>NW_024067954.1:0-326172 GCF_009389715.1 Phoenix dactylifera | reverse complement strand
CAAAATGGGGCAACTAGCTAATGCACTGAACAAGCGAGAGGAAGGAAAGCTTCCAAGCCAACCACTAAGTAATCCTAGGGGACAATACATAGCTCAAGAAAATCAACTAAATACAATTCATCATAAAGAAGCCAATGCTTTGACTACCCTAAGGAGTGGACGTGTAGTAGACAATAAGATTGGAGAGGATAACAATAAGGAAGGTGGAGAAGAGGATAGAAATGTGTCAAATGAAAATCTAAAACCTTCTTCTTCTTCAGCTAGTCCACCTTTTGCCAAAACTCACATTCCAAAAGTCTCATTTTCTGAAGCTCTTAATTCACCCTCTTCCTTTGGCAAAAAGGAAACTTCACTAGAGAAGATGATGGAGGTTTTCAAACAAGTCAAAATCGACCTTCCACTTCTTGATGCTATTTGACAAGTTCCCTCCTATACCAAATTTTTCAAAGACCTTTGTACCCAAAAGCAAAAAATCTAGGCCACATGTGCCTAAAAAGGTCTTCCTAACTGAGCAAGTGAGTTCTATTCTCCAACACAACACCCCTCCAAAATTCAAAGATCCTGGTGCTCCCACCATCTCCTGCGTCTTAGAAAATAATTTCATTGATTAAGCACTCTTAGATCTAGGGGCAAGTGTCAACCTTTTACCTTACTCAGTTTATGAGAAACTTGGGTTAGGTGAGTTAAAACCAACCTCGGTATCCCTTCAATTGGCTGATCGATCTGTAAAAACACCACGTAGGATAATTGAAGATGTTCTTGTCAAGGTAGATAAATTCTATTTTCCAGTAGATTTTATCGTCCTTGATATGGAACATGAGCCTAATCCTAAGAAACAAATCCCCGTAATCCTTGGACGCCCCTTTTTAGCAACAGCCAATGCGTGCATCAATTGTAAAACGGGGGTAATGAACATATCATTTGGGAACATGAAGGTAAAAGTAAATATGTTCAATACGGCCGACCAACCCGCGAGGAAAGTTGAGTGCTTCCTAATAGACAAAATGGATGATCTCGTAGAAGAAGCCCTTCCCTATATTTTGGCAGATGACCCTCTGAAAATATGCTTGGCCCATTTTAACTTTGCTATAGACAAGGCTATAGAAGCAGTCAACTCCTTGTCCGACAATCAGTCTCCCACAAATTTTCTTCCTTGAAGAACTCGGCATGAACCCGGTATGATTTGATAAGGATGCGTTGCGTCTGGCTGAAGACGTTAAACTTAGCGTTTGTTGGGAGGCAACCCAATTTTCGTAGGACATTTTCGCATTTTTTTTATTGCATTTTTTTTATTAATGTCTTGATAGGAGTCCTCATATTACTAATGCCGACTAAGGTAAAATGCTTCCATCCTCCATATGCATCATATTTCGTCCAAAATAAAATAAAATAAAATTTTAAAAAATAATATAATATTAAAAAAAATATTGAGGACAATGTCTGATCTAGGTTAGAGGGTATAGGATTCGAATTTTTTAAGAAATTTTTCGCATTTTCGCATTTTTGAATAAGTTTTTCAAAAAAAAATCCTAATTTCTATGCCTTAGTGCTGAAATGATAAATACACAAAGTATATAAAATCTAAAAAGTCCAATGATTAGTCAGGAGTAAGACAATTTAAGTTCTTTTTATTAAAGGTTCTTTTAGCGAGTTGTAAGATAATTTTTACTTTGGAATTTCACAACACACATGGCCTGCCCTTCTAAGGGTTAGGTCAACATTATGTTGTTAAGTCTGGTAGCAACCTTGAGTCCTGATGAATCATACCTATCTAATTCACTATTATCCCATATTTATTAAAAGAAAAAAAAGTGAATTCAGTCAGGTACATCAAAAAGGGCTACCTACCGTTAAAGGTCAGCGGGCTTATGATGATGAATCCGAGCATAGATCCGTAGGGAAGTCTTGATGCCCAACACCTTATGCCATCTGGTGTGGGAGTGTTGACTGAATGCTCGCTACACGGAGGAATCATTACAAGAGTAAAAGTGCATAATTTATTTATAAATATAAAATATATATATATATATATAATATAAACAGAGAAAGAAAAAATAATATTGATCTTGAAAAAGACGATAGTGTGAAAGCCGTCGTTGTAAAAAAATTCGAGTAAACTGGAATATTACAGATAAAGCCCATGAGGTATTAAAGTAAACATCCACAACTCTCAAAATTCTGCAAGATAGGATGATTTTAAATCAGTGATTAGGTCTTATCTGACCAATTCTTGAAAACTACTAGCTTTAGCAATATTTTGGAGGAATCTAAAGCCTTAGCTTGTGTATGGTCTAGATTCACCGAGCACCCAAGTGTAAAAAGTCTTACAACTCCCTAATGGAAACTTAATGACCTCAACTTGAATTGCATTTTGACCTAGGCTTTGGGCTGACTTAATAATTAAAACTTTGTGTGCTTTTGAAATTATTGGCACTTATGCATTTGAAATCAGATTTTATAAAACAGTAAAATAAATTCTTTAGGTAGAGACAGCAGTTTGTGGGTATCTGAGCCGGAAACCCTCACGAGACAAAATTCGTCCACTAGGGCCACCTAGGGGTTTAAAGCCTTATTGCATATGGTAAATGCAATCGCGATTCCTGCGAAAGTGAGTTAATTTTTTTTTTTTTGCTCGAAGACTAGCAAAATATAGGTTGGGGGATGTGATAAGTGCTAAATAATGTACAAATTAATATCTTATTCATAGCACTTATCATTATTTTAATTCACATATTTTGTAAATTTAACTAAAAAATTGTGTTACCTTCATCATTGCATTTAAATAAATTATTAAAGGTAATTCGAGTTCTACTTATTTACTGATTAAGCTTAATGTATGCAGGTCGAGTCAAGCTTAATTAGGTAAAGCCTAAACTGACAGTGCATCATTTCACAATTTTACATCCTCTAGAGTCGACTCCAAGAACTCTTCTCCAAAACCCAGTACTTCCTATAAATCCCTTCAATTATTTGTCTCTCAGATCTCAAAGTATACCATCTATAGTCACACGGATCCCAAAGAATTATAACCATTGGGCTCTTCCCAGCCGAAGGAAATCACACATTCAAATCAAATCTCCTCATCTCAAAACAACCAATCTTCATCCCAATAGCCTTCATTCGGACCCAAAAAGGGAACCAAGAATTAGAGCTGGATTCTTCTCATTTGCGATGGCTTCCCTCCCAGCCGGATAAGCATGTCATTCTATTCCGCATCCAAGAACAATCTGTTCTCAATCTTCCCAGCATCCTACATCCTTCCGCATTGTTCTCCCACAAATCGAGCCATATCCAAGCTCATCTACTCCGAGATCTTCCCAACATCTCTCCCCTACATCCAATAGATTCAGCTTCATCTCCAACAAAAAAATCCTTCATCCCAAACTTCCTTAACTTCTCTTCATCCCGCATCGTCCACGGACGTGATCCATCCTTATCCAAGCAAACCTCTCAGCATCAAAGGATCACGTCCACGAATCAAACCAAGTTTCCTCCCGTATCCAACGAGCAAAACCAATCCTTCGTCCACGGATTTCTGCCAGCCTCCCTTCGGATCGCGTTCGTGATCTACTTCATCCCATGAACTCATCAAATCCCCTGCGTCTCGGATTACATCCTTATTCCAACCAAGTATCAAGATCTCATCTCCCTGTTATCAGCCGAAATTCCAACATCCTAGCTTCCCTGTTCCTATCTTTCCCGAGCATATCCGCCCAAGATAAATCCTATCTAACCTTCAGAACAAACTCCCTCTTCTTCCGAATCGATCTCACGTTCATTCCGTTTGCGATGGCCTTTAACTCATCCCCTATTTCAGCGGAACAGAACCATCATGAGCTTCAGCCGTTTCTTCCGTTCTCAGCAGCTCAATCTTCTGAATCCATCCAAACAACTTCCCGACTCCAATAATCTCAGCATCCTATGAGAACCAACCTATCAAATTCGTTCCAAAGATCCTCTATTCTCAGCCATATCCACTGGTTTCAAGCCTCCCGCATCTCCATCTCGGCTGTAAGCTCAACCTGACGTCCACGTCCTCGCCATCACCTGCAACCGAGGATCAAGCTGACTTCAGCCAACCAATCCAGCCGTTCGGCGAGCTTCAAGGATCCAGCAATCAACACATCAGCTCCCAGCTCAACTTCTCCCACATCCGGATCTCCCGCATCCAGTCGGGATGAGCATCCCGAACAAATCTCAGCTTCATCAGCTTGATCCATCCTTATCTCCATCCAAACTTCTTCGCAGCGACGGGAGGTAGGCAGCCTATATAAAGAGAAGAGTTCTTCTCTTCGGGAGCAATTTTTCTTCGGAGGAGGCCGAGTTCCATAGATAAAGGAGGGAGAGATAATAGTTTGGTTATTGTGGGAATAACTCCCCAAAGAAAGAAAAAAAATATATGATGAAGGGAGTTTGATTCTTATCCAGTTTGTGTTGGGATGAGTCTGAGAGGGAAGATGAAGAAGGGAGGAACCCAGTCATGATGAAGGCCTTCTGCATCGTTGCTGCTACCCCCCATACGGCTGTTCTCCTCTCTAGGGCCGGATGCAACCCTAACAAAGGGCCAAGGGTTTTGTATTTTTTGAGTTTTTTATTCTTGGAGTTGTATAAACTTTATTTTGTTCTTAATGAATATTTTATTTCATCTCATATTTAATTTCTATGATTGTTAAGTATGATGTTTATACAATTGTTCTCATGATCCACTAAGTTAATAGAAAGATCACCCCATGCTTAGGAAAGATGCAGTGTCCTGCACATTAGTTTAGGATAGACATTTCATGCCAACCGAAGATGGATGTTCCTAAATTACTTTTGTGAGATTTTAATTTGAATGCTGATTAGGCTTGTAGCCAATTTGCATGTTAATTCAAGAATAAATTAAAAATACAATTAACTCGTTTCGATATTATGGTAGAAATTTTTGCCCTAGGTTTCTTCAAACTGGGTATCTTTTAATTGCATTTTTGTTCCTTAAAATTTCTTAGTTTAATTTTCCTTCAGCAAACCCTTTCTTTTTTAAAATATTTTTTAAGAAAACAACTTGTTACCCTCCAATTTCTTGTGGATCGATACCCGTAATCACTATCCTAACCAGATACGTGCTTATTGCGTGGTCCTTAAAGTTGACTATCAAAAGCCACTCATTTATATGATACTATCTTGCACCTCACTACATTCTTGACTTGTTAGCAGATAGATGGGAAGTAATAAAACTTGAGTTAGAGTCTGCTTAAATATGATAGCAATAAGTTTCCTATTGTCCCTTGCACTTTCTAGGTTCATACAGTAAATACTTGTTCAAATTTCGAGTTAAAAAAAAAAAAATTGAAAATCCCTGATAATGAAGTTTGTGGGTAACTTCACTGCAAACCCTCAACGAGACAACACTCGTCCACTAGGGTAACTAGGGTTTAAAGGTTTGTTGCACGTGCTAAGTGCAATCGTAATGCTCTATAGTTCTCATGTATATTTATGTACATATAATAACAACACTTTTGCACTCTTATTTTATCATTTTCACACTAAATTGCTAGAGACTAGCAATAGCTAGTTGGGGGGTGTGATGAGAGCACAAAAGTTGCAATCGTCATACCATCTTAATTAGTATTATAGCTAATCATTAATAATAAAAATTAACTAATAAATGTTGTATTTGTGCTTGAGTGCAAGTAATCCAAGAAACACAATCACACATTGGGTTTGAGCCCAATGCCCAGCAGCCCCGAGCCTCAAGTCAAGCTAGCATCTTCACGTGACGGAGCTTAGCCCCACGATGCAACAAGATATCTTCCGTCATCAACGGTCTCCAGCCTTCAAACCCAACGTGCTTCCAGAATTTTCCAGCATCCGAGCCGCATCAAAATCCTAGCTTCCTTCCCCATCGCGGCAGCCCGAGCTCAATTCAAGTCCAGCCAGTCCATGCGATCACGGGAGACCCCAGCTCCATTCCAGCCATCAGCATTCAACGCCCATGTCCCAGACTCTTTCGTGATCCAGCCTCCCACACCCGGAATGCAAGCGTGATGCAAGCCGTGATCCAGCCGCATCCGTCTCCTCCCAGCAAAGATCCCACAACACTCTTCATTCCGGATCAGCTCCTCCTAGCATCCCACGAAGCTCACGCACCCGTCCGAGTCTGCCTCTTCCACGTCTCCTCCCTTCCGTCTCTTCCGTCCGTTGCAGGCCACGTCCATTTCTTCTTCAGCCAGCGAATCCCATCTGCAGCATCCCAGCCGCCTGTGATTCTTCCCGTGATCCCAGCCTCCACCGCGGCCGTGATCGGCTCCTCCTAGCAGCCCAAGAGTCCGTCGGCATTCATCCTCCCAGCGATCATGCATCCGCCCTCTCCTTCCTCCCGTCAATCCCGCGGCGCTCTTCATCCGGATCCACGTCCTCCTCCCAACCATTCCGTTTCAGTCTCCCAGCGTCACGCGATTCATCCCAAGATTGTGCAGCCCGGACGATCCTCTCAACGTAATCAGGGGGGTGGACGACCTATTTAAGAGGGAGGAGGGCAGATACCAAGGGAAGTCGTCGGTTGGGATTGGGGCCAAGTAACAGGGGAGGTCGGCTGGTTCAAGAAGGAACAGGGGAGAGGGTTCGGTTTGGGAGAGAAGAGAGAAAGAAAAAAAAAAAGAGAAGAAAATGCTCTGTTTTCTCTTTGAAAACAGAGCATGTTCTAATATGATTTTTTAGTTTTTAATTTTATTAAGAGTTTTATTTTGGGAGCATGTGTTTTGGGGTTTTTAGTTTTATTTTAATAGAGAGTTTTATTTATGCTAAAGTTGTAATTTCTGTTGTTTTTAATTTTCGTTCTTCAAATTCTGTAATCTTTCTTCTTTTTCATGCAATATATGAAATTTTCTTTTATGCAATTTATGTTCTAGGTTTCAATCTTCTTAGCACTGTTTTCATCCATTTTAATTTATGCCAAAGCTTTTCTTTGATTAGTTAAATATATAAATGCTTTTAGAATTTAAATACCTATTTTTTTGTCAATTTCAAGTAGAAAATATTCTCTGGTAGCCCAGAGAATCATTCAAACATCCTCGAAGTAATGTTTTTCTTTTGTTATTCAAGAATCGATTTCGAAACCGAGTGAACGTTTTAATTTTTATGCAACTTCAATCGCCTCCCTGTGGATCGACCTCTTACGACCACTATTCTTCGAGTAGAAAAGGTAAGAGTATAATTAAATTAAACTTTGTTTGTCGGTTCTAACAACGTTCTGTTTAGCATATTTTTAGATAAACAGAAATTCGATAACAGTTGGCATCTTACAGATATATCTTCCTCATCCAGATTATTCACGATCTCCGTTGTAGATGCTTCATTTTTCTCTTTAACACAGTCCTGCCAATCCTCATCATCACTAGTCTCTGTGGTAGGTGCATCATAATTGACTCTTGAGCTCTTATCTCTTTTTGATCTAGCACCTTTCTATTTTCTCGAGTAAGAAAATGCGAATCAGTATTGCTCTGGATCTTTTACCTTCTCTCTATTTATTCTTTTTCTTTCTCATGCCTTTTTTAAATGTTCTTCTTTCTTTTGGTAAATTGGATGATCTAAATTAAACGAGAATAGATTCATCTGTGGGAGTTAGAAAATAAAATATTACAAAACTGGATAGAAAAATCAACCGAGGATGCCTATAGAGTAAGATCCTTGTATGGTTCCGCCACAATAACACTACCATCCCAATCACCAACATTGTTCGCTTCTCTATAAATATGCAAAACTTAAAAGGTAGTAGTGATTGCAATAGTCCTCCAGCAATCCTATAAAAGAGGGGCAACCTATTCTCAAGAGGAGGCAAATGCAGAAAACCATTTGATAACTATCACATAATTGCTCTCCAAATAATTCCGTGGAGCAACAATTCATATACAACATAATTCAGTCCCCTCCTATGCCGCCTGCAACTCTGCCCATTGAAATTATGGTATCAAAATTTGTAACACCACCTACTGCTATAAAAGCATTCGAATAACAAAAAGCAGCTCCACTTGAATCACCCTATGTGCAGTACACTATCATTAAAATTGATCTTGAGGAAGCAGACGGGTGTGTCTCCCAAGAAATATATGTTACTTAGGGAGACCATAGAGACTGCAAAAAGGAGAGCCACTGTGTCCTGCCCCCCAACCCGAGATCGCGAGCTAGGGGTCGCCGGCGACTGCCCGCACACTCGTAGAGAACTCTTCCACGAGCCATGGAAGGCATCTCATCATGATATCAAAATCAGACAGCAAAAATAATTTAACTAATAATATGCAATCTTTATTGTATTAACTAACTCAACTTATAATGTCCACAATTCTAACATTAGTTTAAGGTAATATTCGATTTAAATAAACTCTAATCTAAGATAACTTGTGCCACAGTTCTTCTAGTCGCTCTCCTATATTGTAAAACTCTGGATCGAGCTAATTCTTCGGATCTGTAAATACAGTAAGAAATCATATATGAGCTAGACAGCCAAATAAGTAATGAATACTTAATATATATTCATATAATAACATAAAATATAAATACAAATTACAATGACATCAGCATAAAAATATAATCAATTTTATTTCCAAAACACAAATCCATTGAAATCCATATTTTTTTCAATATTCGTATACATAATCATAATCTGATTTGAAACTAATCACATTCAACTCAGCAACCATTAACTACGACTATATTTATACCCTATGGCTAGGCCAGAAACAGAACCACACTTATACCCTACGGAGTGGGCCAGGCTAGAATATTACACTTACATGAATAGGTATACGTGTTCCGCATCAGCAATCAGCTCGAGTACTTAATGGATGCAAGAAGCTTTTCCTCAAGGTAAGACAAAGCTGGTACAGAAGATGGACATATTAGTTTAGACCTGTACATGTTGTAGAGGTTTTCTCCAACACGAACGGAATGTTCGGAAAAAGGGCAAGAATGCAGAATCAACAATGACCCAAAAGAGACAAATTACTTACTGGACAATCAGCAATGTCCCAAGCGATCTAGCGAAATGCCATATATTTCCAGTGTGACCACTTATCCTTAATGCAATATGCCGCCAATTTTGGTACTGCAAAATTCCAGGATGAGCTGTTGCAGCATATAATTTCCCATTTGATCATGAGAAAAGAGAAGAGGAATGGTTCAATGTCCAGGATATAATTTAGATAGAAAAGGCAAAACAGCAGCATATATACTGATAACACTAAGAATTGTAACACCCCGAATCAATAAAAAGCCATAACATTAAAACTCCACCAAATCCCACAAAACATCTAAAGTATAACTGTGAGGAGGTCTAGGTAGCATAACCCTGGATCCAAGTCAAATGAGGGTCTATATGGACCCGCTCTCTAACTGCTTTAGCACATATCTTCTCTTGAACTGTTGAGCGAGGGTAAAAAAAAAGTCAATTTTGGACTTTCTTTGCTAATGACCTCGCCAGCAATCACATATCATCCTCACTCAAATCTTCAATCTTTATAATTCCCTCAAACAGAGCCATACGCCTCCTCATCACTTTGCTCCTTCTTCTCAAAAAAGTTTGCAATTTTTTTGAAGTCTTCCCTATCCCATCATATGCACTGCTTATCCTTCCATCCTCCAGTGACCAAGTTCTCTATGATAGTATCATTATGCTTTCTCTTTTTACTTACTAAGCCTCCTTTTTCCTTGCTAATTGTTGCAGTACTAGTACCCAACGCCTGTAGGTTGGCAAATAGATGGTGGTGAATCTATTGCATTTGGAGAACCTCCCTCAGCCATCCCATATCATCTCCCAAACTCATAGTATCACCTAAAGCTTCCCTCCTCTTTCTCAATTTGTTCACAAGCATCAGCTAGATCCTCTGCACCCACCCCATTTGCTTCTATCTTACCAACACAATTGAAAGTCTTCATAATAATGAGAAAGGCTTGTTTCTCAGGCTAGCTGCATGGGGATGACTCTGTCAACATAAAACAAAAATTATTAAACAATTTTAGAGATACAAACAAGTGAAGAATTATATTAAAAAAGCATAAGTTGAAAGTAAACTTAGAAAGCATATATTTATGTAATACCTTCACCCATAGGTCATAAACATCTTTGTCTGCCACCACACATTTCTCTCTATCATTCCATCCAAATTCCGAGCAGTTTGGTCCTAACATTTCTGCAATTGCATTCTATTGCTTTTCTAGTAACTTCACATGATTTTTGATGAGAGCACAAAAGGACGATCTACACACCGTTTAAATTAGTATTATTGCTAAAAATAACAATAAAATTGTTGATTTAATATTATATTTTTGTTTGGCACAGGTTATCATAAATTAGAGCTTAAATGCGCATTTGGTACAGATGGCGCAGGCCCAATCCTACCATGACCTGGTCAAGCACATTTGCCCCCGAACGACTTTCTATCCAGCCCACGCGTATCAGCCCGTCTCCCGCATCCCCTTCTTCCTGATTTACCTTCCGAAGAGCTGCCCAATCCGAGAAGGAATCTATCATATCTGATGGATTCCCACTAACCGACCACATCCTTCCAAATCAGTCTCCGCGTATCTCATCCCATGAGAGCACGCGAGCCCAAGCATCAAGTCACAATGAGCATCTCAAGCGATCTCCAACTTCATCAAGGGAGAAGAAATGGTCCCACAATCAGCCGTGCCGACCACACGTCCGTTTCTTCTCCCAGCAATCTTCCAGCACCCGGATCCACATTCTCCTCCTCTTTCGAGTTTCAGCACCCATCCACGATCGGCCGTTCACCATCCGTCCGCGTTCACAACACATCGAAGCAGTGCCCCAGCCGACCGTTGTCCGGATTCCGCGATCAATCCCAGCATCGCGTCCGAGCCGGATTCGAAATCCCAGCATCCTAGCCGTGATGCCAGCCGTGATCCAGCCATTTCCTTCTCCGTCTCAGCATCCAGCATCCGTTTGCAGCTCCTCCACCTCTGCTTCCGCCCGTGACACATCCGGATCCAATCCTAGCTTCCTGCGATCCAACCTCCACCGCATCCGTACTTCACCAAATAATGAAGATCCTCCGAAGCTCTTCACCCGGATCCACGCCTTCCTCCCGCTTCCAATCCGGCGTCCATGAAGCTTCCGCCCGTGATACAGCTCCTTCCGTCCGACTGCAAGCGTGATCCCAAATCCCTTCCAGATTTCAGATCCCAAGCATTCACAATGCATCCGGATTCCGCGCCCGTCCTCCCTCTCCTTCGTGGCATCTTCCATCCGATTGCAAGCCGTGCTCCCAGCGATCCCGAGAGATCACGCGTGATCTCAGCATCCAACCTTCAACATCCCAGCAAGGCGTGATCTCAGACACCATTTCCAGCATCTTCCGGAGCCGATCCAGCCTTCGCCGTGATCCAGCCAACCATTGGAGCTCCCAGATTCACGCGTCCGTCTTCCTCTTCCGCTTCATCATCGGCATCTTCCAAGTTCCAGCATCCGTGTGCAATCCTCCCAACGATCCCGCGGTGTCCTCTCCGGATTAGCATCCGCATCACGGTCGTCCTCTTCATCCGGAAAGCGTCCCAGCCGGGATGCGCGTCTCAGCTCCCTTCCGCATCCCGCGACCCCCTCTCCATGATCATTGCATCTGCGCCGGATCTTCACCTACGATCAGCTCCCAGCGATCATGCATCCTCTCCACGTGCTCGCTGGCTGATGGGACCTATATAAGGAGATCATCGGCAGGGGACGAGAGAGGAGGGTGGAGCTCGGTTGGGCCAAAGAAACAGGGGAGGAAGCGCTCGGTTTGGTAGAGGAGAGAGAGAAAAAAAAAAGAGAAAAAAGAAACAGAGTATGCTCTGTTTTGGTATGAAAAGAGGAATAAAAAAATAGAGGGAGGGGGGGGGGGGGGGGGGGGGGGGGGGGGGGGGGGAGGCAGTGTTGTTTTAATTTTAATTAAGAGTTTTATTTGTAGCTCTTTCTGTTGCAATTTTACTGGAGAGTTTTATTTTAAGAGCTTTAGATTTGCAATTTTAATTTATGTTTTTCACATTCTGTAATTTTTCTTTTCATGCAATATATGAAATTCTCTCTCAAGCAATCTAGGTTCTAGGCTTCAATCTTCTTAAGCACTGTTTTCATCCATGTCAAAGTTTTCCTTTGAATAGTTAAATATTTCATGAAATTTATAAATGCTCTTCGATTTCAAAGTACTTGTCTTTTCATTATTTTTAAATAAAGAAGATTTTCTGGTAAACCAAAAATCAGTCAATATCCCCGACGTAATGTTTTTCTTTTATCATTCAAAAATCGATTTCAAATCCGAAGGAACGTTTTAATTTTTATGCAACTCCAATCGCCTCCCTGTGGATCGACCTTTTGCGACCACTATTCTTCGAGTAGAAAAGATAAGAGTATAATTAATTTAAACTTTGTTTGTCGGTTCTAACAACGATCTGTTTAGCGTATTTTTAGGTAAACAGGAATGCGACAACAAAATTTTGGCGCCGTTGCCGGAGAGGCAAATCGAGAAGCAAGAACGATCACGAAGATCAAATCAAATTTTGGATCCCCGGAGTGAACGCACTCCGGTAGTATTTTTTTATTAATTTTTCTTGTTTTGATTATTTTTAGTTAATAATTTTGTAGTTATTAAATTCTGAAATTTAAAATTCGGAATTTAAAATTTTGAAAAAAAAATTCAAAAAAAATTATTTTTTTATTAATTTTTCTTGTTTTGATTATTTTTAGTTAATAATTTTGTAGTTATTAAATTCTGAAATTTAAAATTCGGAATTTAAAATTTTGAAAAAAAAATTCAAAAAAATTCAAAATTTTAAAAAAATTCAAAATTCTAAAATTTAAAAATTTAAATTCAAATTTGAATTCTGAAATTCAAAATTTGAAATTTAAAAAAAAAATTGCTAGTAATTGATAGGGTGCAATCCTCCGAGGTTATCATACCTCTATTAGGGCTCCTCACGGAGTAATCTTCAGAGCTTATTCAACGGGCATTCGGAGATTGACTGACGCATAAGGATTAGTTTTTAGTTTACATTCAAGTTATTCCTATATAAAAATTTAAAAAAAACATAAAATTAAAAAAAAAATAAAAAAAAATAAATATATAAAAAAAGAAAAAAAATTTGTTTGCTCATTTAATCAGTACAACCTAATGACATTCCATAAACTTTAAAAAATTATTGAATATTTACTACATTTAATATTAAGCATTTGCATAAAATAATTTAAGGGCAAAATCCATTAAAAAGATAAGGTCAGGAAGTCATTAACTGCCCTTAGCCCAAAAATCACTACCTTGCATACATATCCTAAGCCAAATTAAATTAAAATCAATTAAACGTTGGCCTTAGGATTTTCGAGCTTAATTAGGCTCTTGAAAAGAAGCGGCTAAAAGCCACTCCAGTGAGAATTTAGTAATTGGTGATGTCTAGAAAAGTTTTACAATAGTGAAAACTGTTACGGGTATTGTGGTACTAGTATATCCCTTCTGGCACTACCACATATTCCGAAACTTTTTTGGTCACTGGTTACTGTATCGCTTAACTGGTAAGCTCAAGCTTAATCTGAAAGGAAGATTAGGAGCTGTCTAAT
Organism: Phoenix dactylifera; assembly: GCF_009389715.1. Classification (NCBI taxonomy): domain Eukaryota; kingdom Viridiplantae; phylum Streptophyta; class Magnoliopsida; order Arecales; family Arecaceae; genus Phoenix; species Phoenix dactylifera. The sequence goes on along the minus strand of NW_024067954.1, from coordinate 312,593 downwards.
CTAGAGAGAATTTCAGAAACTTTTTAACCGATAAATCTCTATGCAACTAGATTAAAAGCCACTAAACCTTCTTTAATCTCAAGATTACTTAGCCAATCCGTTGTGTGGTGTTGATTGTGGTCATCTTGGTCTAGCCCTTCTTCTTTTCTCTTAAGATTTCATTCATTTTAGAAGTCAAATCTAATGAATTGTTGATAATGTATGCATGGTAGAAGGTCATTAAGGGGTAAGTTAACACCATTTGATCCTGAGATTGACAGAACTTTTCATCACAGTCAGCGAATTATAAGCCAACCGTCAATCTCTACAATGGATGAACATATTAGAACTTTGAATGAGTTGTTCGCACCCGCATCTGCTAGTCCTCCTACTTGCATAGTATTACCAATTAATAATGCAGCCCAATTCGAGATTCGGGCTGCAACAATAAACACGTTACCCAAATTTTATGGGTTTGAGAGTGAACAACCGTATATTCATCTAAACAAATTTTTGACAATCTGTTAAACATTTAGAAATCAAAACTTAGATGAAGAGGGTATTAAATTAAGGTTGTTTTCCATGACTTTAGAGGATCGTGCCGCTGCATGGTTGTATTCTCTTGCTTCTAATTCCATCATATCATGGGAACAACTATCTAGGAAGTTTATGGCTAAGTTTTATCCCATGGTAAAGACTGAAAAAATTAAAGATGCCATAAGCACTTTTAGAGAAAAATCTGAGGAGGAATTTTTCCAACTTTAAGAAAGATTCCATGATCTTTTGGTCAAGTGCCCGCACCATGGGCTTGACAGGCTGATCTAGTATATTTCTTTTACAAAGGATTACCTCCAGCACATAGGAACATGATTGAATCCATGCATAAGGGTAGGTTCATGAACCAAACCCCTAATCAAGCCTATGAGTTCCTTGTGGACTTAGCTGAAAATGCCCAAAATTGGAGTAGCTATGGTGAAGAAGTAAATAGAGATGGGTTCGGATCTAGAAAACCAGGTAATTATGAAATAAAAGCAGATCTGGATCTCAAAAATGTTATATCCAATCTGGTGACTGGAGTAAACAATTTAAGTAAAAAGTTTGATGCTTTCACTGTGTCACTAGTTCAAGTTCATATAAAGAGTCAAATCCCATCATGAAAGTGGATCACGAGTCATATAGTTTGTGTATCTTATGTAATAGTCTGGAGCATTTAGAGGAGTGCTGCCCTAATCTACCCACCATAAAGGCCGAGCAAGCAAATATTCTAAATTCATATAGTGCCTTTAAGAAGCCCACTCCCAACTCGTTCAGCCCAGTTTACCATCCTAATAATAGGTTCCACCCAAATTTCTCATACGAGCAGAACGAACCTATTCAGCATCAAGGTGGTCCACCAGGTTTTCAGAACAACTTTTCCAGAATAGGTTCATCACAAATGAACCAACTTTTGGTTCCATCTGTACCTCCTTATAATGCCCCTATCCCACAGCAACCTTCATCATTAGAAACCATGATGGCTAATATGATGAGACAACAACAAGATTTTATTAAACAACAACAACAGACCAATACAGCCCAAGCCCAGACTAACCAATTCCATACGCAAGCAATTGCAAAACTTGAGGTTAGTCTAAGCCAAATAGTAAACTCTCTAGGGAATAGGAAGAAAGGTGAACTACCTAGTCAACCAGTGCCTAACCGTAATAGACAACAAAATCAAGGTCAGAGATGTCAGTATCAAATCGATTCTAATGGAAATCCGACCTATGAAATCCAAGCAATTACCACTTTAAGGTCTGGCAAGCAAGTGGACAATAAAGTCCAACTTCCTGAACACGTAAAAGAAATAAGAATGAACCCAATAAGAACCTTATTCAAAAGAGGGATCAAGAACAGGACAAAAGGAAGAACCATAGAAACATACAAACCTAAGGTTCCCTTTTCCAGTAGACTTCAGGACTCCAAGAAACAATCTAACTTTGATGAAATAATGGAAGTCTTTAAAACTGTTCAAATAAATATACCTTTTCTCGATGCCATACGACAAATTTCCTCCTATACAAATTCTTGAAAGACCTCACTATGGTCAAAAGAAAAACTAGGATTCCTAGGCAAGCTGTTATGGCTGCACAAGCCTCATCTCTCATTCAACAATAGATTGCCCCGAAATTCAAAGACCCTACTTGCCCCACCATTGAAATAAAAATAGGAGAGACGATCATCCAGAGAGCCCTATTAGATTTAGGAGCCAGTATGAACCTACTTTCCTACTATGTGTACCAAAAGTTAGGTTTGGAGGAATTAAAGCCCACAAATATTATCCTCTCCTTAGCAGATAGGACGGTGAAGTACCCCAAGGGGATTGTAGAGGATGTAATAGTGAAGGTAAATGAGTTTTACTATCCCGTGGACTTCGTTATCCTTGAGACCGAACCTGTAATACATCCAGACAGTCACACACCTATAATTTTAGGTAGACCCTTCTTAGCCACAGCAAATGTTGTGATAAATTGTCGAAATGGCATGCTGAAGTTATCTTTTGGCAACATGAAAGTCGAGCTTAATGTCTTCAACATAAGTAAACAACCACCAGACGATGAAGAAGTCAATGAAGTTGACATGATTGAAAGTCTAGTTCAGGAGACTTTCTTACAAACTTATAGTAAGAACTCTTTAGAGGCTTACCTTGCCCATTCCGAGGAAGGGGTCGAGCATGCGCTCCCTAATTCTGTTCCCCTTATGAGCATAGATCGTCATCGGCTGACTGTTCTTCCTCGGACTCTTCCAAAATCATTCTTAGATAATGGATGAAAAAAAAATGAATCTACATTTTGTCTGGCTGAAGACATAAAACTTAGCGCTCTTGGGAGGCAACCCAACATGTAAATATTGTAAAAAAAATCAATAAATTACTAACATGCAGGATTGGGGGTTTTTACCCCAATTGTCAATTTATCTACCAATATCAGGTAACTTCTCCTATGTCCTATTACTGCTTTAACATTGAGGACAATGTTAGATTTAGGTATGGGGGTGAGAATATTTTTGATTTTTTTGCCTAAAAAGATTTTTGTGTAAAAAAAAAAGAGGGGGATTTCAAATTTTTAACTCAAAATCTAATCTTTTTGGTTATATAAACTAGGAATTGCTTTGACAATAGCTTGGAGTTAAGGAATATGATAGTAGTTCTAACTTGAGTTTTTATCCCACCTATCTTCTGCTAACATGATAGAAGACGATTTAGCACCTACACATAAGCACATGAATAGTGGGGTATGTAAACTTGCGACTAATATGAATACTTTTAATCTTCTGGATAATTTAAAGTTATATGTGTGATGAACATCCTATTAATATATATATATATATATAAAGGAAGAAATAAATAAGTTTATTTTAAGTCTTCTCACTGAGTAACCGGACCTCTTGCTTGGCAAGCAGCGAGTGTTCGCGTAAAAAGGTGAGGATGACTAAGATTAAACTCTGAGTGACTAATTTGGCCTTGGAGCCTAGTTGACTTGAGTTATTAAGCCTGTTAGGATGTCTTTACACCTAGTGCCCTGAGCCATCTGGATCGGAAGTCATTGGCCTAACACTCGCTACATGGGGTTAGCTAGAAAGCTTAATAAGGCTAGATATTGCACAAGTCATTCTTCTTAGCATTCAGTCTGATTAAAAGTTAAATCTTGGGTGTTTCATTACCATTTAACTCTATAAAGTCTTGAAAATTAGAGTGATCACGTTGGAAGTAAGTGAAAGCCACTCATTTATATGATACTATCTTGCACCGCACTCCATTCTTGACTTGTTAGCAGATAGATGGGGTGTAATGGAACTTGAGTTAGAGTCTGCTTAAATATGATAGCAATAAGTTTTTATTGTTCTTGTAATTCTAGGTTCATACCATAATACTTGTTCAAATTTTGAGTTAAATATTGGAAATCCCTGACTGATGAAGTTTGTGGGTAACTTCACTGCAAATCCTCACGAGACAACACTCGTCCACTAGGGTAACCTAGGGGTTTAAAGGCTTGTTGCACGTGCTAAATACAATCGTGATTTTCTACAAAAATGGGTATATATCTTAGTTGTGTATATTTAGTTTCAAAAAAAAAGAGAGAGAAAAGAAAAAAAAAGTCATTAGTTAGACTACATCTTTTTGTGCCCTCATTTTAATGTTTGCTTATTAATTGCTAGAGACTAGCAATAAGCTAGTTGGGGGTGTGATGAAAGCACAAAAGGGCGATCTACACACCGTTTAAATTAGTATTATTGCTAATAAATAACAATAAAATTGCTGATTTAATATTATATTTTTGTTTGGACAGGTTATCATAAATTAGAGCTTAAATGCTCATTTAGTACAGATGGCGCAGGCCCAATCCTACCATGACCTGGTTAAGCACATTTGCCCCGGAACGACTTTCCATCCAGCCCACGCATATCAGCCCATCTCCCGCATCCCCTTCTTCCTAATTCACCTCCCGAAGAGCTGCCCAATCCGAGAAGGAATCTGTCATATCTGATGGATTCCACCAACCGACCACATCCTTCCAAATCAGTCTCCGCGTATCTCATCCCGTGAGATCATGCGAGCCCAAGCATCAAGTCACAATGAGCATCTCATGCGATCTCCAACTTCATGAAGGGAGAAGAAATGGTCCCAAAATCAGCCGTGCCGACCACATGTCCGTTTCTTCTCCCAGCAATCTCCCAACGCCCGGATCTACATTCTCCTCCTCTTCCGAGTTTCAGCACCCATCCATGATCGGCCATTCACCATCCGTCTGCGTTCACAACACATCGAAGCAGTGCCCCAGCCGACCGTTGTCCGGATTCCGCGATCAATCCTAGCATCGCTTTCGAGCCGGATTCGAAATCCCAGCATCCCAGCCGTGATGCAAGCCGTGATCCAGCCATTTCCTTCTCCGTCTCAGCATCCAGCATCCGTCTGCATCTCCTCCGCCTCTGCTTCCGCCCGTGACGCATCCGGATCCAATTCCAGCTTCCTGCGATCCAACCTCCACCGCATCCGTACTTCACCAAATAATGAAGATCCTCCAAAGCTCTTCACCCGGATCCACGCCTTCCTCCCGCTTCCAATCTGGCGTCCACGAAGCTTCCGCCCGTGATCCAGCTCCTTCCGTCCAACTGCAAGCGTGATCCCAAATCCCTTCCAGATTTGAGATCCCAGGCATTCACAATGCATCTGGATTCTGCGCCCCGTCCTCCCTCTCCTTCGTGGCATCTTCCATCCGATTGCAAGCCGTGCTCCCAGCGATCCCGAGAGATCACGCGTGATCTCAGCATCCAACCTTCAACATCCCAGCAAGGCGTGATCTCAGACACCATTTCCAGCATCTTCCGGAGCCGATCCAGCCTTCGCCGTGATCCAGCCAACCATTAGAGCTCCCAGATTCGCGCGTCCGTCTTCCTCTTCCGCTTCATCATCGGCATCTTCCAAGTTTCAGCATCCGCGTGCAATCCTCCCAACGATCCTGCGGTGTCCTCTCCGGATTAGCGTCCACATCATGGTCGACCTCTTCATCTGGAAAGCGTCCCAGCCGGGATGCGCGTCTCAGCTCCCTTCCGCATCCCGCGACCCCCTCTCCATGATCGTTGCATCTGCGCCGGATCTTCACCTACGATCAGCTCCCAGCGATCATGCATCCTCTCCACGTGCTCGCTGGCTAATGGGACCTATATAAGGAGATCATCGGCAGGGGACGAGAGAGGAGGGTGGAGCTCGGTTGGGCCAAAGAAATAGGGGAGGAAGCGCTCGGTTTGGTAGAGGAGAGAAAGAAAAAAAAAGAGAAAAAAGAAACAGAGTATGCTCTGTTTTGGTATGAAAAGAGGAATAAAAAAATAGAGGGAGGGGGGAGGCAGTGTTGTTTTTAATTTTAATTAAGAGTTTTATTTCTAGCTCTTTCTGTTGCAATTTTACAGGAGAGTTTTATTTTAAGAGCTTTAAATTTGCAATTTTAATTTATGTTTTTCACATTCTGTAATTTTTCTTTTCATGCAATATATGAAATTCTCTCTCAAGCAATCTAGGTTCCAGGCTTCAATCTTCTTAAGCACTGTTTTCATCCATGCCAAAGTTTTCCTTTGAATAGTTAAATATTTCATGAAATTTATAAATGCTCTTCGATTTCAAAGTACTTGTCTTTTCATTATTTTTAATAAAGAAGATTCTCTGGTAGACCAAAAAATCAGTCAATATCCCCGACGTAATGTTTTACTTTTATCATTCAAAAATCGATTTCAAATCCGAATAAATGTTTTAATTTTTATGCAACTCCAATCGCCTCCCTATGGATCGACCTCTTACGACCACTATTCTTTTAGTAGAAAAGGTAAAAGTATAATTAATTTAAACTTTGTTTGTCGGTTCTAACAACGATCTGTTTAGCATATTTTTAGGTAAACGGGAATTCGACAACAATTTTTAATGTGTGGATTTCCTCTCAGTCCACACCAGCAAGCTTTTTTTCCATCATTCTCTCCAAATGCTGGTGAAATCCTGGCCTAAATGTGTCTTTATCACCCTTTCAACCACCAGCATTCACTACCTTAATAAGGCACTCAACCAGCTTTGCATCTTCAGTCTTTGTCCAAATTCATTTTAAGGAAGTAGTTCTGTCTGCCCTTGAGTTTGCTTTTTTGTTTCTTTGAAAAAGTTGTTCTTCCATCCTAAAAATTAGACAGAAAGAATAATATATTGCACACATTGGATACAAGTAATTGTACATATTTAATTGAATAAAAGAAGTGACAAATAAATCATTGAATATTATATAGCAAACATAATAGATAAAATAACAGCAAAATAGATGATGACATTACAAAAATAACAAAAAAAATTGTTCAAGTACAAATAGAAATTTCATTAAACATATTAGCCTATGCATTTCGACTATTCATCCATTGCTCGAACATATCATTCGCCAAATTCTCCTGAAAGCAGCCCAAGCATCACTTGTCTCTACATAGGTTATTCCACCACTAACTTCTTCCTCTTGTGAGCTAGTGACATCCTCAACAAGCTCGATGTCCATTGGGTCAATAGGCATTTCTTCTCTGATAAAGTTGTGAAGAAGACAACAAGTACTTATGATTCTACATTGGGTTTTTACAGAGTAAAATGACTTAGACCTTAGAATTGCCCATCTTCCTCTTAGAAACCCAAAGCACCTCTCTATAACATTCCTAGCCCGAGAATGCTTCATGTTAAAGAACTCATGAGCATTTGTGGGTTGTTGACTCTGTCTCCACTCATTCAAATGGTATCTTTGTCCTCTATAAGGAGCCAAAAAACCTTCAACATTTGCGTATCCAGTATCACATAGATAATAGTAACTTGTATATTATAAAATACGATAATGACTTTCAAAATAAGTAATGCATCACTTGGTATGAGAATTTGGCTATTCTATTTATCATTTTTTTACTTATCTTGGGGCACCTTTAAGCCATTTCTCCTCAACATGGCATCTAGAAGCACTCGAGAATCAGTAGCTGATCCCTCCCACCCAGGCAATACATAAATGAATTACATGTCTCGAGTGCAAACACCAAGGACATTAGTAGCAATCTCACCCTTGCGGCTTCGATACCTAGGCTTGTCGACCTCCTCTACATTGACCTTTTATGTATGTTCCATCAAGTGCTCCGAGGCAGTTCTACATTTATAAGATAGTTTATTTAGTTTAGTAGTATAATTTAATTGATACAACTAAAAGTAGTGGTAAAGAGTACCTTGAACCACTTCCCCTTCTCATCTGTACAGTTCTCCGTCACAGCTTCAGGTTTCCGTAACAACATGGAATAGAGACGTAGCACAGAGTTGAGAATAACATGAAATTGTCTACTTATTGTCTTGCTAGAACGGGCAACTTGTCGCTTAATTATCCTATTCTTCACATCATGTGAAATTATATGTAAAAATATGGCAACCATTTCCTCTACATCCATGTTTTTAGAGGATTTGAGTCTTCCTTGTATTTTTAGTAAATGACATAATTTGTGAAAGGCTCTCCTATCCATCCGTATATTTTCAACAGAGGCTAAGTCACTATCAAACACAATTTTACCCAAATTCATAGACCTTATGTACTGCCTACTAACTAAATCCATTTTTCATTTTAATCTCAAATTAGATTGATTCCTAAATATGAGAGTAGTAAGCAATTGTATGCTGAAGTATATGTGCTCCATCATTTTCATTCGGAAAAGTAAGACACCAAGTAACTGCAAATGCCTTGACCTTGGAAATCGAGCCATTACTGCAAACAATAATGCAAACAATTTAATTTTACATGGCAAGCTTTCTTTTAATCTCAAAAGAAAACTACATAAGGAACTTATCTACGAACTTATCTTTTCTATGTCAAGTAAAACCAGAATAGGAATAGGTTATCCCATGGCACTTTATGGTCAAGGTGAAGGAAAGAATTTGTCCAGAAAGGAACAAATTCACTGGCATGGTACAATAACCAACAAGTAGCCATAAAGAGGAGGAAAAAGGACCCATACACAAATTCTCTAATAATACAGAACTATAATGAAACATTGACCACTTAAAAAAAATGCGGCTATGTAGTAAAGCATATATACCTACAAGTTTATATTCTTGTCAGCTTATTTCATGTCTTTAACTATTTACATAATTTTTTGACATGTTCAACTCTTAGATGGAATAATAAATCAGTTCATATTTTATAAATGGACATCATCACAGTCAAGACAAGGCTGGGAATTAAGTAGATTCCTTACAAAGATCTTATGAATCAAAGATTAGCATAAATTGATTTTGAATGCATAAAAGGAATAGATACACCACTTGGCTATGGATTCGTGAATTTAACTTAGGTGAGAGAAGATAGTTTAAGAACTACAGCATTGCTTAGCACAAATGAACGAAGGCAATGACATTGGAAATCCAAAGAATTAGGAATTATTTAAATATAGATAAGATCAGTTTATACCATCCTGGCACACCTTAAGTTACAAAGAATTTGTCCAGAAAGGGACAAATTCACTGGCAAGGGCATTATGAGAAATTCACTCCATCTAACTAATAAAAATCTCTTTCCACCATCTTCCCTTCGAGTACCCAAGCAGCAACTGCAACATCACAGCACAACAACCGTTCAACCCCTCTGCAGGCCAAGAAACTCTCCACCTCCCTTCCATCAAGGGGGAAGACTCGTAGCCAGCTCCTGTTCCCGTTTTATATGGGGCCTTTGCTTCCTTTTGGTTAGGCAAGGAGCCTTCCTCTCCTCTCCCCCCCTCCCCTCTGCAGGCTAGGAAACTCTCCACCTCCCTTCCATCAAAGGGGAAGACTCGTAGCCAGCTCCTATTCCATTTTATATGGGGCCTTTGCTTTCTTTGGTAAGGCAAGGAGCCTTCCTCTCCTCCTCCCCCCTCCCCTCTGCAGGCCAGAAAACTCTCCACCTCCCTTCCATCAAGGGGGAAGACTCGTAGCTAGCTCCTGTTCCCATTTTATATGGGGCCTTTGCTTCCTTTTGGTCAGGCAAGGAGCCTCCCTCTCCTCCCCCCCTCCCCTCTGCAGGCCAGGAAACTCTCCACCTTCCTTCCATCAAGGGGGAGCTTCCTTTTTTTTTTACAGATCAATTCAGTCAACAAAAAAATAAACAAGAACGCGATGGAGAGCAGAGAGTACATGCCTGAATCTTTGAGGCCTCTCGAATCCCCGCCAGAAGTCACCGCCGAATGCCTTCGGACTCCTTTTGCGCTCACTGGAAAGGAGAGCAGAGAGATGGAAGAGATCGGAGCAAGATAGGGAAGAGGTAACGACTCAAGATAAAAAATAGTTGAGGGGTATTTTGATCTATAATTTTCAACTTAAGATCACTGCCATGGGATGATCTTAGATTTCCGACCTCAAGGACGGGTATCCCATCACCGGGTTGGGGGTGATTTGAGGAGTGGAGGTGATTTAGGATCACCGCCATATAGGATCACCGTAGTGTAGGGAAAATTTCCCGAGTTGTTCGATAAAATCGGACGCCAGGCATGAAATCAGTTTTAAAATTTTATTTACAACAGTTATAAATATTAAACATAACTTTTATGTAAAACATACCTCGATCCCGCAACGGAAGTTGGTCGAGGTAGGGCGGATCTAGATCTTTGAACGTTGCTTCGCGAGGCCTAGATCTGCAGGCCCTCTATTTCGCATGCACGCCAAACTTCGTAGAAAGATAGGATGGTGTCTGTATTTTGCAAAACCAGTTTTTGCAAAAGGATCCTAGAAGAAAATACTTTTCTTTCTTTTCCTTCTTCTTCTTCCTTCTCTCCCGTATCTTCACTATACGCTCGAGAGCTCGGACGCCGATCACAGAGGAAAGGAAGAAGAGGACACGTCGCCGGATCTGCATGCTTACCACCGGAGAGAGAATTGAGAGAGAAAAACCACTTCTTCTGTCTTCTTCTTCTCCTACAGAACTTCCGTTTAAGCCTCTCTGTTTCGTGAGTTTTATACACAGACAAAGACTTCAATCTTCACTAATCCTCTCTAGTTTTTCTCTCTGATTCACTCACAATTCATCTGTAAATCGAGAGGAAACGGTGGCCTACTTATAGGCCAATGCTGAGAGGATTTAATCGGAGTAATTGACTGCCTTTACGAATCCATACGTTATGAATTCATAACGTTCGTTTCAAAAACAAACGTGGGGAAAAATAGTAAATCCATCCGATAACAGCCGGATTTTAAAAATCAAATTGAACCGGAATATAGCCAGTTCAAAAACTGGACATTCCGGTCCAGACGGCAAGTCGAACGGAGTTCGGATGGTGACGTGGTGTGGAGACGAAGCCGGGAGGAAGAAGGCTCTATTTTCTCCTCCATCGAATTGATTACTCGTGATTCATAATCACTTTTCAACCATCGGATCGGTCAATACTTCTAGTGTGTGTGACTCCATAGGTTCTATTCTGACTGGTAGTGAGATATATTGCGATCTCTATCACAATATCATTGAAAACTCCTTTCAATGGGTTGGAACGATTCCAACTCAACTCATTAGGGTTTATCAATCATCGAGACAATCCCTATGAGTCCCACCATCCACCAGTGACACCTAGCAGCATGTAGTGGCTACCCAGTAGAATAGAATGGTGAACCTCTAGGTGCAGTTATCGTGTGATACAGTCCTACTATCGTGGATCCCTACAGGACGGAGGTCATGGATAACTCGTCAAACCCCTTCGTCTGTCATATATCAAGATTTATTCGACTTAAGTTCGAGAGTGGAAAACTCTTTCTCCACTGTGCATACTGCCCCGGCCGAGGTCTTACGAACTCAGTCTTATAAATCACATAGGATCTCTCCTTATCTATCAAGGTCGATAGATTCCTTATAGGTGCATACCCTAATCCTACAGTAAACTTACTGCAGCCAATCTACACTGCATGGACCCATATGGCTAGAGACCATGTATGTGTGCAGTCAAACTACAATAACCTCACTGTGAGTAGCCGAAGCACCGCAGGTCAAAGGACCAGTCACACTACTGCAACATCAAGCAAGTCACTGACGAGTGGATAGACATCCAAGTGACTTTTTGTATTGGTCACGCTCAGTACCCTTGTTCTTAACAAGCACCTGCACTATTACTTCAGTGTTGCTACATTGTGGACTCGAGTCTCGTCCATCCATAAGGAAAGTAATCTGTGCACTGATCTCATCGGATCGATCACCGTCCTCGTGATGATCCATCGATCAGGAGCGTTTAGAAATTAATCACTAATGATACATGGCTCAAATTCTCAACTCTTGAGAATATGCATCATCATCTTATTAATTCCTTGGACGATTCATAGACACAATAATAATATGGAATGAAAAAGATGCCTTTCATTTATTCAATAATAATAAAGTCAAGTACAAATTATGTCCTAGAATTAATAATGTGTCAGCCAAAATTGGCTTCTAGGGCATACATCTAACAATCTCCCACTTGCACTAAAGCCAATCAGTCATAAACCTAAGCCCCATCTTCTCAAGATGCGCTTTTAGTTTTCTGCCGACTTAGCTGCTTAGTGAATGGGTCCACCATATTTTCTGTGGAGTCTACTCTCTGATCCTCTACTTATTTTCTTTCGAGGTAGTCGCTTATTAGGTTAAACTGCCGCTCTATGTGCTTCGATTTCTGGTGAGGACCTTTGGGCTCCTTAGCTAGTGCTATGGTGCCTTTGTTATCGCAGTAGAGTGTTATGACATCTGATGACATTACACCTAACTCTGTAATGAACCTTTTTAAACCAAAAGATTTCCACTGCACCCTTAGAGACGGCTTAACATTCAGCTTCTAAGGTAGAATCTATAATGATCGGTTGTTTGGAACTCTTCCAATTTACTGAACCACCATTGCACATATTCTGATGTAGACTTTCTATCATCAATATGTGTGCATCCTTCTACTTTCAACTCTGATCTTCTTCCAAAGATCAAGAACATGTCCTTAGTTCTTCTCAAGTACTTAAGACTGTTCTTCACAGCTATCCAGTGCTTTTTGCCTGGATCTGATTGACATATGCTCGTGACATTCACAGCATGTACTATATCAAGTTATGTACATAGCATGGCATACATGAGGCTCCCTATTGCTGATGCATAGTGGATCTTGCTCATGCGTTGAATCTCTTCAGATGTGTTGGGGCACATCTTCTTGGAAAGATTAATTCCATGCCTTAGGGGTAAGCGACCCCTTTTAGAGTTTTCCATGCTGAACCTCTTCAGCACCTCCTCTATGTACATCTTCTGTGAAAGGTCAAGCATCCTTTTAGATCTATCTCTATAAACCTTTATTCCCAAAATATAGGATGCTTCCCCAAGGTCTTTCATGGAGAATTCTTTTGACAACCAGACCTTGACCGAGGTTAGCATGGAAATATCATTCCCTATCAGGAGGATGTCGTCCACGTACAGTACGAGAAATACGACAGCGCTCCCACTAACCCTTTTGTAAAACACACGGTTCCTCTTTGATTTTGATGAAATCAAACGTTTTGATTGCGTCATCGAAACGAGTGTTCCAACTCCGAGATGCTTGCTTTAGTCCATAGATGGACCTTTGCAGCTTGCAGACCTTGTGATCTCTATCACTGGAAGTGAAACCCAAAGGCTGTTCCATATAGATGTCTTCATCAAGATATCCATTCAGGAAAGCTGTTTTCACATCCATCTGCCAGATTTCATAATCATGAAATGCTGCAATGGCAAGCAATGTTCGGATGGATTTTAGCATGGCTACAGGTGAAAAGGTCTCTTGATAGTCAGTGCCCTCGCGCTGACTATACCCTTTCGCCACAAGCCTTGCCTTATAGGTCTCTACCTCTCCATCCGAACCTATCTTTCTTTTTGTAGATCCATTTGCAACCAATAGGTACAATACCTTCTGGTGGGTCTACTAAGGTCCAGACTTGGTTGGAATGCATGGAGTCTAATTCTGACTTCATGGCTTCCAGCCATTTCTCGGAATCGATATCAGATATCGCCTCGTTGTAGGTTTTGGGATCCTGTATGTGATCCCTATCTTCCACTAGGAACATTTCCTCGGTATCCTCTTCTAGTATACCTAAGTATCTATCGGGAGGATGGGAGACCCTACTAGATCTACGAGGTGGTCGAGGGACATCGTGTACTGGCTCTTTATGAATGGGTTCTATAGGATCCATGACTCGTTGCTTTTCAGAGACTTTCTCTTCAAGCTCAATTTTCCTCCCACTGCCTCTATCAAGGATAAACTGTTTTTCCAAGAAGATCGCATGACGGCTCACAAACACATTGTGATCCTCTGAGACGTAAAAATTGTATCCTAATGATTCTTTAGGATATCCTATAAAACGAGCACTTATGGTCCTAGCCTCTAGTTTGTCCGCCTGTAGTCTCTTGACGTGGGCCGGACATCCCCAAATCTTGAGATGACCCAGACTTGGTTTCTTACCATGCCATATCTCATACGGTGTGGTAGGAACTGATTTAGAGGGAACTCTATTCAATAAATAAATCGCTGTGAGTAAGGCATCTCTCCAAAGAAACATAGGTAAATCAGTGAAGCTCATCATGGACCTGACTATATCCAATAGGGTCCGATTCCTCCTCTCTGACACCCCGTTGAGTTGAGGTGTTCCCGGAGGTGTCCACTGTGAGACTATGCCATTTTCTTTGAGATAGTCCCAGAATTCCCCACTAAGGTATTCTCCTCCTCGATCTGATCGAAGAGCCTTAAGAGGTTTTCCAGTTTGTTTTTCTACTTCATTCTTGAACTCTTTGAACTTTTCAAAAGATTCAGACTTGTGTCTCATAAGATACACATACCCATACCGTGAATAATCATCGGTAAAGGTAATGAAGTACGAATAACGTTCCCTGGCTAGCACATCGAATGGGCCACATACATCTGTATGTACTAGGGTAAGTATTTCAGTGGTCCTCTCCCCTTGTCCTACAAAGGGCAATCTAGCCATTTTTTCTTGAAGACAGGACTCACAAACTGGATATGACTCGGAAGTCAATGAGCCGAGAAGTCCATCTTTATCCATCTTGTTCATCCTATCCTCTCCAATATGGCCAAGTCTGAGGTGCCACAAATATTTTTAGTTTATCTCATCTCTGGATCTCTTGGATCCTTTGGCACTCACTTCTTGCTCGGTAACATTCATAGATACATCCATATGTAAATGATAGAGACTGTCAATCATAAAACCACGTGCTACTATTTTATTTCTGAAATAAATAGAACAGCAGTCTTTGTCAAAAGTAAAAACATGACCTTCCTGTGCTAGACATGAAACAGAAATCAAATTTCTGCTAGCAGCAGGTACATAATAGCAGTCTCTAAGTAATAAACTAAAGCCAGACGGTAGTCGTAGATGGTAGGTGCCCACAGCCACAGCAGCAACTTTTGCCCCGTTGCCAACCCGAAGGGTTACCGCACCTTCCGCCAGCCTTCTACTTTCCTTTAGACCCTGCATGGTAGTGCACAAATGAGCACTAGAACCAGAATCTATAACCCAACTAGAAGTAGAAGAAACCGTTAGATTAGTTTCAATTATGAACAAGTCTATACCTTCTGAAGGTATGTCACCTTTCTTGTTCTTCAGGCTCTCGAGGTATGAAGGACAGTTCCTCTTCCAGTGGCCGTCGACATTGCAGTGGAAACATTTTCCTTTGTCGTTAGCCTTTTTTTTTTGAACTTCCTTCTTTGGCTTTTTGTCTTTCTTCTGCTTCTTAGCAGGCTTCTTTTTCTTCCAAGTAGACTTTCTCTTGGAACCAGAAGTCAACTCAGCAGCAAGGACATTGCCCCTTGAACTTTTCAAGGCTCCCTCAGCAGTTACCAACATGTTTATCAGTTCAGTCTTAGTGCATTCAATCTTATTCATGTGGTAGTTTACTATAAACTGACCAAATGAATCAGAAAGGGATTGTAGGATCAAATCCACTTGTAATTCCTTGTGCATGTCCATACCGAGCTTCTCAAGCTCCTCTAGGTCCTTGATCATGGTCAGACCGTGATCATGGATAGACTGCCCCTCGCGCATCTTCGCTTTGAAAAGCCTCTTGGACACTTCAAAACGAGCTGTGCGACTCTGCTCACCATACAACTCTTGCAGGTGTGCCAGTATGTCCCTAGCAGTCTTCATATTTTCATGCTGGCATTGGAGTTCATTTGACATGGATGCCATCATATAGCATTTAACTCTAATGTCATCACCCATCCACTTTTGATGCATCTGACGCTGAACATCAGTAGGACGTGTTGGTAGTGTGGGGCTATTTGAATCGAGTATGTAGCCTATTTTCTCACAGTCCAAAACAATTTTGAGGTTTCTGAGCCAGTCCTTGTAATTGGTTCCGGTCAGTCGGTTGGTCTCAAGAATACGGATCAAAGGGTTTGAAGCTGACATTGTAACTGCAGAGAGTAAAGATTCTAGTTAGACTTTTGTACTTGATCCTAATCTGTTCTAAGGTCTTTTAGAACAAATGTAACTCCCACTATTTTCTCGAATTCCTCACACTCCCCTGGTAGGAAAACGGAAATCCCACACGACTAGGGTTTCTAGTGGGTACTGCGGTCCCACCAATTTACATGCCACCTCACCTAACAGTTATTGGTGACACATAGATTGATGAATGTACAACTCTTGTACAATGCTTCTCAAGCATGTTGCAGTGTAACTTGGTCTCTAAGCCATGAAAACCTCACCTAACAGTTATTGGTCCCATTTCTTAGTTAAGTCAGACCCACCGTATAACCGTAGGAATAAAGTCGTCATTGGGTCCTCACCTAACAGTTATTGGTGCCCAACCCCACCTTTACCCTACAACATCTCATGTCTATAGAGAGGTCCAGCCCCCCGATGCAACTTGATCACTGTGTCCAGCCGAGACAAATCAACATCAGAAAGATCTTAGCAGCTCTACTACAGTGGAAGACCTATTGACTTAATATTGGTTAATCAGGTCTTAGTGTTTGCAACTTGAGCCCTTCATAAGAGATAATCGAACAATTGGCCAGGTAAGCAGGTGGGAGGCTCCCCTTACTCAGAGAGTAAGGTCCTAATTAAGTAACCACCTTTCATGCTTTCCTAGACACCAATTAGATCAATTAATCTAATATGACTTGCTCATGTCGGTTCACTCTCCACTTGATTGAGGAGGTTTTAATTTAGGTCTCAATTGGGTTTGCTACATCACATGTAAACCTATCTACCCGACTCGCATTCATATCACATGCAAACGGCACATCACAGGCAGTTATAATCGCAGCAATAATTAAAGCTAAACTTTAAATGGGTGATGATCATGGATTCTAATTAGGTCGTATTACAAGCACATGCACGTCAATTGATCAATTGGTCTTCAACTCTTGAATTGGTTCCAAGCCTCCTTGATTCGATCCTTGACCAACTCTTGATCCAATCGCCATCAACCGCTTAGACCCCTGTTCATCTCATGCCTTGTCTTCAACTTGATCGTTGACGTACATCACATCACAGAAATACAACCAGATGTAAAATAAAAATAATAATAAATTACATCTTCTTTTAGGAGGCACGCAGGCCTCTCAAAACATCAAATAAGATGCATGCAAACATCTGAAAAATTACATGACATTACAGATCACATCGCAGGTCATTACATTTGATACCAAAAAGGTTTGAATCCTATGATCATCACCATATGCAGCAATTATAATTTTCAGATCTGAAAACTAACTGATTATCTCATGACATAGGTTGCTGATCATGCTAATCATGATTCTAAACTTTGTAATCCCATTAACAATGCAATTAGAATCATCTTTTTATCACATAAAAATCAGCATGTAAAAATCAGCACCCTAGGAAAAAATCTGCATGCAGAAATTTTCAGCATGCATGATCATTCAATTTTCAGATCTAATAAGCCTTTAGATAATTAATTCTTATCTTAATCTACGATGCCTAGGCTCTGATACCATTGTTGGGAACCTGCCCATGCCGCTGATATTTCAAAAAAAATCAGATGGCAGCGGAAGAGGCATGTGCAGGATCGACGTTCATCGCATGAACGTTGTTTCATGAACCGTTCGTAGTTAGATAAGAATTAAAACTTTTTAAATACATTAGAAGATCAGATCTTCACCTTGTGCGGGTAGATGATCACCGCAAATCTGAGTTCATGGTTTAGGAAGAGGGTTCGCTTGAAGCCGTTCAAGTGTCCGGCCTCTACGGGTATCCACACGAAGCAGAGATCCGATCAAAGCTCTCTAGTCTTCCCGGGGTGCTAGCTCCCTTGCAAAGACTTCTTTTGATGGCTGATTTCCTCTCTTTCTTTCAACTCTTGAATGTATTTGAGAGGAGGAAGAAGAAGGATGAAGAAGAGAAGGAGGAACGAACCCCACGCAGCCTTCTTTTCTTTTCCCTGCGTTGGAAGGAAGAAAGGAGAAGGAAGAGGCCGCCAAGGTTCTTTTTCTTCCTCTTCTTGCTTGCGGCTGAACCAAGGGAGGAAGAGGGGTGGCCACGGCTTGGAGGAGGAGAAATCACATTCATCTAGGGCGCCGACCCCTTGTCCTCTTTTATAGCCATCTAGGGCTCCTACAAATTAGGAGCCCTAGACAAGTTTCCAAAGAGGGGGCGCCGGCCCCCTCTCTTCACCCTTCTCCACATGGAAAAGGGAGGGGCATATCCCCCTCCTCATGGTAAACCCTAATCCACATTAGGTAGGGTTTGGTTGCCCCAATGTGGCTAAGCCCTAATCTAATTAGGCTTAGTCCAAGGGAAAACCAAATTGGATCCAATCTAGGTAAGTCCTAATCCAATTAGAACTTAAATCAATTTTGACTCAATTGAACTCTTCAATCCTAATCCAATTAGGAGTCTTATTGATTCATTAGATTAATAATTAATTGTGACTTAAGAAACCCTAATCCAAATTAGGATATATTTAATTTTAGTCCTAATCCAATTAGGACTCTATTTGAATCCGAAGTCCTAATCCAATTAGGATTTCTAGGAATCCTATTCTAAGTAGGAATCCAAAGATGAATTCAAAATCCTAATCTAATTAGGATTGTAGGAATCCTACTCCAAGTAGGAATCCCAGTCCTACTCCAAATAGGATTTTCAGTCGTAATCCAATTAGAACTCTAGGAATCCTACTTCAAGTAGGATTTGTGTTTTAAGTCCAATTAATCAATTCCCATTCCTTCTTCAACTTCTTATCAATCGAATTGATTACTCGTGATTCATAATCACTTTTCAGCCATCGGATCGGTCAATACTTCTAGTGTGTGTGACCCCATAGGTTCTATTCTGACTGGTAGTGAGATATATTGCGATCTCTATCACAATATCATTGAAAACTCCTTTCAATGGGTTGGAACGATTCCAACTCAACTCATTAGGGTTTATCGATCATCGAGACAATCCCTATGAGTCCCACCATCCACCAGTGACACCTAGCAGCATGTAGTGGCTACCCAGCAGAATAGAATGGTGAACCTCTAGGTGCAGTTATCGTGTGATACAGTCCTACTATCGTGGATCCCTACAGGACGGAGGTCATGGATAACTCGTCAAACCCCTTCGTCTGTCATATATCAAGATTTATTCGACTTAAGTTCGAGAGTGAAAAACTCTTTCTCCACTGTGCATACTGCCCCGGCCGAGGTCTTATGAACTCAGTCTTATAAATCACATAGGATCTCTCCTTATCTATCAAGGTCGATAGATTCTTTATAGGTGCATACCCTACTCCTAAAGTGAACTTACTGCAGCCAATCTACACTGCATGGATCCATATGGCTAGAGACCATGTATGTGTGCAGTCAAACTACAATAACCTCACTGTGAGTAGCCGAAGCACCGCAGGTCAAAGGACCAGTCACACTACTGCAACATCAAGCAAGTCACTGACGAGTGGATAGACATCCAAGTGACTTCTTGTATTGGTCACGCTCAGTACCCTTGTTCTTAACAAGCACCTGCACTATTACTTCAGTGTCGCTACACTGTGGATTCGAGTCTCGTCCATCCATAAGGAAAGTAATCTGTGCACTGATCTCATCGGATCGATCACCGTCCTCGTGATGATCCATCGATCAGGAGCATTTAGAAATTAATCACTAATGATACATGGCTCAAATTTTCAACTCTTGAGAATATGCATCATTATCTTATTAATTCCTTGGACGATTCATAGACACAATAATAATATGAATGAAAAAGATGCCTTTCATTTATTCAATAATAATAAAGTCAAGTACAAATTATGTCCTAGAATTAATAATGTGTCAGCCAAAATTGGCTTCTAGGGCATACATCTAACAAGAAATCCTTGAGAAACACTGACTTCTATAACGAGAGCACACTACATAGTGTTACGGGGGAACTTAGCCACCATGCCCCACGTGACCGGCACGCGCGCCCAGGAAGACTACGGCAGCCCCTTGATCCAGCAATCCGACCCCGAGTCGGACATCTTCGGCTCCGCAGCCCGACCCCGAATCGGCTGCCCCTTGATCCAGCAATCCGACCCCGAGTCGGATATCTTCGGTTCCGCAGCCCGACCCCGAGTCGGCAGCCCCTTGATCCAGCAATCCGACCCCGAGTCGGACATCTTCGTCTCCGCAGCCCGACCCCGAGTCGGACATCTATCGACAATGACAGGCTATTCCCCAGAGGCACGCCGCAGCCTCCTGCTCCACTACTCCCTGCAACGGTTGTATCTGGCGCTGCTCCACGATCCCCTGTAACGGCCGTACAAGGCGGAGCTCCACTACGCCCTGTCATGTCCGTACCCAGCGCTGCCCCACGACGCCCTGTAACGGCCGTGTCAGTGGCAGCTCCATCGTGCCCCACGATGACGAACCCCCCTGAAAGACCCCCCAGCCTGGTATATATGCGGCTGGGGGGAGAAGGGGGGGTAAGCAAGAACTTCCAGAGTATTCTCCTACTTGCTACTATTATCTCTCCTTCTCCTCCAATCTCCTCTGACTTGATCGTCGGAGGGCCCCCACTACCCCAGTGGTGGTGCGAGGCTTGCTTGCAGGTTTTCCGGTGGAAGGTGGAGCACAATCAACACCAACTAAGGCAACTCAGACGGAATCCCATTCACACCGCTGTGCCAATCGTTCTCGGTTTGGACCACCAGCAACAGTTGGCGCTAGAAGGAGGGCAGCCTCCTCTCTCCATTGACTACCCTCCAGGACTGTGGGGGCCCGTTGGGGTAAAACCTGGCCGGAACCTTCCCGCTGGGGGGGCTATGTTGTGGGGGGGGAGGGGGCCTTGAATTTAGTCCCACATCGGCTAGAGCGGAAAGGTTCCGTGCCTTATAATGAGGAGGGCGAAGCCTTTTCCTTACGAGGGCCCTTTTGTGGGACAAAACCGTGAGGGCAATCCCCCCGTCAGCGCTGGACGCGCGGGCCGGAAACGTCTCCCTCCGTCAGCGCTGGACGCGCGGACCGGAGCACCCAAAGCGGACAATACCTCATGGGGGACGCGGTCTCTTTCTGCTCGGCTCGGTTGGGACTAAGGCTGTTGCCGGGGTGAAAATCCCGCAACAGATGGCGCTAGAGGAAGGGCCGAATCTCAGAGCGATCGTAATGGCACGGCGAGGTGGTCGTGGAGCTTCCAATGCCTCCGGTCGCGGGGCCTCTCGCGCCTCCGGCCGGGAGGCCGCTGCGTCTCCAACACATTCTCAGCAACACTCCACCGCTCCACCTCCCATTCAGATGGTCGAAGCCGCTCAGTTCGACCAGTTAGCCCAGCAGGTTCGCACCCTCGCGGAGGCAGTGCAGAACCTGCAGGGTGTGATGTCTCGGGCGCCGCAGCGGGCCCAGGAGCCGCTGCTCCCTGAGCGCTCACCTGTCCTCCTCAACCCGCGCTCCTTCCTCTCCCATGGGGAGGAGCGCCGGCGCGAGGAAGATTCTCGAGCACGGTCCATTCTGCCGGGACCTTCCCATCGGAGCTGCGCGGGGTACGAAAGGCGGGCCCGGGCGCGTTCCCAGACCCCCCAGTCCTCAAGGAACCCGCGCTCCAGTCGGTCCCCCTCTCGGTGCTCCTTGTCTCCCACCCATCGGTCGCGCTCCCTGGACCGGCGGGTGGACGATCTCCACCGACAACTCCAGGTCCTGAAGGGCCACTCCAAAGATCCCTTCGCCGACTTGGAGATCTCCTCCCAGCCGGCGCTTGCCTCGAGGATCCTGCGGACCCCGAATCCGCCGGGGTTTAAAATGCCGGCGATCGAGCCCTATGACGGGGCGGCGGACCCGTGGGATCACGTCGAGAGTTTCAGGACCCTTATGCTCCTCCACGGAGCATCAGATCCTCTCCTCTGCAAGGCCTTCCCGGCGACCCTCCGTGGCCCGGCAAGGGCGTGGTTCGCCGGCTTGGAGGCTAACTCAATCCAGTCCTTCGACCAGTTTACTCGCCTCTTCATCACCCATTTCGCCGTCAGTAGCCGGCGGCGACTGGTCTCCGACTCCCTCTTTGATGTCCGGCAAAACGAGGGAGAAAGCTTGCGGGATTATCTTACCCGCTTCAACAAGGCTACGCTGGAAGTCCGGAACCTGAGCCAGGAGGTGGCTCTTTCAGCCCTGAAGCGTGGCTTCCGAAAGGGCAGACTCACCTTCTCCCTGGACAAACGCCTGCCGCGGAGCTTCCCGGAGCTGTTGTCCCGGGCGAACCAGTATGCGGACGCCGAGGAGGCGGCCGCCCACCGGAGCAAGGAGGCCGCCGAGATCCCTCCAAAGCTCGGGAAGAAAAGGCGAAAAGAGGCACGCCAGAGGAGGAGCCCGACGCCTCAACGTGGGCGCAGAAGCCTGTCGCCGGCGAGGAACCACGGCGCCCTACGCCCTCGTTCTCCGCCCCGACGTTTCAACCGGTACACTCCTCTCCTGACTCCCCGGGCCCAGATCCTCATGGAAATCAAGGGGCGGGAGGACCTCCCGGTCCCGAGACAGATGAAGAAGATTCCAGGGAGGAGGCCCTCTCGGGCGTACTGTGAGTACCACCGGGACCACGGCCACGACACCGAAGACGGCTTCCAGCTTCGGGACGAGATCGAGGCTCTCATCCGCCGAGGGCGTCTCGGTCGATATGTGAACGACCGACGTCCCCCCGCAGACCCGCGTCCGGCCGACCCGGCCCCTCAGGAGCCTCGGGAGCAGAATCGACCCGTCGCGGGCGTGATCCACACTATCACTGGGGGCTGCCCCCGGCCCGAGAGGAACGCAGGGGGCTCGACTGAAGCGTCAGGGGCAGCCGTCGCAAAGAGGCAGAGGGTCGGTAATGTAATCACTTTTTGTGATGAAGATGTAAAGGGGGTTCAGACCCCCCACGATGACGCCATGGTGATCTCTCTCACTATGGCAAATTATGATGTAAGGCGTGTTCTTGTGGATAGTGGAAGCTCAGCTGATATTTTGTTTTACGAGGCCTTCCAAAAGATGAGCTTGTCCAGACAATTGTTGCACAAAACATCCACCCCCCTCATAGGATTCACTGGTGATGCTATCTCGGCCGAAGGTGTCGTTGAGCTGCCTGTGACTGCGGGCGTTGCACCCGCAGAAGCCACGGTGCGGCTCGGGTTCTTGGTCGTCCGTGTTCCCTCGGCCTACAACGCTATCCTCGGACGACCCGGACTGAACGCCCTTCGCGCGGTGGTCTCTACGTACCACTTGCTCATGCGGTTCCCCACGGCGGCCGGGATTGGAGAGGTCCGAGGTGACCAACCGACCGCAAGGCAATGTTTCCTAGCAACTCTCAAAGGGAAGGAGCCCGTAGAAGCCTTAAGCGTCGAGTCCCTCGACGCCAGAGACGAGGTGGCCTTGCGGCACGGAGAGCCGGCCGAGGGTGTGATCGAAGTTCCCCTCGAGGAAGGTCGCCCGGACAGGACGATCCGGGTCGGCGCCAATCTCGACCTGGGAGCTCGGGCCCGGTTGGTGGAATTCCTCCGAGCCAATGCCGATGTGTTTGCCTGGTCGGCGGCCGATGTACCTGGGATCGACCCGGAGGTCATTTCTCACGCCCTCAACGTCGACCCGACCCACCGACCGGTAAAACAGAAGAAGAGACACTGTGCCCCGGATCGGATCCGAGTGGTCGACCAGGAGGTAGACAAGCTCTTGGAGGCAGGATTCATAAGGGAGGTCAGCTACCCCGAATGGCTGGCAAATGTCGTACTTGTCCGGAAGGCGAGCGGGAAGTGGAGGATGTGCGTCGACTACACCGACCTGAACAAGGCGTGTCCCAAGGATAGCTTTCCGCTTCCGCGGATAGACCAACTGGTCGACGCGACTTCCGGGTATCAGCTGCTGTCTTTCATGGACGCCTTCTCCGGCTACAACCAGATAATGATGGCTCCACAGGACGAGGAGAAAACTGCCTTTATAACAGACCGGAGGCTGTACTGTTACAAGGTAATGCCCTTCGGTCTGAAGAATGCTGGCGCCACTTACCAGCGCCTCGTCAACAAAATCTTCAAAGAGCAAATCGGCCGGAACATGGAGGTGTACGTGGACGATATGCTGGTGAAGAGCCGCCGTGCAGACCAGCACATCGCCGATCTGGAGGAGACTTTCGCCACCTTGCGGAAGTTTCGCATGAAGCTGAACCCAGCGAAGTGCGCCTTTGGCGCTTCGGCCGGGAGGTTTCTCGGTTTCATTGTCAACCAGCGGGGGATCGAAGCCAACCCGGACAAAATCAAGGCCATCCAAGATATGTCCCCTTCGACCAAAGTGAAGGGGGTTCAGGAGCTCGCTGGGAGGGTCGCCGCGCTCGGACGATTTGTGGCAAAATCGACCGAACGCTGCCAACCTTTCTTCAAGGTGTTGAAACGCCCAAAAGACTTCCTCTGGACGGCCGAATGTCAAGCAGCATTCGACCAGCTCAAGGAATACTTGGCGTCTCCTCCCCTGCTGTCCAAGCCGCAAGAAGGGGAGATGCTCTACCTCTATCTGGCGGTCTCCCCAACCGCAGTCAGTACGGTACTGGTTCGGAAAGAGGCAAAGCTCCAGAAGCCTGTGTACTACATCAGCCGGGTCCTACGAGATGCCGAGATGCGGTATACGAAGGCTGAAAAGATCGCCTTCGCGCTGCTGACCGCGACCAGGAGGCTTCGCCCCTATTTTCAGGCCCATTCTGTCACCCTCTTGACCGATCAACCGCTGCGGCAGATCCTCAGCAATCCTGAGAATGCGGGACGGCTGGTGAAGTGGGCAGTAGAACTTGGTGAGTTCGACATCCGCTACCAGCCCCGACCCGCCATCAAGGCCCAGGTGCTCGCGGATTTCCTCGCTGAGTGCACGGTGCAGGAGGCGGAACCTAGGTCGCCGGAAACACCCAGCCTCGACCTCCCGATTTGGACGCTTCACATCGATGGGTCGTCGAACCCCGAAGGTGGAGGGGCCGGGCTGGTCCTTACCAGTCCTGATGGAGTGATAGCCGAGTATGCCTTGAGGTTCGGATTTCCAGTGACCAACAACGAGGCGGAGTACGAAGCCCTAGTCACGGGACTCAAACTCACCAAGGAGCTCGGCATCCGGCGCCTGAAGGTCTTCACCGACTCCCAGCTGGTGGTCGGGCAGGTCCGTGGGGAGTTCGAGGCCCGGAACCCGACCATGCAGAATTACGTCCGGAAGGTGCAAGCACTCATTCCCGACCTCGGCAGTGTCGACATCCAGCAGGTTCCAAGAAGTGAAAATGCCAGGGCCGACAGGTTGTCCCGCTTAGTGGGCGCAGACGCGCACAACTTGTCGAGGGCGATCTACCTGGAGACCCTGGATGCCCCGAGCATCGGCGAGGCTGGAGCGGTGATGGCGATTGATCCGGAGCCGTCTTGGATGGACCCGCTTGTCGCCTACCTCGCCGAAGGGATCCTCCCTGAAGACAAAGATCAAGCTCGGCGACTTGTTATGAAGTCCGCCCACTACGTACTCTATGAAGGGAGGCTGTATCGGACCTCGTTCACCGCCCCCCTCTTAAAGTGCCTCCGCCCCTCGGAAGCGGCCTACGTCCTCGGCGAAGTCCACGAAGGCGTTTGCGGATCACACTTGGGGGCTAGGTCCTTGGCGCACAAGATCATGAGGCAAGGCTATTATTGGCCTACCTTGTTGGAGGACTCAAAGGATTATGTACGGAAATGCGACGCCTGCCAGCGCCACGCCAACGTCCAGAGAGTCCCTTCTGTCCCCTTAGCACCAATCACTGCACCTTGGCCCTTCGCCCAGTGGGGAATGGATATCCTCGGACCATTCCCCGTCGCTTCAGCTCAGCGGAAATTTTTGATTGTTGCAATCGACTACTTCACCAAGTGGGTGGAGGTAGAGCCGCTGGCCACTATCACGGAGGCGCAAGTCCGGAAGTTCGTGAAGAAGAACATCATTGTCCGATTTGGGGTACCTCGGGTCCTCATCTCGGATAATGGTCGACAGTTCGACAACAAGCATTTCCGTGACTTCTGCGAGGAGTTCGGGATCGAGCATCGGTTCACATCTGTGTCGCATCCCCAAACCAACGGCGAGGCCGAGGTCACAAATCGGACAATCCTCCAAGGAATCAAAGCGCGAATCGGTCGGACGGGGCAAGCTTGGGTCGAAGAACTCGAAAATGTCCTTTGGGCATATCGGACCACGCATCAGACCCCTACCGGGGAGACGCCTTTCAGCCTAACCTATGGCACGGAAGCCGTTGTCCCCGTGGAGCTCGGACTCCCCTCACCTCGGGTGGCCGCGCACCGACCCGAGGCCAATTCGGAGCAACTCCGAGGGAACCTGGATCTCTTGGAAGAAGCGAGGGAAATGGCGCAGGTTCGGATGGCGATGTATCAGCGGAGGGTGGCCCGATATTACAACTCCAAGGTCCGACCGAAGCTTTTCAGAATCGGAGATCTGGTGCTAAGGCGAGCTAAAGCATCTCAACCTGCGGAAGGTGGGAAGCTAGCGCCAAATTGGGAAGGCCCGTATAGGGTTCGCTGGGTAAACCGACCTGGCTCCTACCAGTTGGAGGCCCTAGATGGTCGAGAAATTCCAAGGAGCTGGAATTCCGCTAACCTGCGGATGTATTACCAGTAGAACGACAATGCCAGGAAGACAGTTCAAAAATGTATAACACTTTTCATTTCAATAATTTCTGATTACAATGGCGTGCTCGTGAGATTACAAGGAATTTCCAGAGGAGAATTAAGGTGTAAAGAAAGTAAAGAAGAGGTGGAGACTCCGAGGAGCTGAAGATCTGGAATCCCGAAACCTCCATCCGAAGCGGCTGCAATCCCGCCGGAAGTGGGTGCTTCCAACCGGAGGCGCCATCGGTGTCTCACGAAAAAGACGAAGAGCCGGCGCGGATGAAGAAGAAGTGGACGAAGGAGAAGTCCACACTGCTCCTACCCAGAGGCGCCATCCACGCCTCACGAAAAAGACGAGGAGCCGCCGCAGAAGAAGCTTCCGCTGCCTCCAGGGGAACGCCACCTCCAAGGGATATTCCGGTCCTCCCCAGTGTTAGGGGAGAGAAGGAATACAAGGGAGAAGAGCATATGGAGGCGCGGTCCCGGATCAAGCGTCTGGTGCGGAGCTCAATCGGGAGGCCGAACTTCAAGGAGGGGAGACGTGATCCCGGATGAAACGCCTAGAGCGGAGTTCCGCCGGGGAGAACCTCCTTGTTGATCCCAGATGAAACGGCTAGTTGGCGGAAGTCGCGAAGGGCGCGCCTCTCGTTCCTTCGATAGGGGTCTCTCAACCATGCGCCGGAGAGGAGGCCCACGATCCATGGCAATCTGAACAGCTCCGGCTTGGCAGGCTCCATCGCACCTGCACCTATATTTATAGCCAAACTGCGGCCCCCCGGTCGTTCCGATGCGGGTGGCTCCAATAAATGCGGGCGCATTGAATCCGGAGCCGATCCGGCTCTCGAGGCGTATCTTTCCGCGATTTTCTAAGCGTCATTCTCCTTAATCGCATTCTTTGTGCAGGACACTCCGGGTGGCCTGTACTCCTAGGTCCACGTATCTCCGCTCGCGCCCAGGCCGCATCCGCCTCGAAGAACGCGCGTATCGCGGCCGCTTAACTGACACACCTCGCAAGCAGCAACTGGCGATCCGATTTCCCAGGTAACCCCTCAATTAGCATTTAATGCCCATCTGGTGTTCCCCAGGCAACGCTTGGAGAGGAGGAGAAACACGATCGCAGCTGGCCACGGAGAAATTCCGTCGGGCGGCAAGCGACAGGCGCACGACCAGCGAGCGGAATTTCCCGAGGCTCGGCCCTCGGATGCCAGGCTAACCCGATGATCATCCCGGGAGCAGACTAGCCTGAAGCCCCGACCGGTCGCCTCGGCTTGCGCCAGCCTTGGCCGACCAACGAGCGGAATTTCCCGAGGCTCGGCCCTCGGATGCCAGGCTAACCCGACGATCATCCCGGGAGCAGACTAGCCTGAAGCCCCGACCGGTCGCCTCGGCTTGCGCCAGCCTTGGCCGACCAACGAGCGGAATTTTCCGAGGCTCGGCCCTCGGATGCCAGGCTAACCCGATGATCATCTCGGGAGCAGACTAGCCTGAAGCCCCGACCGGTCGCCTCGGCTTGCGCCAGCCTTGGCCGACCAACGAGCGGAATTTTCCGAGGCTCGGCCCTCGGATGCCAGGCTAACCCGATGATCATCCCGGGAGCAGACTAGCCTGAAGCCCCGACCGGTCGCCTCGGCTTGCGCCAGCCTTGGCCGACCAACGAGCGGAATTTCCCGAGGCTCGGCCCTCGGATGCCAGGCTAACCCGATGATCATCCCGGGAGCAGACTAGCCTGAAGCCCCGACCGGTCGCCTCGGCTTGCGCCAGCCTTGGCCGACCAACGAGCGGAATCTCCTGAGGCTTGGCCCTCGGATGCCAGGCTAACCCGATGATCATCCCGGGAGCAGACTAGCCTGAAGCTCCGACCGGTCGCCTCGGCTTGCGCCAGCCTTGGCCGACCAACGAGCGGAATCTCTTGAGGCTTGGCCCTCGGATGCCAGGCTAACCCGATGATCATCCCGGGAGCAGACTAGCCTGAAGCCCCGACCGGTCGCCTCGGCTTACGCCAGCCTTGGCCGACCAACGAGCGGAATCTCCTGAGGCTTGGCCCTCGGATGCCAGGCTAACCCGATGATCATCCCGGGAGCAGACTAGCCTGAAGCCCCGACCGGTCGCCTCGGCTTGCGCCAGCCTTGGCCGACCAACGAGCGGAATTTCCTGAGGCCTAACCCTCGGATGCCTGGCCTAGCGCCGGAAGAAGTTCCCGAGGCCTAACCCTCGGATGCCTGGCTTAGCGCCGGAAGAAGTTCCTGAGGCCTAACCCTCGGATGCCTGGCCTAGCGCCGGAAGAATTTCCTGAGGCCTAACCCTCGGATGCCTGGCTTAGCGCCGGAAGAAGTTCCTGAGGCCTAACCCTCGGATGCCTGGCCTAGTGCCGGAAGAATTTCCTGAGGCCTAACCCTCGGATGCCTGGCTTAGCGCCGGAAGAATTTCCTGAGGTCTAACCCTCGGATGCCTGGCCTAGTGCCGGAAGAATTTCCTGAGGACTAACCCTCGGATGCCTGGCTTAGCGCCGGAAGAAGTTCCTGAGGCCTAACCCTCGGATGCCTGGCTTAGCGCCGGAAGAAGTTCCTGAGGCCTAACCCTCGGATGCCTGGCCTAGCGCCGGAAGAATTTCCTGAGGCCTAACCCTCGGATGCCTGGCTTAGTGCCGGAAGAATTTCCTGAGGCCTAACCCTCGGATGCCTGGCCTAGTGCCGGAAGAATTTCCTGAGGCCCAACCCTCGGATGCCTGGCCTAGTGCCGGAAGAATTTCCTGAGGCCTAACCCTCGGATGCCTGGCTTAGCGCCGGAAGAATTTCCTGAGGCCTAACCCTCGGATGCCTGGCCTAGTGCCGGAAGAATTTCCTGAGGCATAACCCTCGGATGCCTGGCCTAGCGCCGGAAGAATTTCCTGAGGCCTAACCCTCGGATGCCTGGCCTAGTGCCGGAAGAATTTCCTGAGGCCTAACCCTCGGATGCCTGGCTTAGCGCCGGAAGAATTTTCTGAGGCCTAACCCTCGGATGCCTGGCCTAGTGCCAGAAGAATTTCCTGAGGCCTAACCCTCGGATGCCTGGCTTAGCGCCGGAAGAAGTTCCTGAGGCCTAACCCTCGGATGCCTGGCTTAGCGCCGGAAGAAGTTCCTGAGGCCTAACCCTCGGATGCCTGGCCTAGCGCCGGAAGAATTTTCTGAGGCCTAACCCTCGGATGCCTGGCTTAGTGCCGGAAGAATTTCCTGAGGCCTAACCCTCGGATGCCTGGCCTAGTGCCGGAAGAATTTCCTGAGGCATAACCCTCGGATGCCTGGCCTAGTGCCGGAAGAATTTCCTGAGGCATAACCCTCGGATGCCTGGCTTAGTGCCGGAAGAATTTCCTGAGGCCTAACCCTCGGATGCCCGGCTTAGCGCCGGAAGAAGTTCCTGAGGCCTAACCCTCGGATGCCTGGCTTAGCGCCGGAAGAATTCCCTGAGGCCTAACCCTCAGATACCTGGCCTAGCGCCAGAAGAATTTCAGGAGTCGGGAGTCAGCGAGACGCTACCAAGAGTTAAAAAGAAGAAGGACGAAAGTGAAATGAAGAAACTCTATTTGCATTAACTTTCATTGTTTCAGGGCCGAGACCCATACAACTTGGCAAAACGCCAACGCACAAAGAAAAGTACAGAGGGTCAGCTTGGAGGAACCCCCGAGTCGGGAACGCCCGGCACGTCCGCAAGGGGTAGGGAGACGGTTGGAGAATCAGCAGGCAATGGCGCCGAAGGGGAGTCGAGAAGGGAGATCCCACTCAGGTCAATTTCGGGGTACTTAGCCGACACCCTTGCCAGGTCTTCCTCGAAGCCTAAGACAAAGGAGTCGGACCCCGCGTCCGACATGTCACGGACGAACTCGTCAGACTGACGATAGGCCTGTACCGCCTCCGACATATCACGAGTGAACTCGGCGGACTGACGATAAGCCTGTACTGCCTGACGCCCGATCTCCGCACTCTTCTCGGCCAGCGCCGCCTCTGCCCGCTCCATAATCTAAGCTTTCGCCTCCAAGACCTTCGCCACAATCCGGTCATCCGCCTCGGAGGAGACCCTCAGCAGATCAGCCTGAGCCTCCTTGTGCTTCGCCTCGGCAGCAATGCGAGCAGCCTCAGCCTCCTCCAGGCGCGAATGAAGCTCCTGGTCGCTCGCGCCCCAAAGGCGAATCGACGCCATTAAGGAAGGATGTCCGCCGAAATCCTCAGACTGCCAGGTCAGCAACAACCGCCATACGCCATAAAGAAGGCGGGGAGCTCGAAGCGCGCGCGCCTCTCCGAGGGATGGCGGCAATCTCGAAGCATCACTCCCTTCACCCGTTCCCCTTCTGGTTCCAGGCTCGGAAGTGGGGGGCTACTGTTACGGGGGAACTTAGCCACCATGCCCCACGTGACCGGCATGCGCGCCCAGGAAGACTACGGCAACCCCTTGATCCAGCAATCCGACCCCGAGTCGGACATCTTCGGCTCCGCAGCCCGACCCCGAGTCGGTTGCCCCTTGATCCAGCAATCCGACCCCGAGTCGGATATCTTCGGTTCCGCAGCCCGACCCCGAGTTGGCAGCCCCTTGATCCAGCAATCCGACCCCGAGTCGGACATCTTCGTCTCCGCAGCCCGACCCCGAGTCGGACATCTATTGACAACGACAGGCTATTCCCCAGAGGCACGCCGCAGCCTCCTGCTCCACTACTCTCTGCAACGGTTGTATCTGGCGCTGCTCCACGATCCCCTGTAACGGCCGTACAAGGCGGAGCTCCACTACGCCCTGTCATGTCCGTACCCAGCGCTGCCCCACGACGCCCTATAACGGCCGTGTCAGTGGCAGCTCCATCGTGCCCCACGATGACGAACCCCCCTGAAAGACCCCCCAGCCTGGTATATATGCGGCTAGGGGGAGAAGGGGGGGTAAGCAAGAACTTCCAGAGTATTCTCCTACTTGCTACTATTATCTCTCCTTCTCCTCCAATCTCCTCTGACTTGATCGTCGGAGGGCCCCCACTACCCCAGTGGTGGTGCGAGGCTTGCTTGCAGGTTTTCCGGTGGAAGGTGGAGCACAATCAACACCAACTAAGGCAACTCAGACGGAATTCCGTTCACACCGCTGTGCCAATCGTTCTCGGTTTGGACCACCAGCAACACATAGGATGGAATTTCACAAGAAAAACAGGTCTTGGGTTAAGGTCTGTAAAAGAAAATCCCAAACTGTAGAGCCTGAGATCCATCATCAGGAGCCTGTCCACCTCTCTCCTCCACATAGCCCTATACCCTTTACTGATCATATGGAGAGCTTTCCTTTTCCTGATGTACCTTCCAGCTCAGCTGGACCATCCACTTCCATGCCTCCTCCTCCAGTTTGTGGATCGACTCTCTTGTCGGATGAGCAGATGCACACCCTAGCATCCATGGTGTGCCAGCAAATAAGGGAAGAAATGAGATCAGTGATTTCTGCTGAGATAGCTCCCATCCGCACTTCACATGAAGCACTCTTAGAAGAGTTGAAAGAAATCAGAACTCAAATGGAAGCTATAGGGTCAGAATTGGTTTGTGTGGCATCAAACCAAACTAGAAGATCATGTGAGATACAAGCTGAATTGAAGATCATATTGGATAGTCTTCAAGAGCTGACAAGCCCTGAAGGCAATTTGAGCAGTGTGGCTGCCCAGCTTAGAGGGAGGATTGATAGGGCAACCCATGAAATTGAAGCATTAGTGACAGCACTCAATCAGTCTCAGGGCGATAACTTTAGAAGTTTAATGGAAGCAATAAATAGGTTTGTGGAGGCTGCTGCTGCGGCTATTGAGCGTGCTCGCCGGTGAGGCACATTTTGTGGACATCTAGGGTTCATCTTTTTGTATAGCCCTAGGCTTATATGAAGCTCCTTCTTTTGTGTTTGCAATCAATCCTTGTAAGGGCATCAAATGTTGTAATACTATATGAATGCCATATCCCTTCTTTTTGAATCTTGGAGTATGTTTCTAATATTGTGATGTGCCATGGAAATGTCATAATATACCTTGAATGTTCAAACTTGACAATGTGCAACCATTTCACTATTTTGCCTACTTGACAATGCATATGAAACAGGGGGAGCACAACTTGTAATAATTAAGTTTAAATGGTCTGAAATGAATTCCAAAACAAAGGGGGAGTAAAATTCACCTTCCCAAATCATTGAATGTTTCATGTTAATATGAATGCTGAATTCTAATATGCAAATCTGAAAAAGGAAGTAGAACCATTCAAATAGGCATCGCGTTTTGGGGGAATAGGCAAAATTTGTCCCCTTCATTGTTGATGACAAAAAGGGAGAGTAGTATGGAATGCAAAATGCAAAATGAAAAGATAAAATTGAAGAATATTGACTTAAAGACAATTGTCCTTCTGGAAAAGAAAGGGGGAGTCAAAAGTATTTGGCTTTTGATTGTCTTTAGCATCAATATTTCATCGATTTCCACTTTAACTTGATTCAAATCTAAAAGTGATAGATGATATGCCAAAATTGCTCAAAGAGCTACTAAGATCAATGCTTATGCATAAGGATAGAACTGACAGTTGACTATATTGATTTATGCATACTGTATCTAGCTCTAACCAAAACACAATACTTGTACATCTGATCAAATACTGTGTATATGTTTAATTTTAAATTTTGCATATACTCAGTGTTTTGTCATCATCAAAAAGGGGGAGATTGTTGGCCCCCTAATGGATTTTGATGAATACAAAATACTAGAGTATAATTCCCGTTATATTAACAATTTACTTAAGCATTTCAGGTGTTTAACTAAGAATATTGTTAAGGATTGTCAAGGCATGTTCCCATATTTTTCGGTGGATTTATTGAAGATTTTTGAGATGAAGAAAACAGATCAGGGGCAGCTGAGACGTCTCTGGTTTGTTCCAGAGACGTCTCTGGCACGCAGAGAAGAAGCTGGGACGTCTAGAGACGTCCCCAGCACCTGCCGAGGCGTCTCGCAGGGTCGGAGTCGACTCCCGGCTTTTCAGAGTCCCACGCATCTCACGTGCATCGTCAGCATTCCCCAGCCGTTTGTGAGCTTCCACTCAGCATCCCGAGCCCAACACCCAGCTGTCCGTGGTGATCTCCTTCCATCCGTGCATCCACGCTTCTGCCTTCCAGGAGTCTCTCCATCGTGTCCATTCTCAACGCCGGATCCGGCCGCGATTACCTCCCAGCCCCATTCATCTCGTTCGTCCGCTCATCCCGCGATCACCTCTCCCATGATCAATAATAAGTGCTAAATAATGCATAAATTAACCTTTTATTCATAGCACTTATCATTATTTTAATTCACATATTTCGTAAATTTAATCATAAAATATGTGTTACCATCATCATTGCATTTTAATAATTATCAGAGGTAATTCGAGTTGATTTAATTATTTAATGATTAAGCCTAATGAATGCAGGTCAAGTCAAACTTATTTGGGATGATCCCTGAATCCAAATCATATGCACCCCGCAAATCAAGACCCTCTGATTCAGTCACCCAACTCTTTTTCCACATGATCCGATTTTAATAAAATCTCTTCAATTATTTGTTTCTTATATCTCAAAGTATATCATCTAATTGCACGGATTTCAAAGCCTCAACCCATCCTTATTCCATCTCTAAACACAACCCCCAGCTCCTCTCCGTTGACAAAACAACTTAACTTCTCATATCCCCTTCATTACCGTTCAGTATTTATCAACAAATCCCAAGCCTTATCCAAAGATCCCCTGCTCCCCAGCTTCCTCAGCTTCATCCTCCCGTGACCCACGATAAGATCCAGCTCCTCCCAGCCAAGTCCCAGCGTCCAAACCAACCGTTTCCAGCCATCGTCCAAGCTTCTCCTTCGCATTGAACAGATCAGGCCATATCCCATGATCTTCGCATCCAGCATCTAAGCCTATCTCGTCGACTTCCTCCATGCTTCGGTCATCCAAGATCTTCATTCCTTCCGCAACCCCTGCTTCGGAACAGAGTCCGAGTCTTCATCGATCCAACCACCCACGGATCTGTCTACCCTCCATGGATAGCTCCAAATCTCAGCAAAACCAGCCAACCGTGGGTGATCTCCCGCTTCCAACGAACAGGGCTCTGTTAAACTAAATCCAAACCAGCAGCATCCATCCATGAATCCGATTCCAACCACTGCCAGCAGTTCCCCTGTTACGAGTATCCCATTTGCATCTTCCCGAATGAATCCCAACCATTTCCTTCTGTGAACTAACTCATATATTTCCCAACGGCATCTTAATCTTATCCTCCCATGATCCCATGCTTTCGTGATCCCTTCCCTTCATCCACGTCAAAAGGAATCCCAAGTAAATCAGCTTCCCATGTCTTCCGAAGCTCCTGCATCCCAAACCGATCAGTTCTTCATCTAACTGGATCACTTCAAATCTACCTCCCGAGATGATTGTATCCCAAACAACTTCATCCCTTGGATTAACAGCTTTGAACTTCATCATGTTCTCCTCATCTTCCCGAATCCTTTGCGATTGAGCTTCATCTCCCAGCCGTGAACATTATCCGAACATTATCATCCCCTGTTTCGGAAACGGAACAGAGGATCATCCTGATCCTCTTCTTCAAAACAAAGCTTCACCGTTCCAGCTCCTTCCGCATCCGAGATCTTCTCCGCAGCAGTTGCAGCTCATATCTTCTTGATCACGGATCAGGATAACAGCTTCATCACGGATTATCTCCCAACGATTAACCACTCGTGAGCCTTATCCTACTTCCTGTCATCTTTATCTTCCCATGACGTGATGAGATAACAGCGGCTGTGAAGGCTATAAAAGGGAGTCGATGATGAAGGCTAGAGGCATTCTCTTCTATTCCTCCTTCCCCACCGGGGGGCATTCCCTCTTCCCCCACCGGGGGCTGCTCCCATCATCTCTCCTCAGAGGCCAAGTTCCCCACCGGGAGAAGAAGAGCTTGGCTCTTCTTAGGGAGTTCCCACAAAAGAATAAAAAAAGGAGAGGGAGAGAATACTTTGTGATATTTTGGGAATAGAGGGAGTGGGACGAAAGCAGAAGATTTTCATATGAAGATGGGAGCCCGCTGCTGTGCTGCTGCTGCCGTCCTCCACTACATGGAAGCTTAAATCCTCTCTAGGGCTGGATGCAGCCCTAACAAAGGGACACGGGTTTTATATTTTATTTTATATTCTTGGGGTTGTATGAACTTATTGTTTTTAATGGATATCTTCTTTTGAATCATATTTAATTTCTGTGATTTTAAGTATGATGTTCGTACAACTGTTCTTCATGATCACTAAGTAAATATAAGATAGTCCATGCTTAGGGAAGATGCGATGTGCTGCCACCTTAGATTAGGGTAGACATTTCATGCCTACTGAAGATGGATTATGCCCAAATTACTTTTGTGAATTTTTATTTAAATGCTTATTAGGCTTGTAGCCAATTTGCATGTTAATCCAAGAATAAAATAAAATATAAATAACCCTTGTTTCGATGTTAGCGGTGAATTCCTTGCCCTAAGTTTTCTCCAAACTGATATCCTTTTAATTGCATTTTCTTTTATTAAATTGCTTAGTTTAATAGTCTTTACAAACTCATCCTTTTAAATATTTTTATTTTTAAGAAAAACAACTATACCCCAATCCCTGTGGATCGATACCCGTAATCACTATCCTACCAGATACGTGCTATTGCGTGGTCTTTAAAGTTGACTATCAATCAACGTCCAGACCTCCCGCATCCGCAGCAAGTGTACAGCACCCTCTCCGCGTCCAAGGCCTTGCTACTAGCTCCCGTCCGAGTCCAATTCCCCCGCGATTCACTCGTCCACGCTCCAGCTACCACGATCGCGAGCCATCCCAGTGTCCGTGAAGCATTCCGACAGTCCGTGAAGCGTGCCAAGCCGTCCACGATCACCACCCAGGATACTCCGCGTCAACCTTCTTCTTCAATCGATTCCAGCATCCCGAGATCATCGCTCGAGATGCAGTCTTTCCATCGATCTCCATCGCGTGCAAAGGGGGATCGAATGCTACCTATATATTTCCCTAGGCTGATGATGAGAGGGGCGGTTCTGGTTCCCAAAAAAAAACAGAGGAGAGAAGGTGACTGTTTTCAAAAGAGAGAAGGGAAGAAAGAAAGGAAACAGGGTATGCCCTGTTTTCGAAAAAAATATATATATATATAAAAGAGGAGGCTGCTATTGTAATGGGAGGCTAACACTTTTGGTCAAGGGTGATGGAAGAACCCGTGACAGTTTGCTTTCTTCAAGTAAATTCTGAACGATTATTCTCTTTGATTTACATCTATTATATGCTCTTGGTTCTTGCATACTTATTTGTTAGATAGATCTTGCATGGTTTATATTTATTGATGCATGGATTGTTTCGATTTTTGATTTGTTGTAGACGTAACCGGCACGATAAATACTTGAATGTTGAATTCATGTTTTCAAATTATATATTCCATGTTTAGAACTATTCTATCTAATTAATCTTTAATCAAGAATCGCAAAAATTTAATTGTTGAAAATAACATTGTCAAGGGGGAATCCAGATCCCTAGCCTTCTCTATATTCTTGAACTTTGTTTAATTATCTATTAATCCTCTGCTTTTAATTTTTAAAAATCAACTGAAAATTACATCTAAAAATTACGCTAATAATCGATAGATCGTTTCCTGAGGAATCGACCTCGGACTCCCGAGTTATACAACTTGTGCGATTCTCCTGCACTTGGAGGAGCAGTTTTATTTTTGCACCAAGTTTTTGGTGCTGTTGCCGGGGAACGGCTGAGTTATTAGTATAATTTTAGATTTAATTAGTACCTTAGTAGTTAGTATTTTTCTTTTGAAAAAAAAAAAAATTTACTACTATTTTTAATTTCCTGCACAGTTTGCATCAAACTCTGATAGCATAGAAATTAACCGTCTGATTGGACTCAAATTTGGTCAGCTAGTGCAAGACACATTGTTCAATAACCTGAACCGTCTGATTGATATTCGGAGACTTTTAAGACCATTAGATTAATACGAAACCTTGCTACTTTTTGCTTTGAATTTTCTACATTTAATTTTTTTAGAATCAGAATTTTATTGTTATTATATCTCATTAACCCTTGTTGCTAATTGAAAATCAATAAAAAAAAACTTTAAGAAAAGATCAAGGGTGATTATTCAAAAAAAAATAAGGAAAATCTAAAATTTCAAATTTTAAATTTCAGAATTCAAATTTCAAACTTCAACTCATAAAATTTAAAAAGAAATAAATAAATAATTTGCTTGATCACCTATTCAATGAAATTTAATGTCATGTCATAAAACATTAAAAAAAATATCTTTATTGTTGCATATAGTATAAGGCATCAGCATAAAATATTCTAAGGACTGAACCCATTAAAAAAAGATAAGGTCGGAATTTCATCACTCGTCCTTAGCCCAAAAATCACCACAGTGCATAAATATCCTAAGCTTAACTAAAATCAACTAGACGTTGGCCCCTAAGGATATTCGAGCTCAATAGGACGAAGACCACCGAAAGTTGCACCAATTTCGCTCTATGACCCAGTCGATGTCTAGGTAAGCTTTGTCCCTTTAAGGAAGACAGTCTTTGTTCGAAGAAAGTGGGTTTTAAGTGGAACCCTTGCTAAACGCATCGTGACCCCTCCACTTAACTGGGAGCTTACCTGGTCGACTAGGTTACTAGACCGGATTGGAGGCTTAGGTGTCCTCTTCAAACCAGTTAGGAGCTGTCTAGAAATTTAAGAAAAACATTATGAATTGAGGTGTAATGTTTTGTTGCATGTTTGATTGTGAATAGATTTTCGTTTTAGGGTATCTTTAGTTGGTACTTATATTTAAAAAAAAAAGAGATAGGAAAATATTTTGCATGCTAAAGTGGAATAAGGATGACATCGATCGATTAAGTCGTACAACTTTAGATCATCCCTTAGGACACATCCCTCAAATTCCTTCGCAGTATCTCACACCTTGTGAGATGGCTGATTTAAATGAAGATGCGGGAGTCACCACAATCGAGAACGAGAACCCCATGTTATGACTCTAAGACAATACCTACAACCGGCTAGGACTAGTCAGCCTTCATGCATAATTTTTCCTGATAATGTAGGACATTTTGACATCAAACCAGGGGTAATTCAATTGCTGCCCAAGTTTCACGGGTTAGAGTCCGAGAGTCCGTATCTTCATTTAAAGGATTTTGAAGAATTGAGCATTATATTTAGAGTGCCGAACGTCACCGAGGATGTCCTCAAGCTGACATTGTTTCCTTTCTCTCTAAAGGATAAGGCTAAAACATGGCTGAACTCTTTGCGACCTAGATCAATAAGAACTTGGCAAGATATGCAGAGAGAATTTTTAAAGAAGTTCTTTTCCATATAAAGGACCAACTTTTTGAAAAGACATATCAGCAATTTCCAACAAAAAGATAATGAAACATTTTATGAATGTTGGAAAAGATTTAAAGACCTTCTTCTCTCATGCCCTCATCACGGATTCGAAACTTGGAGAACCATTAGCTTCTTTTATGAAGGTTTATCTCCACAATTAAAACAGTTTGTAGAGACCATGTGCAATGGTAGATTTTTAGAAAAACAACCTGATGAGGCGTGGGAGTATTTGGATTCCCTTGCTGAGACTGCCCATTTTGGGACAACGGGGATAGAAACAACAAGTCTTTGCCTAAGCCTACTAGCTCTGTACAGGGAGGCCTTTACAACCTCAGAACTGAGGATGATCTTCATGCTAAAATGGCAGCCCTCACTAGGAAGGTAGAAGAAATTGAGCTTAGGAAGGTTGAGCCTGTCAAGACTATAGAGCTTAGAAACGAGTGTTGTGGTATCTGCGATATGTCGAGTCATACTACTACAGATTGTCCCACCATACCGGCATTCAAAGAAGTCTTACACGATCAAGCAAATGCTATGAACTCCTATCAAAAGCCTTATAACGATCCATACTTGAATACCTATAACCTTGGTTGGAAGAATCATCCAAATTTTAGGTGGAGAAATGATCATCCTCAACAGTCACACCATTCAGCTCCTCCACTTGCACATCCTACTTTTGCATCACCACCCTCTCAGAAGCCGAATATTGAGGATACCTTGCAATCTATACAAACTTTTCTACAACGTCAAGCTAATATCAATGCTCAAAATACTCGAAATTTTGAAGATATAAGGAACCAATTGTCAATGTTGACTACCGTCCTAAGTATCCAAGAGAAGGATAAGCTTCCAGCTCAACCCCAACCTAACCTACAAGTGCACGGTAGTAATAATACGGCTCCTTCTAGTTCGCATATAGAACATGCAAAGAGCATCATGACTTTACGTAATGGAAAAGTCATTAATCAGACCGTCCCATTGAGACCACAGGTCACTTCTAATTCTGATGCTCCCAAAGCCGATGAAAGGGACAAAGAAAAAGTTGAGGTCCCAACTTCTACTAAGAAAGTTGAATGTCCTTTTCCTTCACCTTTTCCACAACGGTTAAAGCCGTCGCAAAAGCTCGAACCTAATTCTGAAATTCTTGAGCTTTTTATGCAAGTAAAGATCAACATACCTCTTCTTGATGCAATCAAACAAGTACCCTCATATGCCAAATTTTTGAAGGACTTGTATACTGTCAAGCGCCGATTAAATATTAAGAAGAAGGCATTTTTAACTGAAAATGTGAGTGCTATTTTGCAGCACAACATTCTTCCTAAATTTAAGGATCCAGGTTGCCCAACCATCTCATGCATCATAGGCAACTTTAGGATAGAGCGAGCATTGTTAGATTTAGGGGCGAGT
Organism: Phoenix dactylifera; assembly: GCF_009389715.1. NCBI lineage: Eukaryota > Viridiplantae > Streptophyta > Magnoliopsida > Arecales > Arecaceae > Phoenix > Phoenix dactylifera. The sequence continues at coordinate 272,239 of NW_024067954.1, read as the reverse complement.
GTGAATTTGTTGCCATATTCTGTATATGAGCAACTTGATTTAGGTGAGTTGAAGTCAACCTCCGTCACTTTGCAATTAGCTGACAGGTCAGTTAAAATTCCGAGGGGGATTATCGAGGATGTATTGGTCCAAGTAGACAAGTTCTACTTTCCTGTCGATTTTATCGTATTAGACACACATCCGGCTTCGAACTCACAGTCTCAGATTCCGGTCATTTTAGGACGTCCATTCCTTGCAACTTCTAATGCATTGATTAATTATAGAAATGACATCATGAAGCTTTCTTTTGGTAACATGACCTTAGAACTGAACATTTTTAATGTTTGCAAGCAACCCAATGATCACGAAGAGAATAAGGAGGTTGATTGGGTTGAAACCATCGCGGAGGAATATTTGTTAGCTGAAGCATTTGACGATCCATCCGGCGATGGTTTAATTGATTGGTGTTCTAATGGCACCGATGAAGATGATTTGTTGGTCAAACCTAGTATGAATTTTTCGAACGCTATGATGATCAATGGGTGGAGACCAAAAGTAGAAAAATTTGAACAGTTGTCACCTCAAGAGGCGAAAATAGTACCATCCCATGAGCAAGCACCCAAGCTCAAATTGAAATCCTTACCAAAGGAACTTAAGTATGCATTTCTTGGACTCAATGACACTTTTCCTGTAATCATCTTGTCTGGACTTGATCATAACCAAGAAAGAAAATTACTTGATGTTCTAAAGAATCATAAAGGAGCTTTAGGGTGGTCTATTGCCGACTTGAAGGGAATTAGCCCTTCAATTTGCACGCACCGGATATACTTGGAGGACAATGCCAAAACCACAAGGCAAATGCAACGCAAGTTGAATCCTACAATGAGGGATGTGGTTAAGACGGAAGTCCTCAAGTTGCTTGATGTGGGTATTATTTACCCAATTTCCGACAGCAAGTGGGTAAGCCCTACTCAAGTCGTTCCTAAGAAGTCGAGTTTGACGGTAGTAGAAAATGAACAAGATGAACTAGTTCCAACTCGTGTCCCGACAAGTTGGCGTATGTGTGTAGACTACCGAAAGCTGAATTTGGTCACAAGAAAGGATCACTTTCCTCTACCCTTCCTAGACCAAGTGTTGGAAAGAGTTGCAGGGCATGATTTCTATTGTTTTATCGATGGCTATTCGGGTTATTATCAAATTGAGATTTCACCAGAAGACCAAGAGAATACTACCTTCACTTATCCTTTTGGCACATTTGCTTTCCGACGAATGCCATTTGGGTTGTGTAATGCACCTGCAACATTCCAAAGATGCATGCTCAGCATTTTTGAAGACATGAACGAAAATTTTTTAGAAGTGTTCATGGACGACTTCTCCGTTTTTGGCGACTCATTTAATGATTGTCTGTCACATTTACAAGCAGTCTTAGCTCGATGTATAGAAAAGAATTTGATATTGAATTGGGAGAAATGCCACTTCATGGTACCAAAGGGAATTGTCCTAGGACATATTGTTTCATCGAAGGGCATGGAAGTAGATAGAGCTAAAATCGATTTAATTGCTAAACTACCTGCACCCAAGACGGTCAGAGATGTTAGATCATTTTTGGGTCACGCCGGATTTTATAGGAGATTCATCAAGGATTTTAGTGTCATAGCTCGACCGTTATGTAACCTTCTATCCCTTGATACACCGTTCAATTGGACTGAAATCTGTCAAGAGGCATTTGAAAAGTTGAAATCTATGCTTAGCACTGCACCCATCGTGCGACCACCTGAGTGGTCATTACCTTTTGAGATTATGTGCGACGCTAGCGACTATGCGATAGGAGCTGTCCTAGGACAACGCAAGGATAATAAGCCATATGTCATTTACTACGCAAGCAAAATCTTAAATGATGCTCAAATGAATTACACTACCACCGAGAAGGAATTTCTTGCAGTAGTATTTGCCTTAGATAAATTTCGCTCTTATATCCTTGGTGCTCCTATTGTTATCTTCACGGACCATGCGGCACTAAAATATTTGTTGGATAAGAAAGAGGCCAAACCACGCTTAATACGATGGATACTTCTACTCCAAGAATTTGACATCACTATCAAAGATAAAAAAGGAGTAGAGAATGTGGTTGCTGACCATTTTATCACGGCTAGTTTTTAATGATTCGGTGCCACAGTTTTCCATCAAGGACTCATTCTCTGAAGAGCAGTTGTTTGCACTCTCTACTGTGCCATGGTACGCTGACATTGTAATTTTCTTGTTACGAACCGGATTCCGGAAGTATTGGGGTCAACAGATAGAAAATTTTTTTGCACGAAGTGAGAAATTATTACTATGACGAACCCTATTTGTTTAAATATTGCAATGATGAAATTTCTAGATGATGCATACCGGATCATGATATACAAAGCGTACTTTCTTTCTGCCACACTGATGCTTGCGGTGGACACTTTGCCTCTAAGAAAACTGTTGCAAAGGTCTTGCAATGTGGTTTCTATTGGCCTACTATGTTCAAAGATGCCCACGAGTTCTGCAAGACATGTAATCCATATCAACGTATTGGAAGTCTAACTCGTAGGCAAATGATGTGTTGCCCAAGGTGACAACCCAAGAGGGGGGTGAATTGGGTTTTTCTAAATTTTTAGTGCTTTATAAACATCCTTAGTTGAGTGCGGTGAATGCTTTCTTAAATTACTTCAATGAATTAAACTATAGCAAAGATGAAAGATAATGCAAGAATAATCACAAGTGAATCCACAACACAAGCACCACGATGTATAGTGGTTCGGTGCACCCCAAGGCACCTACGTCCACTCCCCAAGCGTCCCCTTGGGAATTTTACTATAATCCCTCAGATTACAGTAGGATTGTTTTTCGGGCTCACAATCCAAAACCTTTACAATTTGGTTTTCCGGGATCACCAAAAACCTATGTTGGTTTTACGGGCTCACCAACGAACCTTCACAATTGGTTTTACGGGTTCACCAACAACCTACGTTGGTTTTACGGGCTTACCAACAACCTACGTTGGTTTTACGGGCTTACCAACAACCTATGTTGGTTTTACGGGCTCACCAACGAACCTTGACAATTGGTTTTCCGGGTTCACCAATCAACCTATTCCGTTAGTTTGCGGGCTAACCAACCAACCTTTACAAGTAGTTTAATAAACAAAGGAAGAAGATTTAAAACTCCTAGATGAGCAAATATAACAATATAATCTACAAAGAAGAGTTTAGAGAATATTTATCGCTTGATGTGACTTCTCTCTTCTTTGTCAAGGATGCTTCACTCTTCAAGGGTGGATGGAGCTCTTGATGACTCTTTGAATCTGCTCAACCACTTTCTTTTGATTCTTGAATGAAGCACTTGGATGAAGCTTGCCTTGCTAGGATTCTCTCTTGAATGCACTTGATGTATTTTCCAAAGCTTGCTTCCTCTGATGAATACTCCCTCTTAAATACTTCTCCAACCTCCAAATAGTCCTTCCTGACCGTTGGATTGAAGAAAACTAGCCGTTTATAGCCGTTGGGAGTCCAAAAAGCACTTCTGCACAACTAGCCGTTATGCTTCTGCCCGTGCTTGGGTCGACCCAAACTTTTCTTGGGTCGACCCAAACCTTGGGTCAGCTCAAACTTTTTCTTGGGTCGACCCAACCTTCAGAAATACAGAAACTTGGAATTCAGCTTTCCTTTACTTGGGTCGACCCAACCTTTCTTTGGGTCGACTCAAGGTTCAGTTGGGTCGACTCAACTTCTTCTTGGGTCGACCCTAATAGGGTTCTAGAGAACCTTTTCTGTCTTCTGTTCTGTCTTGCCTTTGGGTCGACCCACACAGGGTTTGGGGTCGACTCAAGCTTGGGTCGACTCAACTTCATCTTGGGTCGACCCTCTCAGTAAATCCAGAGAACCATTTTTTGAGTTGTTTTGAGGATCTTGATGTTTGGGTCGACTCATGCTTTCCTTGGGTCGACCCAACTCACTGTTCATCTGTGCCATTTTTGCAGAAGTGTGCCAAATGATTTCTTGATGTGCCGGGGTCGACCCAATCATCCTTTGGGTCGACTCAATCCACACTTTGCTGCATATCAAGGTTAGATTCATTCAAATAAATAATGAAATGTATCTATATCAATTTATACAAATATCCTGAGAGTAATAGTCTTATAAATGAAGTATCAATTTAACTTATAACATACTCTAGATAATTGCTTGTTAATCATCAAAATAACACTATCATCCTCAATCTCCCCCTTTTTGATGATTACAAAATAAAGAGTATGAGCCTATTGATACTTGTCTTTAAGATCAGTTTTTGAAAGGGCTTAACTTGCTGAATTTCAGCTTTTCATATATAAGAGTGAAATCTCCCCCTATTTCATTTAAATGTTGCCAATTTGACTTTTGAATTGCTCCCCCTTTCATTTATAATTCATTAACGATGAAACTTCAAAAATTTGAGATAAAATATGAGTTTCAGGTTATGTATCGGGGTGTGAAAGGTGCGTGCCAAATTCTGAAATTGTATGTCCAAATTCTGAAATTTGATAGAAATATTTGATTTGATCATTTTCATTGTTACAAATTGCTCCCCCTTGGATGTATATGCTTTCCTATATGATTTTCAATTTGTTTTACAAATTATTTCTCTTTCTTTCTTTACTTCTTCTCTTATTTCTCTTTCTTTCTTTACTTCTTCTCTTATTTCTCTTTCTTTACTTTTCCCCCTTTTTGTTACTCTTTTTGTTACTTTATTTACTTTATCTTTACTTCTCCCCTATTACTCTTTCTTTACTTCTCCCCCTTTTTGTTATCATCAAATAGGTGCATGGGAAAAGACACAATAAATAACAAACATTCAAACTTCATTGATCAAAATAGGAATATTTTAGTACATTCATGCCAAAAACAAAAGCAAATACAATGTTCCTTAATCAAAGTTTAAGATACATGATAAACACAAAATACATATGAGAACTAGATACATATCCTAGGCTCTAAACAAGATCGTGAGACTCTCTCGGATCGCTTGGCTACGGCTCTCTTGGGTCCCATTTCTCCAAGATATTGAAGTAATCTACTGTTTGGAGATGATTGGAGAAGATTTGAGAGTGGGAAAATAGGGTTTTCGGAAGAGGACAAAGGGTAAACAGTGCCCTAGATAGCTCACGGGTCCCCCATTTAACAGTGGGGTCCCGACGTTGGGTCGACTCAAGAATTTTCTTGCGTCGACTCAACGTTGGGTCGACCCTATTCTGGGTTGGGTCGACCCAAGTTCAGAAATTTTTTCTTTCTCTTCCTTTTCGCTTCTAAAAATTTTTCTTGCTTCCAATCCTTACAAATTCTTTCTGGGACAATGATACATGATAAGGAATCTATAGATTACAAGTTTGACTCATGTTTCATAGGTTTTTAGAAATGGGAGGAATGTATCATGAGACTGCTTGCTCCCTTTTATATCTCTTCAATAAAAAGGATCACATATGCCTAATTCCCTCCTTAGCATGCAGAATCTATCTTCACTCAAGGGTTTTGTGAATATGTCGGCTAATTGTTTTTCAGTCCATATATGCTCAATACATATGTTTTCATTTTGCACACGATCCCTAATAAAATGATATCTTATTTCTATGTGTTTGGCTTTAGGAATGAGATATTAAGGATGTAAGCCAGAAGTGATCTCTAAATGTAGATTCCAAAGATAGTTTTCAAATCAAGTGTAGATGGAATCTTTTTCAAGTTATTTCAAGGAGTATCAAGAATAATATTCAAAGAAGGCACGAATGAAAATCCAACACCTTTTTTTTTTTTAATATATTAAGTATATAGCAATGTGAGAGCAATCTAATTAATTTTCAGAGTATAGTATAAGAGCAGATAAAGATCAAAACTTATATACTCGAAAAACATAAGATTATGTTGAATCCTTAATTCTTAATGACTTCAAAGTTCTTTCATGATATAAAAGTATTGGGGCATAGATACCAAAATATGAATTTATGCAATGTAGGATACATAAAATTTAGGACTTTGAAAGTTCTTTTAAAGCTCTCTTAAAGACTTTCTTTTACTCCTTTAAAGATCATAGCATCAAAATCAATTAAAATAAATTGGCTCAGGATTGAAACACTAAAGTGCAAGCCAATAAGAGCTCATTTGTAGATTCCAAAGTAAATTTCCAATACTAAGACAAATGGAATCCTTTTCACTTAGTTTTCAAAACAAGTGATTTACCAATTAAGTACAGATGAAAATCCAACTTTCAAAAGATATTCAATGAAGCACAAAGTCTAATACCAAAATATGCTTAAATTGATATCAGTTTGAAACCAATTTGACATTAAAAACATGCTAAAAGTCCTTTGCCAAATTTACATAGAGTAATCATTAATATGAATTTACACGATTAAGTTCTATATGATCTCTTCCTCTAAAATTTTATTTCTCCTCCTCAATTAATTATCCCATTTGAGAGTTTAGAGTTTGAAGATAATTTTCAATAAAGAGATTGAGTATTTAAAGCTCCCCCTCAAAAGATGCATTTTCTTTCAAACTTTCTTTTCTTCTATAATATCAAGAATGTAGAGTGATCCAGAATTATTCAAAATTTATAGCAATCACTCTTTTTAATCTTTTAAGAACAAGTTATGCTTCCTCTTAATTTTTGAGAAAATGTACTGAAATATTAATCAGAAAATGATTCATTTGAAGCTCAAATTCTTTCAAAAGCATTTACATTTTCTTTCTTTTAAGAATCATTTGAGTGAGCTGAAATATTTCTAGACTTAAGATCATTCACTCTTTTAATAATATATATATACATATATATTTTGATGGAAGTCTTTAATAATGTAGGAAAAAAAAACATATAGATGATCATTGAAGTATATATATTTATAGAACTCAATTTCTTAATCAAAGTTTTTCAGCAATGTATATATGAAGCACAATAAATCTTTTCAATATCAAAATAAAATCATATATTTAAAAATATTTATTTGCAATCAAGATCATCGAAAGACACATCATTTAGTCCAAATTTCAGTACACTTATAAGATAAAAAATGATATGTTTCAGATGCGTATCGGAGCAAACAACCAAGGTATCCAAAGTAATTCTATTTTTCTTAAACCGTAGTTTTCATCTAGAAATCATATTGAGTTATTCCCCAAAATGATGCAATCATTGAAGCATATAATGAAAGTTACAAAAATACGACAGTAGAAATATTTTAAATTAAGTTTAAGCCTTCATTACAAAATCAGATTCTGAATTTCATAAAAATTTTCAAAGAAGCTTTCAAGATTATAATTTGAGATATGCATCTTCTACGTTGTAGCTCATCTTAAATTAATAAGATTGAAAATATATAATTCAAAGTATGCAAAACATAACAAGCATGTCATGGATCAAAATCAATTCTTTTCAAATAAAATTTCCTTTATTTAAATACAATTTAGCACTGATTTTATCCTTAAGGTGTGTTTTCAAGTGATTGAAACTTCATTTGATTTTTCACAACCTTCTTATATATTTTCATTTATTTATCATTCATTCCCCAAATTTTTAATTTCTTTCTTTAACCATTCAATGAACATTTTGATTATCTTCATTTATTTTTCGATTTTACTTTTCTATGCTCTATATTCTATTTGCTCCCTATCCGGTGGAGTTGGAAGGGGCACGAGGTACTACCACTAGCCTCCCTCTTGTGCCGTCCCTAATATGCCCTACACCGAATAGTTGGGTCAAATAGTGCCGGGTACTACCACTAGCCTCCCCATTGGCACTATCCCTATAATGAGCAATGTAGAAATGTTAAACTGTTCTCTTCAGCAACAAGATATTCACTCCAAACTCTCCCTATTTAAATATAATTAATTACGGATTTTATCCCTTCTAAAAGAATGCTCATACAAGTCTCACAAATATGCTGAATATATTATGCTTGCGCTGCTTTTACTTAAGAATGGAGTATTTACTTAGCTTTTACTTCTTCTGAGCAATGTTCCTTTTCTTTTTCTTTATCTCTCTCTCTTTTTGTTATTTTCAAGTAGTTATATGAAAGAGCAGAATAAAGAATTAATCTAATATGCTGCATATAAATATATATCATGCAAACAGCATTTTCATTATGCCCAATGATTCATAGCTTATCACAAGTTATTTTGAATTAGAAACTTGAGGCATAAACTTGTGTATTTCATGGTTATGCATTATACAGGCAAAAGTGAACTTCAATTTAATCATACCATGAAACAATTATCATTAGCATGAGAATGAAGCATGCTATCAAGAAGATTAGCAATTAAATGTTTAATCATGCTACCATATAATTTCAGACTATTAATTTTGCTCAACTAACTCACAAGAAAAGGATTTAGATTACCAATGCATTTAGCATTCTTCAAGCCAAATATCTTTTAGATTCTTTACACCCTTGGCTGAAGAAAATCTCTCTTTTTTTTTGTTTGCAAGGGAATGTTTATTGTATCTTTCATCGAGGTGTCCTTCAAGCTGAAATTTCTTGCTCATAAATCCTGTATCATTAGCTAAATCTTTTTCTTTTCTTGAAGGCAATTCATTAGTTTCTCTAGGATACAAAAACATTCATACAACATATTTCTTAACTAGATGACTCAACATGAGACATGATAATAATTGAATTTGAGTCACTTTACTCAAGAGATTGCCTAAATATAACAAGCACAAGTCACTTGAACTAAAGAGATAACTTTATTAAGTAAAATGGTTCAAGGACAAGCATGTGAGGCAATAGAAGGATTCATCAAGGTCAAATCATTTTTTTTTATTTTAGAATTAATTTAGCTTAGATTCTATTTGCTTAAGATAATTATCAATAAGATATACAAGTTGAGTTTTAATCAAATTATCTTAAATAGTTGTTTCTATCAAAAATTTTGATTATGATTTAGTTTTCAACACTAATAATCATGTTTCAGGGAGTTGAGCAATCTTCTTTTAGAGCAAATAGGATTTTATTTTGACTTATGAGTGATAGTTTTAAAAGAATTAATATTCATGCTTTAAAAGATTTTTATGATCAAGTTAAGCATGACATGTTACAATTAATCAGTAGAATTTGAGATAATTTTAGAGAAAGATATTAATCATGGATACAATGATTATGCTCAATGAAGTTTTAACATGAAGGCATGAAATCAGCATCAATCATTTATACTAGAGAGGAAAATTTAGATTTTGAAAACTTGAAGGAGAAAGTTATACATATTCATTCATTGTTTTCTTATCATCATGCAAGCACTAGAAAATTTCATGCTAAGATCGTGTAGATAAGATTTATCATACATACAAGGCATTTAATAAATATTCAATAGCCTAACTGAATTTATAAAGTTAAGCATATCAAGACATAAAATGACAATTACATTCACAAATGATGAAATAAAATTTATTTATAAGTCACGTGCCATGGCACCCAATTAAGAGTTTCACATGAGTTTCAAGGGCTGCTTTGACACATTTGCAAGATAATCTCAGTTTTTCATTTTAGGTACCCAAGCTTGCTTGGGTCTTTGGGAGTTAGTGCATATGGTTCCTTTTGGAATCCAAATCTGTTTAATTGTAATAATTTTATCATTTGATTTGCTTGTATTGAAACTATAGGTAAAGTTTTTATGCCTATTCTTTTCATATTTGAAACAAGTTATCTTATTTGATGGTTTGCTTGGTGAATTAATTACCTTTTTATTTAGGAGTTTATTGTTAAGTAAAGAAGTCCAGTCAAGTTTTGATTTATCAAAATCAGCATGTTGGCTTTCAAACATTGTTTTTAATCTTTCTGAACTTACAGTGAATTTGTTAATAAAAGATTTCAGTTGGTTAACTTTTTTACTTAAGTTTTGATTTTCTTTAATTAAATTCTAATTTTTCTGAATTAATTCTTCTGAATTTAACCTTAAATGTTCATCCTCAAAATTTAATTTGTCTTTCATTTCAGCGGTAGAATTTCTTTCTTCTGACATTTCAGATTTAGCTTTTCATTCTTTAAACTAAGCTTCTTATTCTTTAAATTAAGCTTCTTGTATTCTAAGTATAAATCAGAAAAAGCATCATGAAGTTCATCAAATGTAAAATCAGATGAGCTTCAGTATGTACTTGATTTTTGAATGAGAAATCACTTTGTGTTCGAGTACATACCTCATCTTCATGTGCTACAAAGCATAGATTTTCAGTTTCAGTTTGATGCTCTTCTTCTTCGGAGCTAGTTTCAAATTCACTAGAAATGTTAGTGCATTCATATTTAACTTCAAGCATATTCCATATTTCCTCAGTAGTTATGCAAAAAGATATGCTATTAAGTTCACTATCATCCAATGCACAATATAGAATATTCATGGCTTTTGCATTTTGCTGAGCCCTTTTTTTATCATGATTAGTGTTTGTGTGTAGCCCATTGACTATGATACTCCATAAATCGTAATCATGTGCTTGAATGAAAATGCGCATGCGTGCTTTCCAATATATGTAGTTTATACCATTAAATAGTGGAGGTCTATCAATTAATTATCCCTCTCCTAGAAAACTATCTATTTGAGTTGTCATGATCTTTGGCTCTTGATCTTGAGATCAATAATTAATATTAGAGCACCTGCTCTGATACCACTTGTTGCCCAAGGTGACAACCCAAGAGGGGGGTGAATTGGGTTTTTCTAAATTTTTAGTGCTTTATAAACATCCTTAGTTGAGTGCGGTGAATGCTTTCTAAATTACTTCAATGAATTAAACTATAGCAAAGATGAAAGATAATGCAAGAATAATCACAAGTGAATCCACAACACAAACACCACGATGTATAGTGGTTCGGTGCACCCCAAGGCACCTACGTCCACTCCCCAAGCGTCCCCTTGGGAATTTTACTATAATCCCTCAGATTACAGTAGGATTGTTTTTCGGGCTCACAATCCAAAACCTTTACAATTTGGTTTTTCGGGATCACCAAAACCTATGTTGGTTTTACGGGCTCACCAACGAACCTTCACAATTGGTTTTACGGGTTCACTAACAACCTACGTTGGTTTTACGGGCTTACCAACAACCTATGTTGGTTTTACGGGCTCACCAACAAACCTTTACAATTGGTTTTCCGGGTTCACCAATCAACCTATTCCGTTGGTTTTGCGGGCTAACCAACCAACCTTTACAAGTAGTTTAATAAACAAAGGAAGAAGATTTAAACTCCTAGATGAGCAAATATAACAATATAATCTACAAAGAAGAGTTTAGAGAATATTTATCGCTTGATGTGACTTCTCTCTTCTTTGTCAAGGATGTTTCACTCTTCAAGGGTGGATGGAGCTCTTGATGACTCTTTGAATCTGCTCAACCACTTTCTTTTGATTCTTGAATGAAGCACTTGGATGAAGCTTGCCTTGCTAGGGTTCTCTCTTGAATGCACTTGATGTATTTTCCAAAGCTTGCTTCCTCTAATGAATACTCCCTCTTAAATACTTCTCCAACCTCCAAATAGTCCTTCCTGACCGTTGGATTGAAGAAACTAGCCGTTTATAGCCGTTGGGAGTCCAAAAAGCACTTCTGCACAACTAGCCGTTATGCTTCTGCCCGTGCTTGGGTCGACCCAAACTTTTCTTGGGTCGACCCAAACCTTGGGTCAGCTCAAACTTTTTCTTGGGTCGACCCAACCTTCAGAAACACAGAAACTTGGAATTCAGCTTTCCTTCACTTGGGTCGACCCAACCTTTCTTTGGGTCGACTCAAGGTTCAGTTGGGTCGACTCAACTTCTTCTTGGGTCGACCCTAACAGGGTTTCCAGAGAACCTTTTCTGTCTTCTGTTCTGTCTTGCCTTTGGATCGACCCACACAGGGTTTGGGTCGACTCAAGCTTGGGTCGACTCAACTTCATCTTGGGTCGACCCTCTCAGTAAATCCAGAGAACCATTTTCTGAGTTGTTTCGAGGATCTTGATGTTTGGGTCGACTCATGCTTTCCTTGGGTCGACCCAACTCACTGTTCATCTGTGCCATTTTTGCAAAAGTGTGCCAAATGATTTCTTGATGTGCCGGGGTCGACCCAATCATCCTTTGGGTCGACTCAATCCACACTTTGCTGCATATCAAGGTTAGATTCATTCAAATAACAATGAAATGTATCTATATCAATTTATACAAATATCCTGAGAGTAATAGTCTTATAAATGAAGTATCAATTTAACTTATAACATACTCTAGATAATTGCTTGTTAATCATCAAAATAACACTATCATCCTTATGATGCCTCTTCAACCTATTACTATTATCGAAATTTTCGATTGTTGGGGCATCGATTTTATGGGCCCATTTCCACCGTCTTTTGGATATGAGTACATTTTAGTTGGGGTCGAATATGTGTCCAAATGGGTAGAAGCTGTCGCTTGTAAGACAATGATCACAAACCCGTCCTGAAGTTTTTAAAAGAAAATATTTTTTCATGATTTGGGATGCCTAAGGTTATAATTAGTGATGGTGGTAAACACTTTTGTAATAAGCCTTTTGAGACATTATTAAAAAAGTATGGTGTCAACCATAGAGTTGCTACCCCATATCACCCGCAAACTAGTGGCCAAGTAGAATTAGCCAATAGAGAAATCAAGCATATTTTAGAAAAAATGATAAATCCATCACGGAAAGATTGGTCCTTGAAACTATCAGATGCATTATGGGCTTATCGTACTGCATACAAAACCATTCTTGGCATGTCTCCCTACCGGCTAGTATACGGAAAAGCATGTCATCTGCCTGTAGAAATAGAGCATAAATCGTATTGGGCAATTAGAAAATTAAATTTTAATTTACAAGATGCCGGTCTAGCTAGAAAATTGCAATTGAACGAGCTTAATGAAATCCACAGAGATGCTTATGACAATGCTAAAATTTGCAAAGAACGAATGAAGATCTTACATGATAAATCAATTTTAAAAAAAATCTTTTGAACCTTTGCAAAAGGTTCTTTTATATGATTTTCCGCTTACATCTATTTTCTGGTAAGTTGCAATCGAGATGGACAGGTCCCTACATTATAAAAACTGTTTTTTCCACATGGGGCGGTTGAGATTGAGAATCCACGGGATGGTAAAATTTTTAAGGTAAATGGACACAGGTTAAAATATTTTCTTGAAAATTTTGCAGATGAAGAGGACTCCTTTTTCTTGGGGGAGCCTTCTTATAACTGAACATGAAGGCAAAGGTATGTGTATATTAGTTAGAATTATTTTTCTAGTTTTGTAGGTCTTATTTTCTAGATATCAACAGCTCAAGGTATTCCTCTTCTCTCCAATATTATTTTCTCTACTATCTCTCATATATAGTTTTCTTGTATCTATTACATTGAGGACAATGCAATGTTTAAGTTGGAGGGAGAAAAATATTCTTCAAAAAAAAAAAAACTTGTTTTTTGCATTTGATTTATTCTATTACTTTCTTTTCTAAGCAAATGCACATGTATTTTTCATATTGAGTTTGTGCAACTATTAAGGCAAGGAACACATGCATACTATGACTAATCAGAGACCTATTATTAGATCCCGCACATGTACTTAATGATTATAGGAAGGCCTCGGGAGTTCATATTTGTTTAATGCATTTTTATTAGGCCGTATCTGTAAAAGAAGTACGAGTATCCTTGTCCGTACTATAAGGTTCATGATTTGGTTTTCACATAAAGATAGAGGTTGAATACCCTGGCTAGATCACCTAAGTGCCTTATGTTCCGACCTTGGTTGACCTATAGTCACGATGCAGTCACGTTATATGGTTCAGCTTACCTCCTCTTTTTCTTCCAAAATTATTATTAAAAAAAATCCTTATGATGACAAGTCTGACCTCGTGGCATAGTCTGGTTCGAGTAATTAAGTCCGAGGGGTGTTTCACCTAATGTCTTGAGCCAACTGGATCGGGGGTCATTGGCCGAAAGCTCGCTACATGAACCTTACTAAAGCCTAATGGGGTTGGACAACTGAAGTCGTCATATGTAAAAAATAAAAAATAAAAATAAAAATAAGCATGAATGAGTTGGTCAGGCTGAACCCAGTGACATGTGATAATGGCTAGTTTGACTCCATTATATTGGACCTCTGTGTACCCGGGTTGTTTAGTTAGGATTGATAGCTCTTTCTTTACATACGAACCATTCTTGACGAATGTAGACAACATGTGATATTCTGAAAATTTGATAGATCAGGTTCTAATAAACTGTAGTAAACACTTGCGAACTTGAGTAGTGCACCTAAAATTCAAGCGGTACCATGTTGTGGTGGAGGTATTAGTGCTCTAAGAAAGTCATTCTGTTTATGCATACTACACTTTAGTATTCTCCTTGCTTTGATAGTTGCCAAGCTTGAGAAAAATATATATCACATGTGTATTGACTTAGATTTCATTGTATATCATTTTATGAATGATGTTTGTGGGTAACATCTCTGCAAACCCTCACGAGACAACACTCATCCACTAGGGTAACCTAGGGGTTTAACGGCTTATTGCACGTGCTAAGTGCAATCGTGATGCCCTACGAAAGTGGGTACGTATCTTAGTTTTGTATCTTTAGCTTCAATAAAAAGTCATAGTTTAAACCACACCTTTTGCACTCTCATTTTTTTCATTTGTCCGTTAATTGCTAGAGACTAGCAATAAGCTAGTTGGGGGGTGTGATGAGAGCACAAAAGTACGATCTACATGCTGCTTAAATTAATATTATTGCTAACAAATAATGATAAAAGTGCTACATTAATTTTATATTTTTAATTGGCACAGATTATCGTAAATCAAAGTTTAAAATGTGCATTTGGTACAGTTTGGAATGATTCATGACTTCAAGCCTAATTACACTAGAGCAGAATTGAACCTGGTCAAACACACTTGCACCCGAGCAACACTTGTCTACTTGTCACAGTCCCTTAAGTGCATTGGAATTCAAAATAAAGAAAGAGATCAGCAGCATGTCTAGCTTCCTTCTCGTCTCATCCCGTGCGGCCATATGAAGAAGATCACGATGCAACCGTCTAAGTCCAATCCCCCGCGTCCGCCCACGTGGAAGAGATCCTGATCCTTCTCAATCGGACCACATAATCAGAATCCCACGCATCTCACGTGCATCGTCAGCATTCCCTAGCCGTTCGTGAGCTTCCACTCAGCATCCCGAGCCCAACACCCAGCTGTCCGTGGTGATCTCCTTCCATCCGTGCATCCATGCTTCTGCCTTCCAGGAATCTCTCCATCGCGTCCATTCTCAGCACCGGATCCGGCCGCGATTACCTCCCAGCCCCATTCATCCCGTTCGTCCGCTCATCCTGCGATCACCTCTCCCATGATCAACGTCCGGACCTCCCGCATCCGCAGCAAGTGTACAGCACCCTCTCCGCGTCCAAGGCCCTGCTACTAGCTCCCGTCTGAGTCCAATTCCCCCACGATTCAGTCGTCCGCGCACCAGCTCCCACGATCGCGAGCCATCCCAGCGTCCGTGAAGCGTCCCGGCAGTCCGTGAAGCGTGCTAAGCCGTCCGCGATCACCACCCAGGATACTCCGTGTCAACCTTCTTCTTCAATCGATTCCAGCATCCTGAGATCATCACCCGAGATGCAGCCCTTCCGTCGATCTCCATCGCGTGCAAAGGGGGGATCGAATGCTACCTATATATTTCCCTGGGCTGATGATGAGAGGGGCGGTTCTGGTTCCCAAAAAAAAATAGAGGAGAGAAGGTGACTGTTTTCAAAAGAGAGAAGGGAAGAAAGAAAGGAAACAGGGTATGCCCTATTTTCGAAAAAAGAAAAAAAAGAAAAATATAAAAGAGGAGGCTGCTATTGTAATGGGAGGCTAACACCTTTGGTCAAGGGTGATAGAAGAACCCTTGACAGTTTGCTTTTTTCAAGTAAATTTTGAACGATTATTCTCTTTGATTTACATCTATTATATGCTCTTGGTTCTTGCATACTTATTTGTTAGATAGATCTTACATGGTTTATATTTATTGATGCATGGATTGTTTCGATTTTTGATTTGTCGTAGACGTAACCGGCACGATAAATACTTGAATGTTGAATTCATGTTTTCAAATTATATATTCCATGTTTAGAACTATTATATCTAATTAATCTTTAATCAAGAATCGCAAAAATTTAATTGTTGAAAATAACATTGTCAAGGGGGAATCCAGATCCCTAGCCTTCTCTATATTCTTGAACTTTGTTTAATTATCTATTAATCCTCTGCTTTTAATTTTTGAAAATCAACTGAAAATTACATCTAAAAATTACGCTAATAATCGATAGATCGTTCCCTGAGAAATCGACCTTGGACTTCCGAGTTATACTACTTGTGCGATTCTCCTGCACTTGGGAGAGCAGTTTTATTTTTGCACCATGTACCGAAAAACAATTAGCTGACATATTCACAAAACCTCTAAGTGAAGATAGATTCTGTATGCTTAGGAGGGAATTAGGTATATCTGATCCCTTTGATTGAAAACTAATAAAGAGAACAAGTTGTCACATGATACTCTCCTCCCATTTTGAAAATCCCATGAAACATGAGCAAAATTATTCATTTATAGATTCCTTACTCCCATATCATTGTCCCACAAAGATTTGGTAAGGATTGGAAGAAAGGTAGAATTTAAATAAAAAAAATTTAAAAGCCTGAACTGGGGCCGACCCGAGCCAGAATGGGGTCGACCCCATGTTGAGTCGACCCAAGAAAAATCTGGGGTCGACCCAACGGCGGGACCCTATTTTTAAAAGAGGCACCCGGGAGCCATTTTAGGGCACTGTTTTCATTTGTCCTCTTTCTAAAACCCTATTTCCCACTTTCCAATCTCTTCCAATCACCTCCAAACAGTAGAAGATTGCTTTCCAAAGCCGTTGGATCAAGATCTAAGGAAGCATTTGGTGAAAATGGGACCTAAGCGAGCCGTTGCTAAGAGATCCGGGAGAGCCTCACGGCCAACCATTGTAGATAGACATGCTAGAGATTCTTCTACAGTGCCCCCACAAGGTGAGATATGTGTAGAGCCTCCTCACCTCCTTCCCCTTCAGTTCAACTTGCAAAATATGCGGAAAGACCGGTAACCACGGGGAGAAGGATCCACTTCGAATTTTTGGATCAAGAAGGATTCCGTTTGGAGGATTGGATCCGAAGGCAAGGATGGGAGTATCTTTGCTCCCTAGATTTGGTGACCTACCCGGGCTTGGTTCGTGAGTTCTATGCCTTCCTAAAAGTTGGACCGGGAGGGCTTGTGTCTGAGGTCCGAGGAGTAAGGGTTAGGATTTCAGAAGAAAGTTTAAGTGAGTTGCTTCATCTTCCCTGCGAAGGAGCCACACCAGCAAGACTAGAGAGCAAGTTGAGGGCTCTACAGATAATCTTTGAGAGAGATAACTTTGACTACTCCAAAAATGTGATAGCTAGCTCTCTATCAGCTGAGATGAGGTTGTTGCACAACTTCATAGGTAGGATTTTATTTCTGAAGAGTGGAAGATTTGATCACATATCTGAGCGAGACATGGTTATTATGGAGCATGTCATTTAGCGTATTCCCCTGAATCTTCCAGCTATGATGATTAGGCAGATAAGAGAGGCCATTAGCAAATCGAGAGTTTTCTTGCCCTACGGTATGATACTCACCCTGATATTCCGACAACATGACATATCTGTGGAGGGAGAGATATCCAGGCATCTGCTATTTACTGACACTTACACTGCACGGTCCTTAGTTCGCATGGGTTATGAGAAGGTGGACGGTCAGTGGGTGCATGGAGGAGCAGGGATACATGCACCAGAGGGTGATGCGCCAGAGATTGGAGACTCTGTCCCTGAGCATGAGATACCTGCGGATCATCCTACAGAACCTTTAGAGGCTGGACCTTCGTCATCCGTACCTACGGAATGTATAGAGGAGTTTTGGAGTAGGATGACTGAGCTTGTGTCAGCTCAGGTGAGGACCCTCTCTGATGGGATGATGAGCAGGATGGATATTATGACTGCTAAGATTAGAGACCTCAGAGACCAGGTGGGAGAATTACAGAGAGAGAGAGGCTCATGGTCCATCTGTGCCCCGAGCAGCTAAGTCGGAGGTTTGGGCACAGAGTCACCCAGCTCACCGAGGTCCACGCCAGACTCTGTCCCATCAGGCTCGACCTCCCCTCGCCACTTATGCTAGGAGGATGAGGACTAGATCACAGCCCTTAGATACCCCCTAGGCCCGATGTTAGCACTACAGGAGTCCATCATGACTAGTGCCTAGGATTTATCTAGTTCTCATATGCATTTTACTTGGTTGATGTACTTTGCACCTTAATTGAAGAACATTATACTTTTGGTATTAATGTACTACAATGTTCCATTTTGATCAATGAAATTTGAATTTTTATCATCTATTGCTTCTACTTATCTATTGCTATAAACTCGGTTGATGATGACAAAAAGGGGGAGAAGTAAGAAAAGAAAGAAGTTGCAATGTAAAGGGACAAATAAGTTTGGAAATTATAGTAAGAGATAATATTCACTTAAGGGGGAGCAATATGTAATAATGAAACTTAAGGGAGAGCAATATGTACCAATGAAAATTTTTAAAACAAGAAAGTCTGAATTTTTAATCAAAATTTCTGAATTTGGCACATACTTCTCGTGCCTCGATACATAATCTGAAACTCTTGCTTTATCTCAAATTTTTGAAGTTTCATCCTTAATAAAATACAAAAGAAAGGGGAAGAAAATCAAAAGTTCTAATTGGCAATATTTGGATGAAAGAGGGGAAGTTTTCACTTTCAAATTTGAAAAGCTGAAATTCAGCAACCTGAGCTCTTTCTAAAACAAAACTCTTAATTTTAATATGAATATCAATCTGTTCATACTCAATGTTTTGTAATCATCAAAAAGGGGAAGATTGAGGATGATTGAAACAACCATTGAGAAAATATCAAATTAGAAATACAATTTAATGTGATACATCACTAATGAATACGACACCCTCGATACATTAAGAGAATGAGATCAAGATGTCTTCCAATGATTAATAACGAGATAAAATTTGTAATAGAAAAGGAATAGAGAATTCTTAATTCTAATTCAGCAAGGTTTCAAGTGAAATATACTCTTAAGAGAAAAACAGTGATTTTCATTGTTAAGAGTATATAGCACTACCATAGCATACACTCAAAATTGCTTGAAATATATTTCATTGATTATATGGATTAGTCCAACCTCAAGATGCAGCAAAATGTGGAATGAGTCGACCCCAACTTTAGTGGAGTCGACCCTGGTACATCATTGAACCATCTGGCACACCCCTGCAAAAATGGCACAGATGAACAGTAAGTAGAGTCGACCCCATGCATGCTTGAGTCGACCCCAGGAGTGGAGCCGACCCCAAAGAACCTTGAGTCGACCCCAGCTTCAAGCCTCAAGAAAACAACTCTCTGGAATTTACTGACAGAGCCGACCCCAACCTTCCTTGAGCTGACCCCAGTTGGAGCCGACCCCAGGAATACTTGAGTCGACCCCAATGGAGCCGACCCCAAGGATATATGCTTAGAAACCATATATCTGGAATCCCTGAGAGGGTCGACCCCAATGGAGTTTGAGTCGACCCCACTGTAGTATGGGTCGACCCCAAGAAAGCTTGAGTCGATCCCAGTGAGAACAGCCGGAAATACAAGGTTTTGTGATTCCTGAGAGGGCCGACCCCACTGTAGCAGGAGTCGACCCCAGTGAAAGTTGGGTCGACCCTAGAGGAAGCTGAGTCGACCCCAAGTCTGATGAACAGTAAGTTGGGTCGACCCTAGGAAAGTTTGGGTCGACCCCAGCACGGGCAGAGGCATAACGGCTAGTTCTGCAGAAGTACTTTTTGACCTTCCAACGGCTAGTAACGGATAGTTTTTCAAATCTAACCAATGGGGAGTGACCAAAAGATGTGGAAAAGTATTTAAAGTGACACTATTCATCAGAGCAAGTATCCTTTTGCATAAAAATCAAAGCTCATTCAAGAAAGAAAAAGCCCTAGCATTCTTCATTCAAGTGCTTCATTCAAAGAGCCAAAAGGAAGTGGTTGAGCAGATTCTGAGAGACATTAAGAGCTCCACTAACCCTTGAAGCTGAAGCAATATTGACAAAGAAGAGAAAAGTCTTATCAAAGCGATAACTATATTCTAAACTCTTCTTTGTAGCTCATAATTGTTATATTTGCTCATCTAGAACTTTCAACTTTCTTCTTCTTAATCACTTTGTAAGGTTTGTTGGTGAGCCCGTAAAACCAACGGTGTAGGTTTGTTGGTGAACCCGTAAAGCCAACGGTGAAGGTTTGTTGGTGAGCCCGTAAAACCAACATAGGTTTTTGGTGATCCCAGAAAACCAAAGTGTAAAGATTTTTGGAATGTGAGCCCGAAAAACAATCCAACTGTAATCCGTGGGATTATAGTGAATTCCCAAGGGGACACTTGGGGAGTGGACGTAGGTGCTTAGGAGAGCACCGAACACTATACTTCTTGTGTGTTTGCCTTGTGTGTCTTTCTATTTCATTACACGCACTTAATTAGTATTAACTAAGCACTTCAATCTTCTAACAATTTAATTGGGGAACCAAAAAATTTAGAAGAACCAATTCACCCCCCCCCCCCCTCTTGGCTTATCACTTTGGGCAACAGTTCCGTTCTAGGAAACAGAATCCTTGCTAAGATACTGTGGAGTAGCTTCATCTCTACGGGTAGTTGGATTACTGTAATATTCTCCATGGGACCTATATCATTCTTTCCCAGAATTGCTTTTAGTGCACTCACCTTATTATTAGGTCCTGTAGGGGAGAATCCTTCATTTGGCATTTCAGAACTTGAGCAAACAGTTGCTCGGTTAATATGATGTTGGTTTCTCTAACAGAGCAAGTCAAGGGTTCTGTTTGGGTATCAGCCTTCAAGGATCGGTAAAAATTTCTAACAAGGTCAGGATAGATGGGTAAATCCAAAGAGAGCACATGTAGTCCCAACCAAAGGCTTTGAATTTTTCTCCTATTTTAAATCTTTCTCTTGCCAGAAACTCAAAATCAATCCTCCTACCTTTAGTTACAATTCTTTCGGTCGTCGGCGAAGGCGAGATCGGAACTGTGGGTTCTGTTGAACCGGTTCTTCTCCGTGTGGATCTCGCTTCCTCTTGAACCATTTCTTTAGATCTCTTCCTTTGGAATGCAAGCCTCTTCCTAGGTTCCATTGGTGCGAAGATTTGGTGAAGATACGGAAGATCTTGAGGTTTTTCCTTAGAATCAAAGAGAGACTGTGGAGACCTAGGGCACGAGGAGAGAGGGGTTGAGGAAGTGTTCAGAAGATGAACAGCTTGCTTGTGGTTCAAGTAGGTGTCCTATCGGTGAGTCAACCCAAGGTTTAAATAAGCACAGTTGTAAAGAGAATCGTTGATTCAAACTCGAGACGTCTCCCGCAAGGGTCGAGACGACTCGACTTTGTCAATTTTTTTCGAGACGTATCCTGCAAATGTTCGAGATGGCTCGGCAAAGGTAGGGCACTATGAGTCCAACCTCGGGATGTCTCATGCATTGGTCAGAGACGACTCACACGTGAGTCGACTCAAATTCTTCTCGAGTCGGCTCGAGGTCTGTCCTTCTTCAGACCATTTATAGAGGTTAATCCAAAGGATCTAGAATTGGTTTGATTGACTTTTACCTTTGAAAAGTAGTCATGAATGTATAATTTGTTTGAGAGTCAGATCATGAAAGAATGGATTTTGGGAAGTGAAAGCATGATCATTGAAAGGGGTCAATTACTCTCAATTTTCTTCGAAGAGTACCAAATCTATCTTCACTTAAGAGTTTTGTAAGAATATCGGCTAATTGATCATCGGTGTACACAAAATCAAGTGATATGTCTTCATTTGAGATATGATCCCTTAAGAAATGATGTCGTATTTCAATGTGTTTAGTCCTTGAGTATTGAATTGGATTCTTAGATAAATTTATAGCACTTTTATTATCACAATTAATGGGTATTTTTGTTTTCTTGATCCCATAATCTT
Organism: Phoenix dactylifera; assembly: GCF_009389715.1. Lineage (NCBI taxonomy): Eukaryota > Viridiplantae > Streptophyta > Magnoliopsida > Arecales > Arecaceae > Phoenix > Phoenix dactylifera. The sequence continues at coordinate 250,219 of NW_024067954.1, read as the reverse complement.
CTAATTGTTGTTTAATCCATAAGATTTGAGCACAACAACTTCCGGCTGCTATATATTCAGCTTCCGCCGTTGATAATACAACTGAATTTTGCTTTTAACTAAACCATGAAATTAAGTTTTCACCTAGAAGTTGACATGTGCCGCTTGTGCTTTTTTATCTAATTTACATCCTGCAAAGTCAGCATCTGTGTATCCTATTAGTTTCAAGCTAGAGTCTTTTGAGTATGATAACCCTATATGTTGAGTTCCAACTAGATATTTAAAAATTCTTTTAACTGCAAGTAGGTGTGACTCTTTTGGATTTGATTGAAATCTGGCACACATGCATACACTAAACATAATATCTGGCCTACTTGCTGTAAGATACAACAGAGATCCAATCATACCTCTATAGAGCTTTTGATCTACATTCTTGCCTGCTTCATCTTTGTCTAATTTGCATGATGGACTCATGGGTGTGCCTATGGATTTATTGGTTTTCATCCCAAATTTTCTTAACATTTCTTTGATATATTTGGCTTGATTAATAAATATTCCATCCTTTAGTTGTTTGATTTGTAAACCAAGAAAGAAATTTAGTTCCCCCATCATACTCATTTCAAATTCACTTTGCATTAATTCTGCAAATTCTTGATATAGATTATTGTTGGTAGCTCCAAATATAATGTCATCAACATAGATTTGTACTATCAACATGTCCTTGTCTCTTCTTTTTCAAAAATAGAGTAGTATCAATATGTCCTCTAGTGAATTCATTTTTCAATAAAAATTTTCTCAATCTTTCATACCATGCTCTTGGTGCTTGCTGATGAGAGCACAAAAGTGCGACCTACATGTCACTAAAATTAGTGTTATTGCTAACTGATAATGATAAATTCACTGGATTAATATTATATTTGGGTTAGACACAGATTATCATAAATTAGAGATAAAATGTACATTGAGTACAAATTTGACTTCAGAAGGATCCCTTCCCAAACCCGACCCGGTTGAAGATCGAGTCGGGTCCGAGTCAGGTTCGGGTCCGAATCGGGTCCATTTTTTTTGTGCTTTTGGGAAAGAATTTTGGGCAAATCTAATTTGGCCATATCATAACTATGAGGTGCTGGGTGACCCATGACTTGAAAGACTTGCAATTGACCTCCAGTCAGAACAGATGACCCATGACGAACCAAGTTCGTCCGTCTACAAGCCAAATTTCATATCACACTATTTTTTATCTATATGACTAATTGGACGGAACTTGGTGTCTCCCAGCTCCCATCTCAGGAGGGCAAAGAAAATTTCAGCTCCATCCCACGGATCACGCCATCACAGCAGCCTCCACTTCATCAGCCCGCGTCTCCTTTCATCCCGACGATCCCGCGGCGACTTCTGCATGCGTCCCAAATCCAATGCGCAATCAGCGCACCTCAACCGCACCAGGCCCAGGCTCATCCCGTGCGAAGAACAAGGGAGAAGAAAGGGTCCGCGTTCTCCTCCTCGTCCCAGCAACCGCGTTCTTCACGTGGTAAAAATGCCCAAATTTCCTTCCATTTCAGTGCGTCCCCACCTTCTGCATCCAATCCCAGCCGCTCTTGATCCACCTCCCGGAATCCCGTGATGCAAGCCGTGATCCCAGCAGCGCCCGAAGAAGGAAGTCCGCGCCTCCCTTCCGCGATCCGAATCCCAGCCATCCGCGCCTTCCGCATCAGGCGTCCGGCGATCTCGCGTCCGTGGCCAAAGAGGGAAGTCGTCCGGAGCAATCCGCCCACCATTTCCTCCTCCTTCCCAGCATCCCGGATGACCCGTGATTCCATTTCAAGTGACTCCGCGGCTATAAGAGGAGGAGGAAGAGAAGGAAGGAGAGAGCTCGGTGGAGGCCAAAGAACAGAGGAGGGAGGAGCTCTCGGCTGGGTGTGCTCGGTTGGATTGGAGGCCAAGAAATAGAGGAAGAAGAGAGGGGTCGGCTGGTCCGGGGAAGAAGAAACAGAGAGGAGGAGTGTTCGTGCTCTATTTTCAATCAGAGCATAGTGCTTTGTTTTGTTTTTTTTTATTCTTTTTCTTTTTCTTTTCATGTTTAGTTTTATTTTTAAGAGCAATGTTTTATGTTAGTTTTATTTTAATTAAGAGCAATGTGTTGTTTTTAGTTTGAATTTTAATTGAGAGCAATGTATTTGAGTTTGAGTTTTAATTGAGAACAATATTTTAAGTTTTAACCTTAGAGAATTTTATTTTGGTGGAGAGTTTTACTTTTAAGATTTTATTTATGCAATCTTTTAATTTCTTTTTTATACAATACATTAAATCTTCCTTTATGCAATTTATGTTCGCTTCAATCTTCTTGTTTTCATCCATTTTAATTTATGCCAAAGCTCTTCTTTGATTAGTTAAATATATAAATGCTCTTTGAATCTAAGTACATGTCTTCTAGTTAATTTCAATTAAAAATCATTCTCCGGTAGACTAGAGAATCTATCATCATCCCCGACATAATGTTTTTCTTTTGTTATTCAAAAATCGATTTTGAATCCGAGTGAATGTTCTAATTTTTATGCAACTCCAATTGCCTCCCTGTGGATCGACCTCTTACAACCACTATTCTTCGAGTAGAACAGGTAAGAGTAAAATTAATTTAAACTTTGTTTGTCGGTTCTAACAATGATTTGTTTAGCATATTTTTAGTTAGACAGGAATCAGACGAACAAAATTTTGGCGCCGTTGTCAGGGAGGCAAATCGAGAAGCAAGAACGATCACGAAGATCAAATTGGATTTTGGATGCCCGGATTTAACGCACTCCGGTAGTAAGTTTTTATTTTTATTTTTATTAATTTTTCTTATTTTGATAATTTCTAGTTAATAATTTTGTAGTTATTAAATTCTGAAATTTGAAATTCAAAATTTAAAATTCAAAAAAAAAATTTCCAAAAAAAATTCAAAATTCTAAAAAAAAAATTTATTGAAAATTTGAATTCTGAATTTTGAAATTCGAAATTTAGAATTTTGAAAAAAAAATAATTAAATTAAAAAAAATTATTATTTTTGCTAGAAATTGATAGGGTGCAATCCCCCGAGGTTATCATACCTCTATCGGGACTCCTCACGGAGTAATCTCCAGAGCTTATTCAACGGGCATTCGGAGATTGACTGACGCATAAGGAATGTGTTTAGTTTATATTCAAGTTATTTCTATATAAAAATTAAAAAAAATTTTAAAAAATAGTATATTAAAAAAAATTTGCTTGCTCATTTAATCAGTACAACCTAATGACACTGCATAAACTTTAAAAAAAAATTTATTGATTATTTGCTGCATTTAGTATTAAGCATTTGCATAAAAGAATTTAAGGGCAAAACCCATTAAAAAGATAAAGTCGGAAAGTCATTATCTCTCCTTAGCCCAAAAATCACCACCTTGCATACATATCCTAAGCCAAATTAAATTAAAATCAATTAGACGTTGGCCTTAGGGTTTTCGAGCTCAATTAGGTTCTTGGAAAGAAGCGGCTGAAAGCCACTCCAGTGAGAATTTAGTAATTGGTGATGTCTAGGAAAGTTTCACAACAGTGAGAACTGTTACGGGTATTGTGGTATCGGTGTATCCCTTCTGGCACCACCACACACCTCGAAACTTTTCTGGTCACTGGTTACTGGATCGCTTAACTGTAAGCTCAAGCTTAATCTGAAAGGAAGATTAGGAGCTGCCTAATCTAGAGAAAATTTCAGAAACTTTTTAACCTGATAAATCTGTGCAACTAGATTTAAGAAGCTACTAAACCTCACTTAATTCTAAGACTAATAGGGTCAAGTTGTTGTCTGGTGTTGGTTGTGGTCATCTGTGTCTAGCTCTTCTCTTCTCTTCTCTTAGGATTTCGTTTATTTTAGGAGTCAAATTTAATGAATTGTTGATAATGTATGCATGGTAGAAGGTCATTAAGGGATAAGTTAACCCCATTTGATCCTGAGATTGATAGAACTTTTCATCACAACCTGCGAACTATAAACCAACTGTCGATCTCTACAATGGGTGAACATATTAGAACCCTGAATGAATTATTCGCACCCGCATCCGCTAGTCCCCCTACTTGCATAGTATTACCAATTAATAATGCAGCCCAATTCGAGATTCGGGCTGCAACAATAAACATGTTACCCAAGTTTCATGGGTTCGAGAGTGAACAACCCTATATTCATCTAAACAAATTTTTGACAATCTGTCAAACGTTTAGAAATCAAAACTTAGATGAAGTGGGTATTAAATTAAGGTTGTTTCCCATGACTTTAGAGGATCGTGCTGCTGCATGGCTGTATTCCCTTACTTCAAATTCCATTACATCATGGGAACAACTATCTAGGAAGTTCATGGCTAAGTTCTATCCCATGGTAAAAACTGAAAAAATTAAGGATGCCATAAGAACTTTTAGATGAAAATCTGAGGAGGAATTTTTCCAACTTTGGAAAAGATTTCATGATCTTTTGGTCAAGTGCCCGCATCATGGGCTTGACAAGACTGATCTAGTCCACTTCTTTTATAAAGGACTAACTCTGGCACATAGAAACATGATTGAGTCCATGCACAAGGGTAGGTTCATGAACCAAACCCCGGATCAAGCCTATGAATTTTTTGTTGACTTAGCCGAGAACGCCCAAAATTGGAGTAGCTATGGTGAGGAAGTAAATAGAGATGAGTTCGGATCTAGAAAATCAGGTAATTATGAAATGAAAGCAGACCCAAAACTCAAAAATGTCATGTCCAATCTGGTGACTGGAATGAACAACTTAAGCAAAAAGTTTGATGCTTTCACTGTTTCCACTAGCTCGAGTTCATATAAAGAGTTAAATCCTATCATGAAAGTGGATCACGAGTCACATAGTTTATGTATCTTATGTAATAGTTCTGAGCATCTAGTAGAGTGTTGTCCTAGTTTACCCAACATTAAGGCTGAGCAGGCAAATGCTCTAAACTCATATAGTGCCTTCAAGAAGCCCACTCCCAATTCATTCAGCCCAGTCTACCACCCTGATAATAGGTTCCATCCAAATTTCTCATACAAACAAAATGAACCTATTCAGCATCAAGGTGGTCCATCAGGTTTTCAGAAGAATTTTTCCAAGATAGGTCCATCACAAATAAACCAATCATTGGCTCCACCTATTCCTACTTATAGTGCCCCTATCCCTCAGCAAACTACATCATTGGAAGCCATGATGGCTAACATGATGAAGCAGCAACAAGACTTCATCCAACAGCAACAACAGACCAACATGGCTCAAACCCAGACTAACCAATTCCATGCGCAAGCGATTGCAAAACTTGAGGTTAGTCTGAGCCAAATAGCTAACTCTCTAGGGGATAGGAAGAAAGGTGAATTGCCCAGTCAGCCAGTGCCTAACCCTAGTAGGCAACAGAATCAAGGGTCGAGAGGCCAGTTTCAGATTGATTCTAATAGAAAATCTACCCATGAAGTCCAGGCAATTACCACTTTACGGTCTGGCAAGCAAGTGGACAACAAGGTCCAACTTTCTGTACAAGAAAAAGAAGAAAAGCATGAACCAAACCCCACTCAGAAAAAGGCACAAGAGCAGGGAACACAAGGAATAGAGGAGAAACCAATAGAGACATACACACCCAAGGCTCCCTTTCCTAGTAGACTACAAGACTCAAAGAAAAAATCTCAGTATGATGAAATCATGGAAGTCTTTAAAAATGTCCAAATAAATTTACCCTTCCTAGATGCCATCAGACAGATCCCCTCCTATACAAAATTCTTAAAAGACCTAACCACGGTAAAAAGAAAAACCAGTATTCCTAAGCAAGTTGTGATCGCGGCACAAGCCTCTTCTCTTATTCAACAACAGATTGCCCCAAAATACAAGAACCCTGGTTGCCCCACTGTTGAAATTAAAATAGGAGAAACCATCATTCGGAGAGCCCTATTAGACTTAGGAGCAAGTGTAAACCTATTACCCTATTCTGTCTACACCGAACTAGGTTTGGGAGAATTAAAGCCCACAAACATTACTTTGTCATTAGCAGATAGGACTGTGAAGTATCCCAAAGGAATTGTGGAGGATGTGATTGTAAAAGTTAATGAATTCTACTACCCTGTGAATTTTGTAGTCCTTGAAACTGAACCAGTAAAAAATTCAGAAAGTCACATCCCGGTGATCCTAGGTAGACCACTTCAAATGCTGTGATTAGTTGCCGAAATGGAATAATGACTCTTGCCTTTGGAAACATAACTGTCCAGCTCAATATTTTTCATAGTAGTAGTCAGTCAACTGAGATGGACGATTTGGAAGAAATTCACATGATTGAGAACATAATTAGCAGTTCTTTTGAAGAGTCGAGTTATTCTGACCCATTAGAAAGATGTTGGGCTAATTTTGGTCAAGATTGTGAGTCAAGTCAAGAGGTTAATGCATTATTAGATTCCATTTCTGTGATGGATACTAGCAGATGGGCCACCAAGTTTGAATCATTGCCAATTTCGAAATCTCAGCTAGTGCCATCCACTGTCAAACCTCCACAACTAGAACTTAAAGACCTTTCTAAAAACTTGAAGTATGCATTTCTTGGAGAAAACAAGACCTTACCTATTATAATTGCATCGAGTCTGACTAAAGAACAGGAAGAGAAGCTCTTAAGTATCCTTCGAAAGAATCAGGAAGCTATCAGTTGGTCTATAGCTGATATTAAGGGGATTAGTCCTTCTGTGGTCCAACATAAAATCCATCTAGAAGAAGATGCAAAAATCTCTAGAGAACTACAGAGGCGACTTAATCCAATCATGAAGGACGTAGTTCGAGCTGAGGTCATCAAGCTTTTAGATGCAGGGATTATATATCCTATTTCTGATAGTCAGTGGGTAGCCCAGTTCAAGTCGTACCTAAAAAGTCTGGCATCACTGTGGTGAAAAATGATCACAATGAGTTAGTCCCTACTCGAGTCCAAACGGGATGGCGAGTATGCATCGACTATAGGAAGCTTAATGCCATGACTAGGAAAGACCATTTTCCTCTACCCTTCATCGATCAAATGCTAGAACGGCTAGCTGGCCACTCCCATTACTGTTTCCTCGATGATTATTCTGGATATAACCAAGTCCCTATCGCACGTGAGGATCAAGAGAAAACCACATTCACCTATCCTTATGGCACTTTTGCCTATCGTCGCATGCCTTTTGGGCTATGCAATGCACCAGCTACATTCCAACGGTGTATGATGAGCATTTTCTCCGACATGGTGGAGAAATTTTTAGAAGTTTTTATGGATGACTTTTCTGTATTTGGATCCAATTTTGATGAATGTCTGCACCACTTGACACTGGTTGTAGAACGCTGTAAAGAGAAAAACTTAGTTCTTAACTGGGAGAAGTGTCATTTCATGGTAGAATCAGGTATTATTTTGGGACACATTGTGTCACAAAGGGGAATTAAGATGGATAAAGCCAAAGTAGAATTAATTGCTAAGTTACCACCTCCCAAAACTGTTAGGAAAGTCAGATCCTTTTTAGGGCATGCAAGTTTTTACCGCCGCTTTATAAAGGATTTCAGTAAATTGTCGAAATCCTTATGCGATCTGTTGGCGAAAGATGCTACTTTTAATTTTTCGCCAATTTGTATAACTGCTTTCGAAAGACTGAAGTCTGAACTAAACTCAGCACCCATCATAAGGTCCCCTGATTGGAATCTGCCATTTGAAATCATGTGTGATGCATCTGATTATGCAATAGGTGCCGTCCTAGGTCAGCGAGTGGGGAAGCTTCCCCATGTGATTCATTATGCGAGCAAAACTCTAAATGACGCCCAACTTAACTATTCTACCACTGAAAAAGAGTTGTTGGCTGTTGTCTTTGCTCTTGACAAATTTTGTCCCTATCTGATAGGATCCAAGGTCCTTATTTATTCTGATCATGCCGCCCTTAAGTACCTTCTCACAAAAAAGGATGCCAAGGCAAGACTCATTCGTTGGATCCTATTGCTCCAGGGATTTGATCTTGAAATACGAGATAATGCAGTTTGTCTTCACTGAGTAACCGGGCCTCTTGCCTACAAAGCAGCGAGTGTTCGCGTAAAAAGGTGAAAATGACTGAAATAAGTGACTAGTCTGGCCTCGTGGCATAGTCTGGTTCGAGTAATTAAGTCCGAGGGGTGTTTCACCTAATGCCTTGAGCCAATTGGATCAAGAGTCATTGACCCAAAGCTCGTTACATGGACCTTACTAGAGCCTAATGGAGTTGGACTGTTGTAGTCACTGTGCGAAAAAAAAAAAAATTTAAACATGAGTGAGTTAGTTAAACTTAAACCAAGTGACATGTGGATGACTGGTTTGACTCCATTGTTTTAGAACTCTGTGTACCTGGGATGTCTAGTTGGGATTGATAGCTTCATTTTTATATGCGAACCATTCTGGATAAATAACATGTGATATTCGGAAAATTTAGTGGATCGGAAGCTAACAAATAGTAGTTAACACTTGTGAATTTGAGTAGTGCACCTAGAACTCAATGGGTATTCAATTGTGGTGGAGGTATAGGTATTCTGAGACGTCATATTTACATTTGCCTTAAGGGTTGCTATGTTTTAAAGTATCTTCTAACTTAAAAACGATGTTTATGGGTAACATCACTGTAAACCCTCACGAGACAACACTCGTCCACTAGGGTAACCTAGGGGTTTAACGGCTTGTTGCACGTGCTAAATGCAATCGTAATGCTCTACGAAAGTGAGTATTTATTTTAATTCATGCTATTGATATATATTAATAAAATAAACAATACTTTTGCACCCTCATTTTATCATTTTCACACTAAATTGCTAGAGACTAGCAATAAGCTAGTTGGGGGGTGTGATGAGAGTATAAAAGTAAAATTTTTATACTATCTTAAATTAGAATTATAGCTAATCTTTATTAATAAAATTAATTAATTAATGTTTTATTTGTGTTTGAGTGAAAGTAATCCAAGAGACCCAGTAACTCTGGGTTTGAGCCTAATGCCCGGCAGCCCAAGCTCAACAAATTTTCCAACGTCCGCAGCATGGGGGTTTTGAAATTTCCCAACTTCTCAACTGTCCGTGACCTCCCGGAACATGCAACAGGATCAACATCCCATCTCCTCTGTTTAGGAACAAACCCAACCCAACATTCCAAGCCGAGTCCTCCACTTTCTTTACAGCAAATGAATTCCAGCCATCAGAGGAGTCTTCTCAACTTCCCAACATAAATGTCTTCCCAGTTTCTCATCCCATCTACCCGTGAAACACATCCCCAATGAACAGAGCATGCGTCGCCCCCGCGTATTCCATGCTCTCCAAGCATTCGTGGCATTTGATTGTTTCATCCCATCCACCCGTGGCTTCCCACAAACAGAGCACGCGTCCGTGAGGAGTTTCCCAGCATTTGTGGCGACGTGCGCAACTCCCAAGCATATCAGCAACGTTTGTGATATCCTTCTCAACATCTGGAGCTTCCCAAACTTCTGCAACGTCTCCAGCATTCATCTCCCAACCGGATCATTCCACCCCGTGTCTCATCTGTTCTCAAAACGTTCCCAGCTGAAGAGTCCCAAGCGATTCAACTTCATCCCGCATCTCAAGCAACCGGATCATCCCCAAACCTCCACGCGTCTCACCAGCCGCGCCTTCAACATGCTATAAGAGGGAAGCCAGGGAGAAGAGAAGGAGCAAGAGGGAGAGGCTACGGAACCACCGAAGCACAACATCTGCACCTCCTCTTCCGATCCATCTACTCAGCCGAGCGTGCGAAGGAGGAGGCAGCAGCCGTGCTTGGGAGGAGAGAACCATTCGGAAGGGAACCAGAGAAGCCAAACAACCGCAGTCCTTCTTCCAATCTTTCCAGCCAGGCGAGGGAGGAGAGAAGACAGCCGGCGGAATCCATCCAAGTTCCCAATAGCCGTTTGACTTCCCATTCTTCCCCGCTTCGGAACGAAGCATCCCAAGTCTTTGCTGCCGAAGGAGGCCAGGGAGGAGAGAAGGACACGGAGCAAGGAGGAGAGGCTACGAAGCCAACATCCACATCTTTCCCAGCCGAGCGAGAGAGGAGAAGAGGCCACGGAGGGGAGAAGGCAGCCGGGAGAGAAAACAAAGTGCCCTGTTTTCTGAACCAAAGAAAGAAAGAAAAAAGATTTATGCTTTATTTTATTTATTTTATGCTAATCCCTTTTATAAAAATGCTTGCATCTCATATGGATAGCTAAATCTCTTTTAGCTAAGGCTAGGGAAAAGCCTAGCATTTTCTTCATGTATTTTCTTTAATCATCAATGGGATTTTAATATTTTTTATTTGATTTATGGTGCAGTAGATTTATAAGAATTATTTCAAACTTATATATTTTTTTGATTTGTTATTTTCCCCGGGTATAACAGATACTTAGAAATCCCTGTAGTTTAAAATAGAATTACTGTAATACTGCCCATAAAACTAAATCTATTTTATTATGATTAATAGATGATTTTAAGAAAAGCATGATTAAATGCTAGGCTGAATCCTAATGCCTTAGTTATATTTTTGTCAATCTGAATATTATTTAGCCTTTAGTTTTTATTCACTGTCAAATCCCTGTGGATTCGATCTCGGACTCATCGAGAATATTACTTTGCTACACCCTATACTTGGGGTATTCTACATTTAATTTTTCTTTTAAAAAGAGCAAGATTAAAATCAGAGCACATTCCAACTTTCAGAAAGGCATAGAACTCACGAACCAAGCCCGGGTATGTCACCAAATCTAGGGAGCAAAGATACTCCCATCCCTGCCTTCGGATCCAATCCTCCAACCGGAACCCTTCTTGATCCAAAAATTCGGAGTGGATCCTTCTCCCTGTGGTTACCGGTCTCTCCGCATATTTAGCAAGTTGAACTGAAGGGGAGGGAGGTGGAGGAGGCTCTGCACGTGTCTCACCTTGTGGAGGCACTGTAGACGAGTCCCTAGCATGCCTATCAACAATGGTTGGCCGTGAGACTCTCCCGGATCGCTTAGCAACGGCTCGCTTGGGTCCCATTCCTTCCAAGATCTTGATCTAACGGCTTGGGAAAGCAATCTAGCACTATTTGGAGATGATTGGAAGGGATTGGAAAGTGAAAAATAGGGTTTTAGGAAGAGGACAAGATGAAACAGTGCCCTAACAAAGCTCACGGGTCCCTCTTTTAAAAACAGGGTCCCGTCGTTGGGTCAACCCCAGATTTTTCTTGGGTCGACTCAACGTGGGGTCGACCCCATTTTGGCTCGGGTCGGCCCCAGTTCAGAAAATTTTCTTTCTCTTCATTTCCTTTTCAAAATTCTTCCTTGCCTCCAATCCTTACAAATTCTTTATGGGACACTGATACATGAGTAAGGAATCTATAGATGACTAGTTTGACTAATGTTTTATGGGTTTTTCGAAATGGGAGGAGAGTATCATGAGACAACTTGCTCTTTTTTATATCTCCTCAATCAAAAGGATCATATATGCCTAATTCTCTCCTAAGCATGCAAAATCTATCTTCACTTAAAGGTTTTGTGAATATGTCAGCTAATTGTTTCTAAGTACATACATGCTCAATACATATGTTCCCATTTTGCACATGACCTCTAATGAAATGATATCTTATTTCAATGTATTTGGCTTTAGAGTGCTGAACCGGATTTTTAGTAAGGTTAATGGCACTAGTGTTATCACACTTTATAGGAATGTTGTCTAGTTTAATTTCATAGTCCTCTAGTTGTTGCTTGAGCCATAGTACTTGAGCATAACAACTTTCGGCAGCTATATATTCGGCCTCAGCCGTTGACAGTGCTACTGAATTCTGCTTTTTGCTAAACCATGATACTAAGTTACTTTCTAAAAATTGATATATTCCACTAGTGCTCTTCCTATCTAATTTGCAACCAGTAAAATCTGCATCAGAATATGCAAGTAAATCTAGATAGGAGTCTAGACTACCATAAACTTATGTCTGTGGTTGCTCTCAAATATCTAAGGATTCTTTTGACAGCTCTTAGATGTGACTCCTTAGGATCTGATTGGTATCTAGCACATATTCTCACACTAAACACTATGTCCGGCCTACTAGCAGTAAGGTAAAGCAAAGATCCAATCAAGTCTCTATAAAGCTTTATATCTATACTTTTTCCTTTTTCATCTTTGTCTAGCTTACTAGTAGGATTCATTGGGGTGCCTATTCCCTTGTGATTTTCATCCCCAAACTTCTTTAATATTTTCTTTGTGTACTTAGTTTGATGAATGAAAATACCTTCCTTAGTTTGCTTGATTTGTAATCCGAGAAAAAAATTTAGTTCTTCCGTCATACTCATCTCGAATTCTCCTTAAATTAATTTAGCAAACTCTTTGCAAAGATTATCATTAGTGGCACCAAAAATTATGTCATAAGTATATTTGAACTATTAACAAATTTTTGTCTTTTCTTTTGAGAAATAGTGTTTTATCTACATTTTTCCTACTGAAATCATTATTCAGTAGAAATTTGCTTAGTCGATCATACCAAGCCCTAGGTGCTTGTTTCAATCCATATAATGCCTTGTGTAATCTAAACACATGATTTGGCAATTTATGATTCTCAAAATCAGGAGGTTGCTCTACATATACTTCTTCCTCTATAAAATCGTTTAAGAAGGCACTCTTTACATCCATTTGATACAATGTGAAATCCATGAAGCATGCAAAAGCTAGAAATAATCTAATAGCTTCTAATCTGACCACGGAAGCAAATGTTTCCCATTTTCGTTACAAAATTCTTCAAAGTGTTGATTTTCAAATTCAGTTCCATGATCGCTTCGAATTGCTATTAAGGTGAGATTCTTTTCAGTTATGATATTTTTATAATATTTCAAGAATGCTGAAAATGCTTCATTCTTATGTGCAAGAAATGAAACCCATGTATATCTTGAAAAATCATCTACTATAACTAGTTCATACTTCTTCCCTCCTAGACTTGCGGTTCTAGTGGGTCCGAATAGATCCATGTATATGAGTTCAAAAGGTCTAGTGGTTGATACTATATTCTTTGATTTGAAGAATGATTTTGTTTGCTTTCCTAATGAGCATGGTCCATAGATTTTGTTCTTTTCAAAGATCAATTTTGGACATCCTTTATCAAATCCTTCTTGACTAGTATTGATATTAGGTCCATACTAGCATGTCCTAGTCTACGATGCCAAAGCCAACTTATTTCATTTTTCCTTTCTTCATTAGTAATTAAACATAATCCATTTTTCTTGCCTAACTCATGAAGATCTACCATGTAAATATTTCTCAGCCTTTGTCCTATAAGTACAATGCTATTATCTTTAGGATTTGTGATTATGCATACTAAAGTTTCAAATGTGACTTTAAGATCTTTATCACAGAATTAACTTATGCTAAGTAGGTTATGTTTCAGACCATTAACTAGTAAAATATTTTCTATAAAGGTGGATGGAGTAATGTAAATTTTACCCTTTCTAATGATAAGTCCTTTTCCATTGTCTCCATAGGTTACCACTCCACCCTTCTTAGATTCCAAGGTGACAAATTGTTCTATGTCACCTGTCATGTGTCTTCAACAGCCGCTATCTAGATACCATCGTTTATCCACCTTATTAGCTGCAAGACACCCCCGCAATCAAGATCAAGAATATGCTTTAGGTACCCAAACTATGTTGGGTCCTTTAGGGTTAGTACTTGACGTTCCTTTTGGAACCCAAATTTTCTTAGATTTTAGCTTATAATTATTGCTCAATTTGTTGTAACTAGACTTTCTATAGTTACACTCATATGCTTTATGTCCTAATTTATTGCAGCAATGACAAGTTATATTTTCATTTTTGGCTTTCACAAATATGTTCTTTAACTATTTTTGTTTCCTATTTGTTTTATATCCTAATCCTGCTTTATCATATACAGCTTTTTGACTATCAAGAATCATATTTAATTTGGTTGAGCTAAATGTAAACTTGTCCACTAAGGATTTGTATTTTTCAGCATCTTCTTTTAACTTGACATTTTCAGCAATTTGACTTTTGGTTTCATTGGTGAATCTCCTACTTAATGTTTCATAATCATTAAATAGTTTTTGCTTTTCATGGATAAGAGATTGATTTTCATCTTTTAGAACTTTATTTTTATTGATTAATTTCTTGTGTTCTTCCATGAGTTCTAAAAATGCATCATGTAATTCTTCAACAGTAAAATCACATTCAAGTTCAGAATCTACCTCATCATCATTAGCCATATGGCAGATTTGGGCTGTCTCTTGTTGATCTTCCTCTTCCGAACTTGACTCCTTACTTTCACTCCATTCAGCCATGAAGTTTTTCTTCTTAAGTTTTCTTGCCATCCACTTCAATTCCGGACAATCTATCTTGAAATGCCCGGGCTTGTTACACTCATAGCAAATCGGTGTTTCCTTTTTCTTTTCTTTGTCCTTACCCTTTTCTTTGCTTGAGCTACCTTTGAAGAAGGGCTTTCTTTTATGAAATTTCTTCTTTTCTCTCATGAACTTTCTGAATTTTCTTCCAAGCATAGCCATTCCTTCTTCATCATATTCCTCCTCATCATCAGATTCTTCTGATTCAGTTTTCTGTTTTGGAGTAGTCGACTTCAAGGCAATGGTTTTTCTTTTCTTGACCTTCTTTTCTGAATTTTGCCTCATGGTCAACTCATAGGTCATGAGTGATCCTAAAAGTTCTTCCAATTGCAGTGTGTTGAGGTTCTTTGCTTCTTGAATTGCTGTTACCTTGGCCTCCCAAACTCTTGGTAGAGACCTGAGAATTTTTTGCACTAATTCAGAGTTAGTATAAGACTTTCCTAAACTCTTTAGCCCATTTATGATTTCTGTGAATCGAGTAAACATTTCAGTTATGGACTCAGTGGACTCCATTTTAAACAACTCATACTTATGAACTAATATATTTATTTTAGACTCCTTGACTTGATTAGTCTTCATGTGTGACCTTCAGTTTATCCCAAATTTCTTTCGCGGAGATACATGTAGATATTCTATTGAATTCACTTACGTCTAGTGAACAGTAAAGTACATTAATTACTTTTGCATTTAGTTGTGCTAGCCTTCTATCACTCTCATTTCAATCCATTTCTGGTTTGGGAATGATTGTGCCCTCTATACTAATTGTGGGTGTGTGTGGTCCTCTAGTTATGATATTCCACAATTCATAGTCTAGAGCTTGAATGAATATTCTCATCCTAGCTTTCCAGCATGTGTAATTAGAGCCATTAAACAGAGGAGGTCTATTTGTGGATTGCCCCTCGCTCATAGAGCATCCTACTTGGGTTGTCATGATCTTTGTCTCTTAATTGTGAGATCAACAAATACTATGTGAGCACCTTGCTCTGATACCACTTGTTGCCCAAGGTGACAAGCCAAGAGAGAGGGTGAATTGGTTTTTCTAAATTTTTACTATCTTAATTTAGTCAATTGATGAGTGAGCGAAGTTAAGACAATACACAATGCAAACACACAAGAAGTATAGTGGTTCGGTGCTCTCCTAAGCACCTACGTCCACTCCCTAAGCGACCCCTTGAAAATTCACTATAATCCCGCGGATTACAGTTGGATTGTTTTCCGGGCTCACAATCCGAAAACCTTTACACTTTGGTTTTCCAGGACCACCAAAAATCTATGTTGGTTTTACGGGCTCACCAACGAACCTTCACAATTGGTTTTACGGGTTCACTAATAAACCTATGTTGGTTTTACGGGCTCACCAACGAACCTTCACAATTGATTTTACGGGTTACCAATAAACCTACATCGTTAATTTTACGGGCTCACCAACAATCCTTTACAAGGTGATTAAAAAGAAGAAGAAAGTTGAAACTCCTAGATGAGCAAATATAACAATTATAAGCTACAAAGAAGAGTTTAGAATATAGTTATCGCTTGATGAGACTTCTCTCTTTTTTGTCAAGATTGCTTCACTCTTCAAAGGTTGATAGAGCTCTTAATGTTCCTTAGAATCTGCTCTACCACTTTTTTTTGACTCTTTGAGTGAAGCACTTGGATGAAGAAAATTAGGGCACTTGTCTTTCTTGTGTAAGCTTTGATCTTTTGCAAAAGCATCTTTTCTCTGATAAATAGTGTCACTTTAAATAGTTTCCCTCATCCATTGGACACCCCCTATTGGTTAGATTTCAAATCTAGCCGTTACTTACTTTTGGAAGGACAAAAAGTACTTTTGCAGAACTAGCCGTTATGCTTCTGCCCGAGCTGGGGTCGACCCAAACTTTCCTGGGGTCGACTCAAACCACTGTTCATCAGACTTGGGGTCGACTCAACTTTCACTGGGGTCGACCCAACTTTCACTAGGGTCGACCTAACTTTCACTGGGGTCGACTCATGCTACATTGGGGTCGGCCCTCTCAGGAAACACAGAACCTTATATTTCAGCCGTTTTTCACTAGGGTCGACTCAACTCTTTTTGGATCGACTCAAGATACAGTGGGGTCGACTCAAGTTCCATTGCGGTCGACCCTCTCAGGGATTCCAGAGATCCAGTTTTGAACGGCACAGCCTTGGGGTCGACTCATGTTCAGTTGGGGTCGACTCAAGGTGGGATCGACTCAAGGTGGGTTGGGGTCGACCCTCTCAGAGATTCCAGAGACTTGTTTTCTTGAGGCTTGAAGATGGGGTCGACTCAACTACTGTTCATCCGTGCCATTTTTGCAGAAGTGTGCCTGATTGTTCCATGATGTGCCGGGGTCGACTCCATCAATCTTGGGGTCGACTCATTCCACACTTTGCTGCAACTTAAGGTTAGATTTGTCTGTATAGTCAATGAAATATACTTCAAACAATTTTGAATGTATGCCATGGTATTGCTACATACTCTTAACAATGAAAATTACTATTATCCCCTTAAGAGTATGTTTCACTTGAAACTTTGCCGAATTAGAATTTAGAATTCACTATCTCTTTTCTATCGCAAATTTTATCTCATTATTAATCATTGAAATACATCTTGATCTCATTCTTTTAATGTACCGAGAGTATCGTACTCAGTAATGATGTATCAAATTAACTTGTAGTATTTAATTAGATATTCCCTTAATGATTGTGTTAATCATCAAAATACCACTATCATCCTCATGCCCAGCTCTTGGACCAAACAGGAGCAATTTTGCTTCCTAGCTTGTGTGAAGTGGTATTTTTGGGATGAACCATACCTATTTAAATATTGCCCTGATCAGATCATCCGACGGTGTATCCCTGAATACGAACAAAGGAAAGTCCTTTCCTTTTGTCATGACCATGCTTGTGGTGGTCATTTCAGTGGTAAAAAGACGGTTGCAAAGGTTTTGTAGTGCGGATTCTATTGGCCCACATTATTTCATGACTCACACGAGTATTGTAAAGCATGTGACCGATGTCAAAGACTAGAAAAAATTTCAAGAAAAAATGAGATGCCCTTGAACCTGATCTTAATTGTAGAAATCTTTGATGTTTGGGGTATTGATTTTATGGATCCTTTTCCTATGTCATTTGGGCACCAGTACATACTCCTAGCTGTTGACTATGTGTCCAAGTGGATTGAGGCTGTCGCATGTAAGACCAATGATCACAAAGTAGTGATCAAGTTTCTTAAGGAGTCTGTCTTCGCTCACTTTGGCACCCCTCGTGCTATCATTAGTGATGGAGGGAAATATTTTTGCAATAGAATTTTTAAAGCCCTTGCTAGGAAGTACAACATCACCCACAAGGTCGGTATACCATATCATCCACAAACGAGTGGACAAGTTGAGATTTCCAACAGAGAAATCAAGACCATCCTTGAGAAAACTGTCAATCCATCTCGAAAGGATTGGTCCCTTAGGTTAACAGATGCATTGTGGGCATATCGTACGGCCTACAAAACACCAATTGGAATGTCTCCATTTAGGATTGTCTATGGCAAAGCTTGCCATTTACCTGTCGAGTTAGAACACAAGGCCTATTGGGCAATCAAACGCTTAAATTTCGATCTCGACAAGGCGGGAGAACATAGAAAGCTTCAGCTCGACGAGCTTGAAGAAATTAGGAACGATGATTACGAGTGTGTTAAGAAGTATAAGGATCGCATGAAAGTCATACATGATAAAATGATTACTCGTAAAGAGTTTCACCAAGGACAAAAAGTTCTTTTATATGATTCTCGATTACATCTATTTTCTGGAAAACTTAAATCTCGCTGGACTGGCCCATACACGGTAGAGAAAGTGCATCCGCATGGTGCGGTAGTAATATGCAATACTAAGGATGGTAGGTCGTTTCAAGTCAATGGACATCGTCTAAAACCATACATTGAGTATCTGAGTCCAGAAGTCGAGGAGACACTTCTGATCGACCCTGTCTATTATGAGTGAATCTACATTTTGTCTGGCTGAAAACATAAAACTTAGCGCTCTTGGGAGGCAACCCAACATGTAAATATTATAAAAAAAATATAATAAATAAATAAATAAATAAATAAATAAAATTTACTAACATGCAGGTTTGGGGATTTTTGGCCCCAATTGTCACTTTACCCATCCATATCAGGTAACTTCTCCTCTGTCCTATTACTGCTTTAAATTTTCTTTAACATTGAGGACAATGTTAGATTTAGGTATGGGGGTGAGAATATTTTTAATTTTTTTATGCAAAAAAAATAAAAATAAAATTAAAATTAAAAAAAAGGGAGTTCAAATTTTTAACTCAAACTCTAATCTTTTTGGCTGTACAAACTAGGAATTGCTTTGACAATAGCTTTGAGTTAAGAAATATGATAGCAGTTCTAGTTTGAGTTTTCGTCCCACCTATCTTCTGCTAATATGATACAAGATGATTTAGCACCTACACGTAAGCACATGAATAGTGGGGTATGTATACTTGCAACTAATATGAATACTTTTAATCTTCGGGATAATTTAAAGTTATATGTGTGATGAACACCCTAATCAAAAAAAAGAAAAAAAAGATAAAATAAAATAAAATAAAAAGTTTATTTTAAGTCTTCTCACTGAGTAACCGGGCCTCTTGCTTGGCAAGCAGCGAGTGTTCGCATAAAAAGGTGAGGATGGCTGAGATTAAACTCTGAGTGACTAATTTGGCCTTGGAGACTAGTTGACTTGAGTTATTAAGCCTGTTAGGATGTCTTTACACCTAGTGCCCTGAGCCATCTGGATCGGGAGTCATTGGCCTAATACTCGCTACATAGGTTAGCTAGAAAGCTTAATAAGGCTAGATATTGCACAAGTCATTCTTCTTAGCATTCAAAAAATAATAATAATAAATAAAAAAATAAAATAAAATAAAATAAATAAATAAATAAATCTTGGGTGTTCATTACCATTTAACTCTAGAAAGTCTTAAAAATTGGAGTGATCATGTTGGAAGTAAGTGAACTCATTTATATGATACTATCTTGCACCTCACTACATTCTTAACCTGTTAGCAGATAGATGGGGAGTAATGGAACTTGAGTTAGAGTCTGCTTAAAAATGATAGCAATAAGTCTTTATTGTCCTTGCAATTCTAAGTTCATACAATAATACTTGTTCAAATTTTGAGTTAAACATTAGAAATCCCTGACTGATGAAGTTTGTGAGTAACTTTACTGCAAACCCTCATGAGACAACACTCGTCCACTAGGGCAACCTAAGGGTTTAAAGGCTTGTTGCATGTGCTAAGTGCAATCGTGACTCCCTACGAAAATGGGTACATATCTTAGTTTTTGTATTTAGCTTCAAAAAAAAAAGTCATAAGTTAGACTACAACTTTTTGTGCCTTCATTTTATCATTTACTTGTTAATTGCTAGAGACTAGCAATAAGCTAGTTGAGGGGTGTGATGAGAGCACAAAAGTGCGACCTACATGTCACTAAAATTAGTTTATTGCTAATTGATAATGATAAATTCACTGGATTAATATTATATTTGGGTTTGACGCAGATTATCATAAATTAGAGATAAAATGTACATTGAGTACAAATTTGACTTCAGAAGGATCCCTTCCCAGACCCGACCCGGTTGAAGATCGAGTTGGATCCGAGTCGGGTTCGGATCCGAATCGGATCCATTTTTTTTGTGCTTTTGGAAAAAAATTTTGGGCAAATCTAATTTGGGCATATCATAACTATGAGGTGCTGGGTGACCCATGACTTGAAAGACTTGCAATTGACCTCCAGTCAGAACAGATGACCCGTGACGAACCAAGTTCGTCCGTCTACAAGCCAAATTTCATATCACACTATTTTTTATCTATCTGACTAATTGGACGGAACTTGGTGTCTCCCAGCTCCCATCTCAAGAGGGCAAAGAAAATTTCAGCTCCATCCCACGGATCACGCCATCACAGCAGCCTCCTCTTCATCAGCCCGCGTTTCCTTTCATCCCGACGATCCCGCGGCGACTTCCGCATGCGTCCCAAATCCAACGCGCAATCAGCACACCTCAACCGCACCATGCCCAGGCTCATCCCGTGCGAAGAACAGGGGAGAAGAAAGGGTCCGCGTTCTCCTCGTCCCAGCAACCGCGTTCTTCACGCGGTGAAAATGCCCAAATTTTCTTCCATTTCAGCGCGTCCCCACCTTCCGCATCCAATCCCAGCCGCTCTTGATCCACCTCCCGGAATCCCGTGATGCAAGCCGTGATCCCAGCAGCGCCCGAAGAAGGAAGTCCGTGCCTCCCTTCCGCGATCCGAATCCCAGCCATCCGCGCCTTCCGCATCAGGCGTCCGGCGATCTCGCATCCGTGGCCAAAGAGGGAAGTCGTCCGGAGCAATCCGCCCACCTTTTCCTCCTCCTTCCCAGCATCCCGGATGACCCGTGATTCCATTTCAAGTGACTCCGCGGCTATAAGAGGAGAAGGAGGAAGAGGAGGGAGGGGAGAGCTCGGTGGAGGCCAAAGAATAGAGGAGGGAGGATGATGGGGACATCAGAGCCCTTCATCTAGATGATCCTGAGCCCCCGGATTGAGTCAGACCCATTTATTTGCATATTTATTTTATTATTTTATTTCTGGGCTTGTTTGCATTTTAGGGCTTATTTGTCTTATTTGTGGGCTTATTAGGAGTTATTTTTGTGTAAGGAGGTTTTATGTTAATTATTCTTATTGGGCCCTATTTATAGGGAACTTTTATGTTGATTAGGGTTAATGAATGATTAAGAATTTCTTTTCCCCCACATCTTATTCTTCTTCCTCCTCCTCCTCCTCCCCTTCTCTTCTTCCTGCGTCCCTAGAACCTCTTCTTCTTTCTCCCTCTTTTGTTCTTCCTTCTTCTTCTCTTTTCCCGCATCTGTGCGGCATCAACTTGGTATCAGAGCAAGGCTGGCTTTGCCCCTGCTGCCAAGGCCACGATCCAGCTCTTTCCCTTCTCTGTCACTCTCGGTTTTCAACAGATTAAAAAAAAAAGAAAAAAAAAAGAAAGAAAATCCTTTCTTCCCTCTCTCGGTTCTCACACAAGGAACAGGCCCTAAATCCCTTCGCCAGGTCCACCCCACCCGCCGTCACACCTGCGCCCACCGCCGCCACCAGTCGCCACCAGTAGCGTCGAGCCACCGTCGGACGTCCTCACCGCCGCCGCTGCCCAGTGAAGGCCCGAGCCCGCCGTCGAAGGATCCATATCCCCACGGAAGCCCGCCGCCCCTGGTCCGACGGAAAGCCCTTTCGGCCGCGACCTGCCGCCACCGTCTGTGGCCGGATATGGGAGAGGAACGCCGCCAAGGGTTCCAACCACGCGGTCCACAGTCGGCCGGAGAAGACCCCTCGCGCCACCGGCCGCCGCCCGTCGCCGCGGACCACGGAGCCGCAGCCGAGATCACCGCTCTCCGCCACGGCCATCGGAGCCTGCCCCGCCGCCGCCACCGCGAAGTACGGGACGCCCTTCCAAATCCGTCGGGAGGTTGAAGAAGGTTGGGGCCACGGGTAAGTCTCAGACCCGTTAGCCCGCCCCACTAGCCCGGATCCATTCTGGAGGAAAAAAAAAAAACACGTGCCTTGCACGTGAGGAACTAACGGGTTATCGGAGCGGTTCACGCCCGACAACCCGAATCCGACCGGATCCAAGGTTTTAAAAAAACACACGTGATCTCACGTGTCTAAAAAAAAAAAGAAAAAAAAAGAGCAAAAAAAAAAAATTGCTCACCTTTCTTCCCCGAGAACTCCACCGCTGCGCCGCCTCCCCGCCGACGAACACCGCCG
The DNA here is from genome assembly GCF_009389715.1 of Phoenix dactylifera. Classification (NCBI taxonomy): domain Eukaryota; kingdom Viridiplantae; phylum Streptophyta; class Magnoliopsida; order Arecales; family Arecaceae; genus Phoenix; species Phoenix dactylifera. The sequence goes on along the minus strand of NW_024067954.1, from coordinate 228,063 downwards.
CCGAGCATCCCACCCGAGCTCCTCCGCCCGTGCCGCTCCGCCTTCGCCGCCTCCGCCCGTGCCGCCTCCTGCCGCCGCCGAGATCCGCCATCGCCCGAGCCCCGTCTTCTCCCTCCCCACCGAGCCGCGCCGCCTCACTGTCGCCGTCCCCGCCGCTCCCGCGACCGCCCGATTGCCACCACCGCTGCCTCCTTCCCCTCCTTGCTTCGCCGCTGCCCCCCTCTGCTCGCACGCCGCAAAACCACCGCCTCCACCACCATTTCACCTCCTTTCCCCCCACCGAGCCGCGCCGCCTCTCCATCGCCGTCGCACGCCACCGCAGCTCCGCCCCTCCTCCTTACCACTGCCGACCGCCGCCTGCCGTTTTCCCCCTTCCGCCGAGAAGCACCGAACCCCCCCCCCCCCCCAAACTCCACTTCCCCCCCCCCCCCCCCTCCTCTTCCTTCACGGGCTTTGTTCCTTCACTACCATAGCATACCAGAACACCCCTCTCTCCTCATTAGCCTTCGGGCCAGGTCCGAACATCACACCAGAACACCTGCCGATCCATTGGTCCAACAGGGCCCTCCTGCCAGTCACTCCCATCAGATCCGAGCCGCGCCCCTGAGGCCCATCATCAGACCCACTGAATTTTTTTTATCAGGCCCCCAAGTTGCTGATATCAAGTCCACCGAGTTGCTGTGATTTGACCAGATTCGCGCCATCCGACGAGGCAACTCACCGCGCACCGATCGTCGCCCCAGTCCACAAGCACACGATTCTAGTCGACTACTTCACGACAGGTGATAGGTTTCCACTTTTCTTGGGCTTGTTCATTTAATTATGTTCTAGTTCTCTTGCATGATAGCCACATTTTGAAAACTTACTTTTGCTGTCAAAATTCAGAACATAGAACCCCTACTTTCAAACCCATCCTATTTGCCCTTTTAAAATCTAAATATTAAATTAGCACACCCTAACAACTGGATGCTTCTCAACATTCTTCGATCAGATTGATTTAGGATTAGAACAACTGTACTACTTGATTGCAATCTAATTTCTTAAATTGAATAATCTTAATCCTTAATTCTGAATAACCGAAGTAAAAATCAGCAACATTTAAATTTTAAGTTATTTTTGTGAAGACTTGCTGATTTCTGAAATCATAATAGATTGCATTAGTAGGTTGTCCTGCATCAAATTTGGTCCTACATCATAGTTATTAGGGTTTCATTAGTGACACTGCATTTCACATCATCACCTAGTGTCATCATTGCATGCCAACCTGTAGTGATATGAAGTACTATCTCAGTCAACCTAAAACCCCTGTAGCTACCATGAATTCTGACATTTTGAGGTCTATCAAGGAACAGATTGTTGCCATGCGGGCTGGATATAAGGAATTCACACAAAAGATCCGTGAGCTCATGCAAAATTCTAGGACCCCTACACCGCCAACCCCTGTTGCAGCCCAACCTAAAATCGGTTTGGTTTCACCACCTGTAATCCTTCCCCATGTTCTTGGGCACCAAACCCAATGCTCAAGATGTCAACAATTCGACCACATAGCATCCCAATGTTCCATTAGGACCTACCTGAGTACTGAACCAGAAGCTAGGAGCCAAGAGGTCGAATATGTCAAAGAAGTCTATGAACCAAATATAGAAGACTATGAAGAAGACTTTGAAGACGAACCTATAGGATTAGATTTTGTCCAAAATGATTTCCAAAGGGAGACTATTGATCTAAGTACAACCAAATCATTTCACATCACTACTGTGGAAGAGATAGTGACAGATATTGAGAGCCAGTCACCTGAATTGGCACTTGGAGCTAAAGATACCCATGTGGAGTCTAATTTTGAACATTCCTCTATAGTAGTTTCCCTTCTAGAGGAGTTTAATGATGTAGTCCCTGATGATCTTCCGGATGCACTTTCTCCGATGCGTGATATCCAACACGCAATTAATCTAGTTCCCGGAGTATTTCTGCCCAACCTTCAACATTATAGGCTCAACCCAAATGCATATGCTAGGATCTGGGATTTAATATTACCGACAGTTGAGTTTGCATATAATAGTTCGGTTCATAAGTCCATAGGCATAAATCCGTTTGAAGTGGTGCATGATTACAAACCTAGGCAACCCAAAGACCTGTTTTTCATGTCTCATCAGTATAGAGTCTTTGAGTCTGCACAATCAATTGCATCACATCCACATTCATTGCATCAAGAAATCAGCAATTGCAGTCACTTTAATAACTTAAAATATAAATCCCTTGCTGATTTAACCAGACGTTATAATGAGTTAAGTGAAACAGATTATGTCATGATAAGAATTAGGTTTGAACGACTTTCTTCGGAAACGTTTAAGAAATTGCAAACTTGTAGTGCAGAACCGTTCAAAATCTTAAAGAAAACCAGTTCGAATGCATATGTTGTGGATCTTCCTGATGACTATGGGAGTAGTGCGACATTTAATATTGAAGATTTAGTCCCATACAAAAAGATAATATTCCTGCCTTCTGACCCCTTTATTGATATACCTGCCCATGTTGGACACCCTGACCTATTACCTGCTGTTGAGCCACCACCTCCCAAATTTCATGCACGCAGAGAACAAATAGAACATATATTGGATGAGCAGGTTATTCCAAGCAGGAATGGTGGTTACCAATGTTACCTTGTTCGGTGGAAAGGTCGACCAAAGTCTGATGTGACGTGGATTTCCAGAGCACAGTTGCAGCGCATTGACCCCGATCTTCTGGAGCAGTACGACAGCCGGCCAGACCTGTACTCGACGGGGTCGAGTTTTTCTCACCTGGGAGGAGTTGATGGGGACATCAGAGCCCTTCATCCAGATGATCCTGAGCCTCCGAATTGAGTTAGACCCGTTTATTTGCATATTTATTTTATTATTTTATTTTTGGGCTTGTTTGCATTTTAGGGCTTATTTGTGTTATTTGTGGGCTTATTAGGAGTTATTTTTGTGTAAGGGGATTTTATGTTAATTGTTCTTATTGGGCCCTATTTATAGAAAACTTTTATGTTGAATAGGGTTAATGAATGATTAAGAATTTCTTTTTCCCCACATCTTATTCTTCTTCCTCCTCCTCCTCCTCCCCTTCTCTTCTTCCTGCGTCCCTAGAACCTCTTCTTCTTTCTCCCTCTTTTGTTCTTCCTTCTTCTCCTCTTTCCCCGCATCTGTGCGGCATCAAAGGAGCTCTCGGCTGGGTGTGCTCGGTTGGATTGGAGGCCAAGAAACAGAGGAAGAAGAGAGGGGTCGGCTGGTCCAGGGAAGAAGAAACAGAGAGGAGGAGTGTTCATGCTCTGTTTTCAATCAGAGCACAGTGCTTTGTTTTGTTTTTTTTATTCTTTTTCTTTTTCTTTTCATGTTTAGTTTTATTTTTAAGAGCAATGTTTTATGTTAGTTTTATTTTAATTAAGAGCAATGTGTTGTTTTTAGTCTGAATTTTAATTGAGAGCAATGTATTTTCAGTTTGAGTTTTAATTGAGAACAATGTTTTAAGTTTAAACTTTAGAGAATTTTATTTTGGTGGAGAATTTTACTTTTAAGATTTTATTTATGCAATCTTTTAATTTTTTTTTATACAATACATTAAATCTTCCTTTATGCAATTTATGTTCGCTTCAATCTTCTTATTTTCATCCATTTTAATTTATGCCAAAGCTCTTCTTTGATTAGTTAAATATATAAATGCTCTTTGAATCTAAGTACATGTCTTCTAGTTAATTTCAATTAAAAATCATTCTCCGATAGACTAGAGAATCTATCATCATCCCCGACATAATATTTTTCTTTTGTTATTCAAAAATTGATTTTGAATCCGAGTGAATGTTCTAATTTTTATGCAACTCCAATCGTCTTCCTGTGGATCGACCTCTTACAACCACTATTCTTTGAGTAGAACAGGTAAGAGTAAAATTAATTTAAACTTTGTTTGTCAGTTCTAACAACGATTTGTTTAGCATATTTTTAGTTAGACAGGAATCGGATGAACACTTGCTTTAGTCCATAGAGTGCCTTGTTGAGTTTGAAAACGTGATTAGAGTATTTATGATCTTCAAATCCTGGAGGTTGTTCTACATACACCTCTTCAGTTATATACCCATTTAGAAAGGTACTTTTGACATCCATTTGATAAAGTTTGAAGTCCATAGAAGTAGCAAACGCAAGCAACAGTCTAATGGCTTCTAATCTAGCTATCGGAGCAAAGGTTTCATTAAAGTCAATTCCTTCTTTTTGATTATATCCCTTTGCTACGAGCCTAGCCTTATTTCTTATAACAATACCATTTTCATCTAACTTATTTCTGAAAACCCATTTTGTACCTATTATAGGATAATTCTTAGGTCTTTCAATTAATTCCCAAACATTGTTTCTTGTAAATTGGTTCAATTTTTCTTGCATTGCATTTACCCAATTTACATCTACTTCTGCTTCTTCTAGGGTCTTTGGTTCAATTTGGGAGACAAAGGCTAAGTAGTTATTTGCGTTTCTAAGAGATGCCCTTATCTTAATTTGATGTGCTGGATCACCTATAATTAGTTCCTTAGGGTGCTAGTTGCATATCTCCACTCCTTGGGTAGATTATGATCTAGTTCTTCAACTACTTCAATCTCAGCTTGTTCAACATCCTCTTCATTGTTGGTATTGGATGAATCTTCAAGAGTAATTCTTTCAATCTCATTTTCTAGAATTTCGGTGTCATCTTCAGGATCGTCCATCCTAAGTGAATGACTAGAATTCTCATCAAAAACTACATGTACTGATTCCTCAATCATAAGTGTTCTTTTGTTAAATACCCTGTAGGCTTTGCTAGTTGATAAGTATCCTAGGAATATTCCATCATCTAATTTTGTATCAAACTTTTCTAGATTATTTTTATCATTATTGTGTATGTAGCATATGCAACCAAACTCATGAAAGTGACTAATGTTTGGTATTTTGCTTTTCCAAAGCTCATAGGGAGTTTTCTTAAGAACTGGTCTGATGGAAACTCTATTTAGAATATAGCATGCTGTGTTTATTGCTTCAACTCATAAGTACCTTGGAAGATTTTCCTCACATAGCATGGTACGGGCCATATCTGCTAGAGTTCTATTTTTTCTTTCTACTACCCTATTTTGTTGAGGTGTTCTCGGTGCCGAGAAGGTGTGGTTAATTCCGTTTTCATCACAAAATTCATCAAAAAGACGATTTTCGAATTCAGTCCCATATCACTTCTTATTGAGATAATGGTTGTTCCCTTTTTATTTATGACTTTCCTATAGAATTTTAAAAAGATTGGAAATGTTTCATCTTTATGTGCTAGAAACATTACCCATGTGTATCTAGTGAAGTCATCCACTATTACAAAACCATACTTCTTACCATCCAAGTTATTGGCCCTAGTTGGTCCGAAAAGATCCATATGAAGCAATTCTAAGGGCCTAGAGGTTGACACATCATTTTTGGACTTAAAGGAACTTCTTATCTACTTTCCTAGTTGACAAGCTCTACATACTCTATCTTTCTCAAAGTTTATCTTAGGAATCCCCTTAACTAGTTCCTTGCTAATCAAATTAGAGATTAAGTCTATGCTTGCATGTCCTAGCTTACGATGCCATGACCAACTAATTTCATTATCTTTTGCTTTCATGACTACTAGGCATTGACTGCTTCTTACAAGATCATCTAAGTTTATCATATAGACATTTCTATGCCTGTGTCCTACAAAGATAGTGTTATTATTTGTTGAGTTAGCTATGGTGCACAGTGAGCCTTCAAAGGTGACCTTGAAACCTTTATTACACAATTGACTAATGCTAATAATATTATGCTTTAATCCATTCACATACAACACATTATCTATGAAAGTAGAAGGAGAGATCCGAATTTTACCAATATCGATGATTTGACCTTGACTATTATCCCCGAAGGTTACCACTCCTCCTTCTTTCGATTCGAGGGTGAAGAATTCATCTTTATCACCGGTCATGTGTCTTGAGCAGCCACTATCGAGGTACCAATTCCTTTTAGCTTGGTTGGCTGCAAGACATACCTGTATGAAAATCAAAAGATTTTAGGTACCCAAGTCTTCTTGGGTCCTTCATAGTTAGTGTGAGTGGATCCTTTTGGGACCCAAATTTTATTTATGTTGTTTTTCTTTGATATTTGTCTATGGTTGCATACATAAGATTTATGTCTAGGTTTACCACAACAGAGGCATATAGGTTCATTAGATTTAGTTTTTGTTGCTTTGACAAAAAAGTTCTTTAGAAGTTTTTGTTCCTTGTTGGGCCTAAATCCTAGCCCTGCTTTGTTAAAAATAGCTCTTTGACTACTTAAAATCATATCTAATTTTTCAGAGATGAAAGTGAACTTATCTATAATTACCTTATACTTATCTACTTCCTTTTTAAGGTTTTGGTTCTCATTTAGCAGCTCTTCATTTTGTTTAATCTTCTTCTGTTTTTCAGATTTCAGCATTTGTACTTCATTGGCTAAAAATTGTTTTTCTTCATTGTATTTTTCTGATAAATCATTTAAAGTGTTGTTTTCAATTCTTAACTCTTTATTTTTCAAACCAAGTTTCTTATAGTCACTAACTAGCTCATTGAAAGATTCATATAATTCATCAAAGGAGAAACTTGGTAAAGCAGTAGAACTTACCTGATTGTCTTGAGCCATAAGGCAAATATTGGCTACTTTTTGGGTTTCTTCTTCTGATGAAGATTCATCACTATCTTCCCGCATTGCAACAAATGCCTTCTTCTTTTTCTTTTGCAATTTCTTTAAGAGCAGACAATCTAGCCTAAAATGTCCGGGTCTCTTACACTCATAACACACTAAGGGATCTTTCCCTTTCTCCTTATTCTTTTCCATCTCACCTTTTACTATCGGATACCTTTTGAAGTTCATCTTCCTTCTCCTTATAAACTTACTGATTTTTTTTGCAAGGAGGGCAATATCATCATCCTCATTCTCATCTTCTCCTTCATCACTACTCTCATTATATTCCTTTTGGGTGGAAGCTTTAAATGCTATTTCTTTTCTCTTCTGATCCTCATCCTCAAGATGTTGGTTCATGGTGAGTTCATGTGTTATCAGTGACCCAAGAAGTTCTTCTAGAGGAAGGATATTGAGGTCCTTGGCTTCTTGTATTGCTGTCACTTTGGCTTTCCAAGAACGTGGTAGTGAGCGAAGAATCTTCCTGACAAGATCACTGTTAGGGTACATTTTATAAAGACTTTTCAGTCCATTAATGATATCAGTAAATCTAGTGAACATGGAAGTAATATTTTCAGAAGGTTCCATTTTAAACAGTTCGTATTTATGCACTAACATGTTAATTTTTGATTCCTTGACTTGATTTGTGCCTTCATGAGTGATTTCAAGTCTATCCCAAATCTTCTTAGCGGAATTATATGTTGATACTCGATTGAATTCATTTGCATCTAAGGCACAATAGAGCACATTCATAGCCTTGGCATTTTTTGTGCCTTTTTTCTATCATTTTCATCCCAGTCCTCTTCGAGTTTGGGAATTAATGTGTTATCAATAATGTGTGTGGGAATGTGAGGTCCATTTATAATAATGCTCCAAACATCATAGTCTTTGGCTTGAATGAATATTCTTATTCTTGCCTTTGATGAGAGTACAAAAGTAAAATTTTCATATTATCTTAATTAGTATTATAGCTAATTTTTATTAAAAAAATTAATTAATTAATGTTTTATTTGTGTTTGAGTGAAATTAATCCAAGAGACCCAGTAACTCTGGATTTGAGCCCAATGCCTGGCAGCCCAAGCTCAATAAATTTTCCAAACATCCACAGCATGGGGGCTTTGAAATTTTCCAATTTCCCAACCGACCGTGGACCTCCATGCACATGCAAACGGGCTCTTCAATTCCAAGCATCATGGCATCTCATCCAAGGGACCTAAACCAAATCCAAGGGACCTAAGCTAAACCAGCTCTTCAATTCCAAGCGGCATCTCATCAGCATCCTTCCGTTTTCCCTGCTCATCCAAGCGTGGAGCGTGCGACGGAAGAGGAGGAGGCCAGCAGCCATCGAGAGGAGAAGAGTCCCAAGCCGAGTCCTCCACTTCTTTTCCATGAGTCTTCTTAACTTCCCAAACTTCTGCAACGTCCCAGCATTCATCAGAGTCCTTCCGTCTCCCCCGTTTCTTCCCAGCTCATCCACAAATCCAACATCAATGACTGCAGCTCAAACTTCTTCAATGTTCAACCTCCCAACGCCGAAGAGTCCCAAGCATTCCAGCCTCATCCGCTCCCAGCAGCGTTCCAGCTTCTCCAAACTAGTGAAGTGTCTATAAAAAGAGAGGGGAGGCCACGGATTGAAGGAGAGAAGAAGGAGGTAACGGATCAGGCAGGAGGAGGAGAAATCAGCCGGTGAGGAAGGAGAGAACCATCCGGTGGAGGAAAAGGAGGAAGCGAGGGGAGGCCACGGAACCAGGGAAGCCAACATCCACATCTTTCCCAGCCGAGCGAGAGAGGAGAAGAGGCCACGGAAGGGAGAAAGCAACCGGGAGAAGAAACAGAGCACCCTGTTTTCTGAACCAAAGAAAAAAAAAGAAAAGGGATTTATGTTTATTTTAAGTTATTCTTTACTAATCCTTTTTATAAAATGTTTCCATTTCATATGAGTAGCTAAATCTTCTCTAGCTAAGGCTAGGGAAAAGCCTAGCATTTTCTTCATGTATTTCATTTAATCATCAATGGGATTTTAATGTTTTTTGATTTATGGTGCAGTAAATTTATAGAAATTATTTCAAACTTATATATTTTCTTTGATTTGTTATTTCCCCCGGGTATAACAGATGCTTAGAAATCCCTGTAGTTTAAAATAGAATTACTGTAATGCTGCCCATAAAACTAAATCTATTTAACTGAGATAATAGATGATTTTAAGAAAAGCATGATGAAGTGCTAGGCTGAATCCTGATGCCTTAGTTATATTTTATCAATCCGAATATTATTTAGCCTTTAGTTTTTGTTCACTGTCAAATCCCTGTGGATTCGATCTCGGACTCACCGAGAATATTACTTTGCTACAACCTATACTTGGGGTATCCTACGTTTAATTTCCCTTTTTAAAAGAGCAAGATTAAAATGGTAGCAAGTTTTTGGCGCCGTTGCCGGGGATTTGCAACGTGCAAACGAGAACAAGGCTGCAAATTTCAAATCTTTAATTTCTAGTTCTTCAATTTTTCTTTATCTTTAACACGGCTGAAATTTCAAATCTTTACAGATTCAAGGATGACGAAAAACGGGACCAGTAACGAGGAAGATCAAGATCAAATTTTTTTCTTTTTTGGATTCCCGGAGTGAACGAACTCCGGCCGTGAGTATTTAAATTAATTTTCCTGTTTTGCTCATACTAGTCCTATTTTTCCTAAATTAGAATTTTACTCTTGTTTTAAAAAAAAATTAAAAAAATTATTATTAATTAAAATAATAAAATAATAAAAATAATAAATAAATAAAAAGAAAAAAATTTAGCTAGTTTGCTTGATCAACTATTCAAATGCAATTTAATGTCATGACATAAAATGATAAAAATCTTCTTGATTGTTGCATATAGTATAAAGCATTTGCATAAAATAATCTAAGGGCTGAACCCATTAACAAGATAAGGTCGGGATTTCATCACTCGTCCTTAGCCCAAAAATCATCCAAGTGCATAAATATCCTAAGCCTAATTAAAATCAACTAGACGTTGGCCCCTAAGGATATTCGAGCTCAATAAGACGAAGACCACCGAAAGTTGCACCAATTTCGCTCTGTTATCTGGTTGATGTCTAGGCAAGCTTTGTCCCTTTAAGTGATTAAAGGGAGACAGTTTCTGTTCAAGGAAAGTGGGTTTTAAGTGGGACCTTTGCTACATGCATCGTGACCCCTCCACTTACCTGGGAGCTTACCTGGTCGACTAAGGTTAATAGACCGGATTGGAGGCTTAGGTGTCATCTTCAACCCAGTTAGGAGCTGTCTAGAATTTTTAGGAAAACCTTAGAAATTGTTGGGTGATGCATGTTTTAATTAAACTTTTGTTTTGCTGTATTAGGGTGTTTGTGTAAAAAAATAATAATAATAATAAAAATAAAAATAAAAATAAAATAATAAAATAATAAAATAAAAAATAAAAAAAAACTTAGTATATGCTGTTGTGGGAGAGAGATAAAATGAATAGATTATTTCGAGTTGAATTAAAAGATAAAAATTTAATTGTTCAAAATTCAAATAATCAAATGGAAGATAATGGTAGTAATCAGGGAGATAATGAATTTCAAGATGACTTACCTATTAGAACGCTTCGTGATTATCTACAACCCACTAGGACCAGTACCCCATCCTGTATGGTTATTCCTACTACTGCGGGAGCTTTTGACATGAAACCAGGAATAATCCAATTACTTCCAAAGTTTCACGGACTTGATTCTGAAAGTCCCTATTTGCATCTGAAAGAATTTGATGAAGTATGTTCAACACTTCATTTCAATGATGTCACTGAAGAAGTAGTTAAGCTTAAGTTATTTCCTTTTTCTTTAAAGGAAAAAGCTAAGTCATGGTTACACTCCTTAAGGCCTAGGACCATAGCTACCTGGCAAGAAATGACAAGAGAATTTTTAAAGAAATTCTTCCCAACACATAAAATGAACACACTTAGAAGAAATATCATGAACTTTGCACAAAAAGATGGAGAAACATTTTTTCATTGTTGGGAAAGATTTAAGGACCTTCTACTTGCTTGCCCACATCATGGATATGAAATTTGGAGGGTCATTAGTTTCTTTTATGATGGTTTGTCCTCAAATATGAGACAATTTGTAGAAATGATGTGTAATGGTGAATTCATGAGTAAGGAACCAAATGAAGCCTGGGATTATTTTGATCTTTTAGCAGAAAATGCACAAGCTTGGGATACAACAGATAAAAATGAAAAATCTAAAATAGCACCTAATGCAAAAGGAGGAATATATCTTATTAAAGATGATAATGATGTCAATGTAAAAATTGCTAATCTGACTAGGAAGGTTGAAGCCATGGAATTAAGCAAAGCCAATATAGGAAAAGCACAAACTATTATTGAAAGTATATGTGAAATTTGCGAGAGTAATGCACATGAGACCAAGGATTGTCCTACAATCCCTGCTTTTCAAAAAGTGTTGCATGATCAAGCAAATTTCACCAATACTTATAAAAGACCATTTCCAGAAACATATAATCCTAATTGGCGAAACCATCCTAACTTTAGCTGGAGACATGGACCCACTGCCAATGAATCTCAAGGAAATTCTGTTCCTACTCCTTATGTGCCACCACATAGGAAATCCCTTGAAGATACTTTGCAAACCTTCATGCAAGGGCAGACTCAAATAAATCAGAATACAATGCAATCACTCCAAGAACTTAAAAATTCTGTAGGTAGAATTGAGGCTCAACTTAATGTTAGGGAAAGAGGGACAACCTCAATCTAACCCAAAGGGTCAACATGAGGTCCATGAAGCAAGTTCATCCCAACCTAAATTTGAGCAAGTTAAGTCTGTCACAACCCTTCGGAGTGGAAAAATAATTAATAAAGAAATTCCGACAAAAGATGACAAATCTGAAAAATCTATTGAAAAGAATGATGAAGATGATAATGAACAAAATGATCCAATACTGCATCATAAGATAGTTGCTCCATTTCCTCAGCGCTTGCTTGCAGCTAAAAAGGGAATACCTGACCAAGAAATTTTGGATATCTTTAAACAAGTAAAGATTAACATTCCTCTATTAGATGCCATTAAGCAGATTCCATCTTATGCAAAATTTTTAAAAGATCTTTGTACCATAAAGCAAAAGCTTTACGTACAAAAGAAAGCTTTTCTAACTGAACAGGTGAGTGCTATTCTCAAACACAACACCCCACCTAAGTATAAAGATCCTGGTTGTCCTACCATATCTTGCATCATTGGAAACTTTAGGATACAACGAGCCCTTCTTGATTTAGGTGCAAGTGTTAACTTACTGCCGTATTCAGTTTATGAATAGTTAGGACTTGGTGAATTAAAACCCACCAAGGTTACTCTCCAACTTGCCGATCGATCTATAAAGATACCAAGAGGAATAGTCGAGGATGTACTTGTCCAAATTGATAAATTCTATTTTCCAGTCGACTTCATAGTATTAGATACCCAGCCTGTCATGAATTGTACCACTCCAATACCTGTTATCTTAGGCCGCCCATTTCTAGCTACTTCTAATGCTTTGATCAACTGTCGAAATGGAATAATGAAAATGTCATTCGGGAATATGACTATAGATTTTAATATATTTAACATATGCAAACAACCCGATAACAACAATGAAAATGATGAAATTCATGGAGTTAATTTGATCGACTCCATTGTAGAAGATGCTCTTGTCCCATCTCTTTATTCTGATCCTTTAGAAACATGCCTAACTCATTTTGGACATACAGAGATAAACCAAAACTTTAGAGAAATCAGTGCTATATTAGATTCAACTCCTTTATTGGATACGGATAGGTGGAAATCTTGTTTTGAAGAATTGCCCACATGCAACAAAAGTTCTCTACCATCTAGTGTTCACGCACCCAAACTTGAGCTAAAACCTTTACCATCTGAGCTAAAGTATGCATACCTTGGTCAAGAAGAGACCTTTCCTGTGATCATATCATCCCAACTCGAACAAAATCAGGAATTAAAATTATTAGAAATTCTCAAGGAACATAAGGGAGCAATAGGGTGGACAATTGCTGATATCAAGGGAATTAGTCCCTCAATTTGCACTCATAGAATCCACTTAGAAGCTGATGCCAAACCTTCTCGTCAACCTCAATGTCGATTAAACCCAAACATGAAGGATGTGGTTAGAGCAGAAGTTCTGAAACTTCTGGATGCGGGTATGATCTACCCAATTTCAGATAGTAAATGGGTAAGTCCAACCCAAGTGGTTCCAAAAAAATCTGGTGTTACTGTAGTCAAAAATGCCAACAATGAATTAGTTCCAACTAGGGTCCCCACTAGTTGGCGTGTATGCATTGACTATAGAAAACTTAATTCTGTCACTAGGAAGGATCATTTTCCTCTACCTTTTATTGATCAAATTTTAGAAAGGTTAGCAGGTCATAAATATTATTGCTTCCTAGATGGCTATTCAGGTTACAACCAAATTGCAATTGATCCTGAAGATCAGGAAAAGACCACTTTTACATGTCCTTTTGGCACATTTGCTTACAAGAGAATGCCTTTTGGATTATGTAATGCTCCTGCAACCTTCCAAAGATGCATGCTCAGTATTTTCTCCGACATGGTTGAGCATTTTTTGGAAGTTTTCATGGATGATTTTTCGGTTTTGGCTCCTCTTTTGAAAACTGTGTGGACCATTTAAGACTAGTCTTAATTCGGTGTGAGGAGAAGAATCTAATCTTAAGCTGGGAAAAGTGCCATTTCATGGTAACTAGGGGAATTGTTCTCGGGCATGTTATTTCATCTGAAGGAATTGAAGTAGACAAGGCTAAAATTGACTTAATTACTAACTTACCCAATCCAAAAACTATCAAAGATATACGCTCATTTTTGGGTCATGCAGGATTTTATAGGAGATTCATTAAAGATTTTAGCTCAATATCTAAACCCTTATGTAATCTCCTTCAAAAGGAAACTCAATTTGTGTGGTCTGAAGAATGTCAAAAAGCTTTTGATAAACTTAAAAGCTTGCTGACCTCTGCTCCCATCATGCAACCACCTGACTGGTCACTTCCTTTTGAAATTATGTGTGATGCTAGTGAATATGCAGTTGGGGTAGTTCTAGGGCAAAGAAAAGAAAGAAAGCCTTATGTTATCTACTATGCAAGTAAGACTTTAAATAGTGCACAAAAGAATTACACCACTACAGAAAAGGAACTACTTGCCGTAGTATTTGCACTAGACAAATTTAGGTCTTACTTGATTGGATCCAAAATCATTATCTACACTGACCATGCTGCCCTTAAGTACCTTCTTTCAAAAAAGGATGCTAAGGCGCGTTTGCTTAGGTGGATCTTTCTGCTCCAAGAATTTTTTCTAGAAATAAGAGATAAAAAGGGGGTAGAAAATGTAGTAGCTGATCACTTGTCCCGTCTGACTCTTCCAGATTCCTTAGACAATTCACCCATAAAAGACACTTTCCCTGATGAGCAACTGTTTGAGATCACATCTTCACCCTGGTTTGCAGACATTGCAAATTTTCTAGTCACAGGTGAACTACCAAGTCATTGGAATAAACAAGACAAAAGAAAATTTTTGATTGAAATAAAAAAAAATTTCTAGGATGATCCTTATCTTTTCAAATACTGCCCAGATCAAATTATTAGGAGATGTGTACCTAATGACGAATTTATTAGTGTCATTTTCTTTTGTCATTCTGAAGCTTGCGGTGGTCATTTCTCTGCTAAGAAAACGGCTGCAAAAATTTTACAGTGCGGTTTCTATTGGCCCACCTTATTTAAAGATTCCCATAACTTTTGTAAAGCTTGCGAGCGTTGTCAAAAGTTAGGTGGAATAACTCGTAGGAATATGATGCCTCTCAACCCAATTTTAATTATCGAAATATTTGATTGTTGGGGAATAGATTTTATGGGCCCATTTCCTCCTTCATTCGGAAATTTGTACATCTTAGTAGCTGTGGATTATGTCTCCAAATGGATTGAGGCAATTCCTTGCAAACATAATGACCACAAAACTGTTTTAAAATTTTTAAAGGAAAACATTCTTTCCAGATTTGGAATGCCTCGAGCCATCATCAGTGATGGGGGTTCACACTTCTGTAATAAGCCTTTTGAGGCTTTAATGCGAAAATATGGGATCACCCATAAAGTCGCCACCCCTTATCATCCACAAACAAGTGGACAAGTTGAAGTATCCAATCGATCAATTAAGAATATTCTGGAAAAAACGGTTAACCCAAATCGCAAAGACTGGTCTTTGCGTTTAACTGATGTACTTTGGGCTTATCGTACTGCTTTTAAAAGTCCGATTGGTATGTCTCCGTACCGTCTTATTTTTGGCAAACCTTGTCACTTGCCTGTGGAATTGGAGCATAGAGCCTACTGGGCTATTAAGAGATTTAATTTTGATATGGATAAGGCTAGTTCACTACGCAAACATCAACTTAATGAACTAGAGGAAATCAGGAATGAAGCATATGAGAATGCTCGAATTTATAAGAACAAAATGAAAGTCTTTCATGATAGAAATATTATGAGAAAAACATTTGAACCTTCCCAGAAAGTTCTATTGTATAATTCAAGACTTCATTTATTTTCAGAAAAATTGAGATCTAGGTGGACCGGCCCATTTATAGTTAAAACTGTTTATCCGTATGGAACTGTTGAGATAGAGAATCCAAACACCAGTAATATTTTTAAAGTAAATGGCCAACGTTTGAAGTTATTTTTGGACAACTTTACCCCAGAGGTTGAATCGACCAATCTGGGAGATCCTGTTTATCAGGATTGATCTCTATATCTGCTAGAGATCCTCTGTTTGTACATAATTTTTCTTTCTTTCATATGACAATTGGTGAGCAACAACAGTGTGCAGTCATTCTATCAGGTAAATTCTAACCTTCAGCCTTATTATCCTTCATACAATCATATTTAATGCATTCATGTTGAAACATTGGGGACAATGTTGAATTTAAGTTGGGGGGAGAGATTACTATATTTTTCTATATATCATACCAATTGTCATATATTTCATATATTTCATAAAAAAATTCTATTTAAAAATATATATATTTATATATATAAATAAAAAATAATAAAAAAATATAATAATAATATATAAAAATAATAATAATAATAATAACAAACATATATTTTGTTGCATCTAATTACCACTATATTTTTTTTCAAAGAAATAAACATGTGCAGCTATTAAGGCAAGGAGCATATTATGACTTATTAGAGACCTATTATTAGATCCCCACACAAGTATTCAATGACAATAGGAAAACCTCAGAGTTCACTTGTGTTACCTATTTGTTTGTTGACCTTATTCGCAAGAGAAGTACGAGTGTCCTTGTCTTAAAGTCCATGTTTTGGTTTTCACATAAAGATAGAGTTTGAAATTCCCGGCTAGATCACCTGGGTGCCTTATGTTCTGACCTTGGTTGACCTATAGTCACAATTCAGTCATGTTACATATGTATATATATATATAGGGGAAAAAAAAAAGAGAGAGAAATAATACTGTTTATCTTCACTGAGTAACTGGGCCTCTTGTCTACAAAGCAGCGAGTGTTCGCATAAAAAGGTGAAAATGATTGAAATAAGTGACTAGTCTGGCCTCGTGGCGTAGTCTGGTTCGAGTAATTAAGTCCGAGCGGTGTTTCACCTAATGCCTGAAAGAGTAGATGCCCTATAAGCCAATCATTTGATGGGTTTCTCTTTGTAATCCTCCAAATCATGTACTTTGACACTCGATATATATCAATAAAGGCATTGTGTTTCATCATTTGCTGCTTATCTATTTTATTATTGGATGATGAACCCCATAAATTAGGACATTGGTTTTAGGGTTATGATGAGATCATACCAGTGAGACCTAAAATCCTAAAATCCTAATTTAGAATATTCCCAGTCAAATTGGTATATTGAGTCGGGGATCAATATTACCGGAAAGACTGGCACATCTTATGTATGCTCAATGTAGAGGGTGATTGATCTCACAATCACTTGTGTGAGACACTAATACAAAGATGTGGGTGCTCATTAGAGGAATGAGTTCACTGAAATGACCAGCCATGAGAACATCTTATGGATTCTTACTTAATTATCAAAAGATGGTTCTCATAGTGGGAGTTGTGCAAGTGATCCTTAGACCTGAGATCACCATGGTACCTTGTGCACTTGAAGCTATGTTTTGGTTTACCCTCATTCACGACATTGCGTTGTGTACGGGGTATTCTGGATATGGTGGATTTTGTACGAAGGTTGTGAGTAGGTCAACAAGGAATCAGTCACTTCTAGTAAGAGAAGGTAACATCCTACTTACTCTAATCTTATGATGATTCAAGAAGCCTTTAATCAAAGCAAAATGAATATTAGAAAGAGTTTCTAATGTTTCATTGTTTGAATTATCATATAAAAGATTGAGAGAGACATGAATAAGTGATTGAGTTTGATATTGATCCATACTCGAGCACTTATTCAGGATGTAGTATGACTGAGGGATTGAATTGCACAGTAACTTTCCACTGAAGGGTATGTTTGGATTTGTCCAATACATTCCTCATCTTCCGGGTAGACATGATACGTTGCTAGACGTCAATCATGTCTTGTGGGTTGATCGGATCAAAGAGTTTGATTAGATCAAAGCATCAGAAAGGTTCTGATTGCTAAGTCAGGTTTAGCACTAAATTGAACCTAAATTGGATTAGAGGTATTCTAATCAGGTTAGGTCAACTTGCACCTGCACCTACTGCTGGCTAAGATAAGGAACCCAATGGGTCACACACAAGGGAATTGATCAAGGGTCTAATTGGATTAGATCATGTTTGCAAGATGAACATGCTAGCACGTGTTGCAAACCCTAGCTCCTGATTCGAATTAAATTCGAATATGATTCTTAGATTAGGTTGATCTAATATGATTAGATCATGACCTAATATGGGTTAGCCAAGAGTTGAAACCCATTTGGCTTTAATTAGACCTGATTTGATTAGGTTTAATGTTTTCTTTAAGTTGGTTAAACCCAATTGGATTGGGTTTGATAGGGCCTTCACTTCTGGACCATTGGATCGCTTCCTGGATGAAGGATCTGGTCCACTGGTTGGCGCCTTCATCTGGACCATTGGATGGCTTCCTGGATGAAGGATCTGGTCCACTGGTTAGCACCTGAAACTGGACCACTGGATGGCTCTCTGGATGAAAGATCTGGACCGTTGCTCAGCGCCTGAATCTGGACCACTGGATGGCTCTCTGGATGAAAGATCTGGACCGTTGCTCAGCGCCTGAATCTGGACCACTGGATGGCACCCTGGATGATGATGCCCTGATCTGGACCATTAGATGGCGCCTAGATCTGGACCATTGGCTTTGGTTCACTGCATTTGGGCCCTTGGATCATCAGGATTTAAGAGGGAGATGTGAGAAAGAAGTTGATACACCCTTCTCCTTAGCACCCCATCATGATGGGATGCATCTCTTGGCACATGCCTCATCATGATGAGGTGTGTGGATGGGATGCATCCCTTTATGATGCATCCCTCCATCTCTTATAAATAGGAGGTGCCTTGGGGTTCTAAAGATCATCCAAGAAAAAGCCTCTCCTTCTCTCTCCCTTATCCCTTCTTTCTTACAAGCCTCTCTCTTTTGTCCTAACCCAAGACAAGAGGGTCTTCTTTAGGACAAAAAGGCTAGTGAATGTTTTAGAGGTAGAAAGGAAGAAGGAAGTGAAGGAAAATCAGCCAATTAAATCCTTTGGAAGGATTGAACAATTAGAATCAAGTTTTGGTGGAGCTAGAGTCTTGAACCCATTCCTGTGTGGATCAACATCGGAGGGTGAACATTTGGGCACCTTAGGACATCTTCAGACATATTGGATATAGCGTGATAGGTATTCTTCTATACCAAGATTATATTTTCTACATTATTTGGTTATACTATTAAGGTGATCTTGGCTTATTAGGGTTTCATATAATGGGTTTTATAAGAAAATTTTATAATCCCGTATCTTCCGCTGCGCCCTAGGGCACTGGGAAACCCTAACAGTGGTATCAGAGCCACCCTTAATCAGTTTAACCAAATGATAATACATGCTATTATCTTGATGCTATGAGATAGCTAGGTTGTTTGTATGCATGATTAGTTTATGCTATGAGATAGTGTTATATTCATGTTGTAGCACAGTATAATTGCTAGTACTAAATTATAGAATGTGCAATGAGACCAATATAGTAGTATGAAAACTTTGGGCTGACCCATTCTGGAACAATCGACTCAATTGGTGTCTAGGAAGGAAGCCACAGGTGGTTACTTAATTAGGACCTCACTCTCTGAGTGAGGGGTGCCTCCCACCTGCTTTCCTGGCCAATTATTTGATTGTCCTTTATGGTTGAGCTTAATGTTAGTAAGATACTACTATTTGAAAGCCCTCACTAAATTCATAATTAAGTCGTAGTGTTAATTGCTTTAAGCTGAGCCATTCTGAATCAATTGACTAAGTTGGTGTCTAGGAAAGAGGCTACAGGTGGTTATTTAATTAGGACCTTACTAAGTAAGGAGAGCCTCCCATCTGCTTACCTGGCCAACTATTTGATTGACCTCCATGGAAAAGCTAATTGCTGATATAACACTATAAAGGTCCTTCCTTCATGCTTAGATATTATTATGTCAATATCTACGCTAGCTTGTTGTGATTCCCACAAGGCTAGTATTAGGGATTGATATTGTAATATCTTGGTGCATATGATGCATATGGCATATTTTAATATGTTGCCTTGTTGTGATTCCCACAAGGGCAGCATTATTCAAATATGACTGTATAAAAATGAAGGGTTTGACTTAACTAGACACAATAGTTTGTTGTGATTCCCACAAGACTATATGTGTGCTAGAGGACAGAATAAAGTTGGGAATTGCATGGGATGCAATTGGAAAGAGTTTCCTACCTTTGAACTTATAAGGGCTTGTTGTGATTCCCACAAGGTCTTTTATAAGGAATTTGGATCTCAACCCCACTAAGAAAATTAGTATTTTCTCGTTCATCATACTTGAGGGTTATGATATTCGATAAAAATAGTGGGAGTAACAATTAGATAAAAGTCCTTGTCTGATTGAATACATGTCATCATGATTGGTCTGCTTATATTAGTGTTCTTTGTAATTATAGATTAATTCTGCAAAAATGGCATCTTCACTCTCACTTAGAGGTATCTTAGATACAAACAAATTGACTGGTCCCAACTATGTGGATTGGTTGAGGAATTTAAAGATTGTTCTCACACAAGAAAAACTTTCCTACATTCTTGAAACCCCTGACCTAGGGTCAGCAGGGGAAGATGCAACTGAGGAGGAATTGGCCACATATCGTATGTGGAAAAATGACAGTTTGACTGTCAAATGTATCATGCTTGCTTCTATGAATAATGAATTGCAGAGGCAGCATGATAGCATGGATACTCACTCCATACTCCTTAACTTAAAGGAGTTATATAGTGAGCAGAGCAGAACTGCTAGATATGAGATATCTAAACAGTTGTTCCGTGCTAGAATGATCGAGGGATCGTCTGTGCAAGACCACTGTTTAAAGGTTATAGACTTAATCACTCGATTAAGTCAACTTGGTTTTGCTATGGACAGTGAGCTCAGTCAGGATTTGATCCTGCAATCACTACCCGACTCATTCTCGCAGTTTGTCGTGAATTATCACATGAACAAACTGAATTCCTCCCTGCCTGAGCTTCTAAATATGCTGAAAACAGCAGAGTCTCACATCAAGAAGGACAAGGGTCCGATCCTTCTTGTTGGCGAGAGCTCAAAGAAGAAGTCGGGCAATAAGGGTTCAAAGAAAAAACTAAACCCTAAGAGTCGCATCAAAAAGAAGAAGGGAAAGAAAATCTCTGGACCCGGTACCTGTTTCCACTGTGGCAAGACGGGGCATTGGAAAAGGAACTGCAAGAGCTTTCTTGCAAGTGTGAAGCCTGATGCAAGTGTTGCATCAAAAGGTATGTTTTTATTACATGCCAATATGACATTAAGTTCTTCTGATTCTAATTCATGGGTATTGGATACCGGTTGTGGTTTTCACATATGCAAATCTTTGTATGGACTGCAGAAAATTAGAAGTCTGAAGAAAGGTGACTTCGAGCTATATGGCGCTGGAGGAGAATCCATCCAGGCTGAAGCTGTTGGCACCTACATACTGGAGCTACCCTCCGGAAAGTTCTTGAAGCTAGAAGACTGTTATTTTATGCCAAAAATCATTAGAAATGTAATTTCAATTCCTTTGTTGCTTAAGAAAGGATTCGAAATAAATGGAAAGAGCAATGGTTGCTCTATTTCTTTATCTAATGAGTATTATTGTCATGGCACTATGGAAAATGGTCTTTTAGTATTATGTCTTAATAATGTTATGTTTCATATTGGCAAAGATAATAAAAGAAAAAGAGAAAATATTAATAATACCCTCCTCTGGCATTACCGATTAGGTCATATTAGTGAGACAAGGTTACATAAGTTGTATAAAGATAAATTCTTTGACCCTTATGATTTTGAATCATTAGGAACTTGTGAATCTTGTCTTATGGGTAAAATGACCAAGTCTCCATTCTCGGGACATGGAGAAAGGGCAAGTGAGTTGTTAGAACTCGTACACACTGATGTGTGCGGTCCTATGTCAACTCAAGCTAGAGATGGATACTCTTACTTCATCACATTTACTGATGACTTATCAAGGTTCGGTTTTGTGTATCTAATGAAACATAAATCCGAAGCCTTTGATAAATTTAAAGAGTATCAAAGTATGGTCGAAAAACAAACTGGAAAGTGTATTAAAATCCTTCGATCTGATCGAGGAGGAGAATACCTTTCTAGTGAATTTTTAGACTATCTTAAATTAAAGGGTATACTCTCTGAATGGACACCTCCATATACGCCACAATTAAATGGTGTAGCTGAAAGAAGGAATCGTACCTTATTAGATATGGTACGGTCCATGATGTGCTTCACAAATCTTCCAATTTTCTTTTGGGGACATGCCCTAGAAACTGCTGCATTAGTATTAAATAGAGTACCATCTAAGTCTGTATCTAGCACTCCATATGAGATATGGAAAGGAAAGAAACCTAATCTTAAGTATCTTAAGATATGGGGTTGTCATGCTTATGTCAAAAGAAATTTTGGACATAAGCTAAGTGCTAGATCGGACAAATGTATATTTGTAGGTTATCCTAAAGACAGTTTAGGATATATCTTCTATGATCCTACCGAACAAAAGGTATTTGTTGCTAGGCATGCCACTTTCTTGGAAAAAGAGTTTTTCTTAGAAAAAGGCAAGGATAGAAGAATTGAACTTGATGAAGTTCAAGACTTACAAGGTGAGACACATAATAATCCTCAACCAGATGTACCCATGGAAGAGGTACAACCACTACACACTACTCCTCTCCGAAGGTTAGAAAGAGTGCGAAATGCACCTAAGAGGTATGGATTTATCATTGAGAATGATGAAGCCCACATCATTGATAACG
Organism: Phoenix dactylifera; assembly: GCF_009389715.1. Classification (NCBI taxonomy): domain Eukaryota; kingdom Viridiplantae; phylum Streptophyta; class Magnoliopsida; order Arecales; family Arecaceae; genus Phoenix; species Phoenix dactylifera. The sequence goes on along the minus strand of NW_024067954.1, from coordinate 205,819 downwards.
ATGACCCTCTGACCTATTCGGAAGCTGTCAAGAGTAGGGACTCTGACAGATGGCTAGACGCCATGAAATCCGAGATAGATTCTATGTATACAAACCAAGTGTGGACTTTGGTTGATGCACCTGAGGGAGTGATTCCAATAGGGTGCAAATGGGTATACAAGAAGAAGATAGGAGCTGATGGCCAAGTAGAAACCTACAAGGCCAGGCTAGTGGCAAAAGGTTTCAGGCAAAAACAAGGCATTGATTATGATGAAACTTTTTCGCCAGTAGCTATGCTCAAATCTATTCGGATTATCCTTGCTATAGCTGCATACTATGATTATGAGATATGGCAGATGGATGTCAAAACCGCCTTTCTTAATGGTCACCTTGAGGAAGAGGTTTATATGACACAGCCAGAGGGATTTGTCTCAAAAGGGAGAGCAAATCAAGTATGTAGGCTTAAGAAATCCATTTATGGATTAAAGCAGGCATCTAGGAGTTGGAACATCCATTTTGATATGATAGTCAAAGAGTTTGGCTTCATTAAAAATATAGATGAACCTTGTGTGTACAAGAAGACTAGTGGGAGTGCTATTGTCTTCTTGATATTATATGTGGACGATATATTGGTCATTGGAAATGATGTTCCAATGATGCAATCGGTCAAGACTTGGCTATCAAAGAAATTTTCCATGAAAGACTTGGGTGAAGCATCCTATATACTTGGTATAAGGATCTATAGAGATAGATCTAAAAGGATGCTAGGTTTGTCCCAGTCTAGGTACATTGATAATGTGCTGAAGAGGTTCAACATGGATGGAAGTAAGAAAGGTTTCTTACCCATAGGACATGGCATACAACTCTCTAGGAAGATGTCTCCTAAGACATCTGAAGAGAGGAATAGAATGAGTTCTATTCCCTATGCTTCGGCAGTAGGGTCGATCATGTATGCTATGTTATGTACCAGGCCTGATGTAGCTCATGCCTTGGGCATGGTAAGTAGATTTCAGGCAGATCCCGGGGAGGATCATTGGAAAATTGTGAAAAGCATTCTCAAATACTTGAGAAGGACTAGAGATGTTTTTCTGATTTATGGAGGATCAGAATTGAAACTAGAAGGCTATTCAGATTCTAGCTTTCAATCTGATCCAGATGATAGCAAGTCAATCTCTGGATATATCTTCACTTTGAATGGTGGAGCTGTGAGTTGGAAAAGTTCCAAACAGCAAACTGTAGCTGACTCAACTACTGAGGCAGAATACATAGCTGTTAGTGAAGCTGCTAAGGAAGCAGTCTGGATGAAGAAGTTCATCACAGAGCTGGGTGTAGTTCCTGAGATTGCCGGACCAGTCCCAGTTTATTGCGATAACACTGGAGCAGTTGCACAGGCTAAGGAACCAAGGTCTCATCATAGATCCAAGCACATTTTGAGACGCTTCCACCTTGTTCGAGAGATAATCGAAAGACAAGACGTCAAGATTGAACGAGTAGACACAAAGAACAATATAGCAGACCCATTTACTAAAGCTCTACCACAGCAGCAATTCAATCGTCACCTCGATTGTATGGGGTTAAAATATAAGGGCGATTGGCTTTAGTGCAAGTGGGAGATTGAAAGAGTAGATGCCCTATAAGCCAATCATTTGATGGGTTTCTCTTTGTAATCCTCCAAATCATGTACTTTGACACTCGATATATATCAATAAAGGCATTGTGTTTCATCATTTGCTGCTTATCTATTTTATTATTGGATGATGAACCCCATAAATTAGGACATTGGTTTTAGGGTTATGATGAGATCATACCAGTGAGACCTAAAATCCTAAAATCCTAATTTAGAATATTCCCAGTCAAATTGGTATATTGAGTCGGGGATCAATATTACCGGAAAGACTGGCACATCTTATGTATGCTCAATGTAGAGGGTGATTGATCTCACAATCACTTGTGTGAGACACTAATACAAAGATGTGGGTGCTCATTAGAGGAATGAGTTCACTGAAATGACCAGCCATGAGAACATCTTATGGATTCTTACTTAATTATCAAAAGATGGTTCTCATAGTGGGAGTTGTGCAAGTGATCCTTAGACCTGAGATCACCATGGTACCTTGTGCACTTGAAGCTATGTTTTGGTTTACCCTCATTCACGACATTGCGTTGTGTACGGGGTATTCTGGATATGGTGGATTTTGTACGAAGGTTGTGAGTAGGTCAACAAGGAATCAGTCACTTCTAGTAAGAGAAGGTAACATCCTACTTACTCTAATCTTATGATGATTCAAGAAACCTTTGATCAAAGCAAAATGAATATTAGAAAGAGTTTCTAATGTTTCATTGTTTGAATTATCATATAAAAGATTGAGAGAGACATGAATAAGTGATTGAGTTTGATATTGATCCATACTCGAGCACTTATTCAGGATGTAGTATGACTGAGGGATTGAATTGCACAGTAACTTTCCACTGAAGGGTATGTTTGGATTTGTCCAATACATTCCTCATCTTCCGGGTAGACATGATACGTTGCTAGACGTCAATCATGTCTTGTGGGTTGATCGGATCAAAGAGTTTGATTAGATCAAAGCATCAGAAAGGTTCTGATTGCTAAGTCAGGTTTAGCACTAAATTGAACCTAAATTGGATTAGAGGTATTCTAATCAGGTTAGGTCAACTTGCACCTGCACCTACTGCTGGCTAAGATAAGGAACCCAATGGGTCACACACAAGGGAATTGATCAAGGGTCTAATTGGATTAGATCATGTTTGCAAGATGAACATGCTAGCACGTGTTGCAAACCCTAGCTCCTGATTCGAATTAAATTCGAATATGATTCTTAGATTAGGTTGATCTAATATGATTAGATCATGACCTAATATGGGTTAGCCAAGAGTTGAAACCCATTTGGCTTTAATTAGACCTGATTTGATTAGGTTTAATGTTTTCTTTAAGTTGGTTAAACCCAATTGGATTGGGTTTGATAGGGCCTTCACTTCTGGACTATTGGATCGCTTCCTGGATGAAGGATCTGGTCCACTGGTTGGCGCCTTCATCTGGACCATTGGATGGCTTCCTGGATGAAGGATCTGGTCCACTGGTTAGCGCCTGAAACTGGACCACTGGATGGCTCTCTGGATGAAAGATCTGGACCGTTGCTCAGCGCCTGAATCTGGACCACTGGATGGCTCTCTGGATGAAAGATCTGGACCGTTGCTCAGCGCCTGAATCTGGACCACTGGATGGCTCTCTGGATGAAAGATCTGGACCGTTGCTCAGCGCCTGAATCTGGACCACTGGATGGCACCCTGGATGATGATGCCCTGATCTGGACCATTAGATGGCGCCTAGATCTGGACCATTGGCTTTGGTTCACTGCATTTGGGCCCTTGGATCATCAGGATTTAAGAGGGAGATGTGAGAAAGAAGTTGATACACCCTTCTCCTTAGCACCCCATCATGATGGGATGCATCTCTTGGCACATGCCTCATCATGATGAGGTGTGTGGATGGGATGCATCCCTTTATGATGCATCCCTCCATCTCTTATAAATAGGAGGTGCCTTGGGGTTCTAAAGATCATCCAAGAAAAAGCCTCTCCTTCTCTCTCCCTTATCCCTTCTTTCTTACAAGCCTCTCTCTTTTGTCCTAACCCAAGACAAGAGGGTCTTCTTTAGGACAAAAAGGCTAGTGAATGTTTTAGAGGTAGAAAGGAAGAAGGAAGTGAAGGAAAATCAGCCAATTAAATCCTTTGGAAGGATTGAACAATTAGAATCAAGTTTTGGTGGAGCTAGAGTCTTGAACCCATTCCTGTGTGGATCAACATCGGAGGGTGAACATTTGGGCACCTTAGGACATCTTCAGACATATTGGATATAGCGTGATAGGTATTCTTCTATACCAAGATTATATTTTCTACATTATTTGGTTATACTATTAAGGTGATCTTGGCTTATTAGGGTTTCATATAATGGGTTTTATAAGAAAATTTTATAATCCCGTATCTTCCGCTGCGCCCTAGGGCACTGGGAAACCCTAACAATGCCTTGAGCCAATTGGATCAAGAGTCATTGACCCAAAGCTCGTTACATGGACCTTACTAGAGCCTAATGGAGTTGGACTGTTGTAGTCACTATGCATTAAAAAATAATAATAATAATAATAAATTTAAACATGAGTGAGTTAGTTAAACTTAAACCAAGTGACATGTGGATGACTGGTTTGACTCCATTGTTTTAGAACTCTGTGTACCTGGGATGTCTAGTTGGGATTGATAGCTTCATTTTTATATGCGAACCATTCTGGACAAATAACATGTGATATTCGGAAAATTTAGTGGGTCGGAAGCTAACAAATGGTAGTTAACACTTGTGAATTTGAGTAGTGCACCTAGAACTCAAGGGGTACCCAATTGTGGTGGAGGTATAGGTATTCTGAGACGTCACATTTACATTTGCCTTAAGGATTGCTATGATTTAAAGTATCTTTTAACTTAAAAACGAAGTTTGTGGGTAACATCACTGCAAACCCTCACGAGACAACACTCGTCCACTAGGGTAACCTAGGGGTTTAACGGCTTGTTGCACATGCTAAGTGCAATCGTAATGCTCTACGAAAGTGAGTATTTATTTCAATTCATGCATATTGATATATATTAATAAAATAAATAATACTTTTGCACCCTCATTTTATCATTTTCACACTAAATTGCTAGAGACTAGCAATAAGCTAGTGGGGGGGTGTGATGAGAGTACAAAAGTAAAATTTTCATATTATCTTAATTAGTATTATAGCTAATTTTTATTAATAAAATTAATTAATTAATGTTTTATTTGTGTTTGAGTTAAATTAATCCAAGAGACCCAGTAACTCTGGATTTGAGCCCAATGCCTGGCAGCCCTAGCTCAATAAATTTTCCAAACATCCACAGCATGGGGGCTTTGAAATTTTCTAATTTTCCAACCGACCGTGGACCTCCATGCACATGCAAACGGGCTCTTCAATTCCAAGCATCATGGCATCTCATCCAAGGGACCTAAACCAAATCCAAGGGACCTAAGCTAAACCAGCTCTTCAATTCCAAGCGGCATCTCATCAGCATCCTTCCGTTTCCCCTGCTCATCCAAGCGTGGAGCGTGCGACGGAAGAGGAGGAGGCCAGCAGCCATCGGGAGGAGAAGAGTCCCAAGCCGAGTCCTCCACTTCTTTTCCATGAGTCTTCTTAACTTCCCAAACTTCTGCAACGTCCCAGCATTCATCAGAGTCCTTCCGTCTCCCCCGTTTCTTCCCAGCTCATCCACAAATCCAACATCAATGACTGCAGCTCAAACTTCTTCAATGTTCAACCTCCCAACGCCGAAGAGTCCCAAGCATTCAAGCCTCATCCGCTCCCAGCAGCGTTCCAGCTTCTCCAAACCAGTGAAGTGTCTATAAAAAGAGAGGGGAGGCCACAGATTGAAGGAGAGAAGAAGGAGGCAACGGATCAGGCAGGAGGAGGAGAAATCAGCCGGCGAGGAAGGAGAGAACCATCCGGTGGAGGAAAAGGAGGAAGCGAGGGGAGGCCACGGAACCAGGAAAGCCAACATCCACATCTTTCCCAGCCGAGCGAGAGAGGAGAAGAGGCCACGGAAGGGAGAAAGCAACCGGGAGAAGAAACAGAGCACCCTGTTTTCTGAACCAAAGAAAAAAAAAAGAAAAGGGATTTATGTTTATTTTAAGTTATTCTTTACTAATCCTTTTTATAAAATGTTTCCATTTCATATGAGTAGCTAAATCTTCTCTAACTAAGGCTAGGAAAAAGCCTAGCATTTTCTTCATGTATTTCATTTAATCATCAATGGGATTTTAATGTTTTTGATTTATGGTGCAGTAAATTTATAGAAATTATTTCAAACTTATATATTTTCTTTGATTTGTTATTTTCTCCGGGTATAACAGATGCTTAGAAATCCCTGTAGTTTAAAATAGAATTACTGTAATGCTGCCCATAAAACTAAATCTATTTAACTGAGATAATAGATGATTTTAAGAAAAACATGATGAAGTGCTAGGCTGAATCCTGATGCCTTAGTTATATTTTGTCAATCCGAATATTATTTAGCCTTTAGTTTTTGTTCACTGTCAAATCTCTGTGGATTCGATCTCGGACTCACCGAGAATATTACTTTGCTACACCCTATACTTGGGGTATCCTACGTTTAATTTTTCTTTTTAAAAGAGCAAGATTAAAATGGTAGCAGCCTTCCAATAGGTATAGTTTGTTCCATTGAACAAGGGTGGCCTATTGGTTGACTGTCCTTCATTTGAGGTTAATCCAAAATGGGTTGCCATTGAATCTTTTACTCTAGAGGGGACTTAGACACAGTCACTAAAGAGCACCTGCTTTGATACCACTTGTTGCCCAGTAGGCAGCCCAAGAGGGAGGGTGAATTGGGGCTTAATTAAAAATAAGGAAATTCAATTTGTGCTTAATTTAAAGTGTTAGTTAACGATATGAAGACAATGAGACAACGAAAAGTAAAGCACGAAGACACAGGATTTATAGTGGTTCGGAGCTACCCTTGCTCCTACGTCTACTCCCCAAATTTTACTTGAGGTTTTCACTATAATTCTAAAATTACAGCACGGTTGTTTTACAAGCTCACAACCTAACTTGTTGTTTTCATGAGATCACAACGAACTCTGTTGGTTTTCACAGGCTCATCAACTAGAACCAATCCGACTGTTTTCACGGGCTCATAATCCAACCCAGTTGGTTTTTCTGGATTACCAACTACAACCTAAACCCTTCTGATTCAATCCCTTGATTGAATCAATCAACCAAATATGAGAATAAATGTTTAAGTACAAGCTTCTAGAAAAGCAGATAAAAACAGTTTTAAATGAATAAGGGAAAAGAAGCTTCTCAGATGATTTTAGCTGATTGAGATGGTGCTTCTTTTCTTCTGAATCCTTTTCCATATCAAACAGCAATAAAGGATTCTTCTATTATGGCTCAGGTGTAGAGAAAGAATTGATTCTCGATGATGACTTGCTTTCTTCCGATTTTTCTTTGAATATCCCTTGAGCCCTTGTTTCAAACTGATATGCTTTTTCACTTTGTTTTGGATTTTTCGTTCTTGTTCTTGTTTCATTCTGAATGGGTCTTTTTATAGCTTAGTTATGAAAAAACTAGCCGTTATACCCAAAAACTAGCCGTTCTGTCGCGCCTGTTATTTCTGACAAAAAGTCCTGTTGAAGCTCGAGACGGCTCGCCCATTCAGGAGTTGGCTCGACTAAAGTGGGAGACATCTCATATGAGTCTAGAGTCGGCTCTTGCTGGGAATCCTTCTGTCAGGTTATCCATCAACTTTTCGTTGGAGTCGGCTAGCGTGGTTTGGAAGTCGTCTCGCAACTTCGTCCGCCGAAAATAAGTTTTCTGTCTTTGTTTGAGAGAGTCGTCCCGAACTAGTGAAGAGGCGACTCGCGCTTCGTCCGTCGATAGGAGACGACTCGCACCTGACTCGAGTCGACTCGTGCTTTGCGACTCGAAATACACTTTCTGTCTGCCTGAGAGAGTCGTCTCATAACTTTCGGGAGTCGTCTCGTGCTTTGTCTGAAGAATGAAAGACGGCTCGCGCTTGACTCGAGTCGACTCGCGCTTTGCAACCGGAAATACTTCTTTCTGTCTTTCTGAAAGAGTCGAATCGCACTTTGTGGAGACGGCTCGAAGGTGTGCCAATGTTCTATGCTTGTGCCGGAGTCAACTCGAACTTCCTGGGAGTCGACTCGAACTCTGAAAAGTGCTTGAGTGGTTCCAAAGCTTGACTCTAAGATCCATGAACCATTAATTCTAAGTTATTCTTTTGAAGTTGTAGCATTGTCATCCTGAAGGTACTTGTTAAAAACTATTAGTCCAACAAAGAATACACTCAAAATGTTTTGGCACATCAAAACCAAATTAGGGATTAATCAATTACTCAGCATTTTGGTTCAGTTTGTGAGACGAAGGCAATATGATTAATGATATCCCTAATAGAAGATCTAGTTTCAACACCTTGAGTAGGATCACCAATAATTAAATCTTTGGGGTGATGGGTTGCATACCTCCATTCTTTTGGCAGGTCATGCTTACCTTATTGAATTTGATCTTCTTCTTAATCATTTTTCTGTTCTTCATTATCCTGATTTTCGTTTTCTAATGTGGAACCATCTTTCAGGGTTAAGTCCCTAATTCCTTGATCAAACTCTTCTGCATCATCATCATCTACATCCTTTCTTGATGAGAGGTCATTAATTTCATCAAAAATAACATGAATTGATTCTTCCACAACTAATGTTCTTTTATTGAATACTCTACATACTTTGCTTGATGATGAGTATCCTAAAAAATGCCTTCATCAGATTTGGCATCAAATTTTTTTAAGTTATCTTTTCTATTGTTTAGAACATAGCATGTGCAACCGAAAACATGAAAATATGCAACATTTGGTTTTCTGTTTTTCATGAGTTCATAAAGGGTTTTCTTTAGGATAGATCTAATGGTAACCCTATTAATGATATGGCAAGCTGTGTTGATAGCTTCAGCCCACAAATATTTAGGCAGATCACTATCACAAAGCATTGTCCTTGCTATTTCTTCAAGGGTTCTATTTTTTCTTTCTACAATTCTGTTTTGCTATGGTATTCTTGGTGTAGAAAAATTATGTTCAATTCTATTTTCTGTGCAGAGCTTTTCAAAATCTTGATTTTCAAATTCTGTATCATGATCACTTCTAATTTTTACAGTTTGTAAATCTTTTTCATTTGAAACTCTTTTATAAAGTTTTGCAAATGCAGAAAATGCTTCATTTTTATGTGCTAAGAGCAAAATCCATGTAAATCTTGAAAAATCATCCACAATCACAAAACCATAATGTTTGCCTCCTAGGCTTGCAGTCTTAGTAGGTCAAATAAGTCCATGTAGAGAATTTCCAATGGCCTAGTGGTGGAAACAACATTTTTAGATTTAAAAGTGGATCTAGTTTGTTTTCCTAGCTGACATGCATTGCACACTTTGTTCTTTTCAAAACTTAATTTAGATAATCCAACAATAAGGTCTTTTCGAATGATCTTTGAAATTAAGTTCATACTAGCATGAGCAAATTTTCAGTGCCATAACCAGCTAGTTTCCTTGGTTTTCATAGCTACTAAACATTTCATATCTTTCATGAATATTTGATCTAAATCTACCATGTACACATTCCCATTCCCATGTCCAGTAAAAACAATGCCACTGTTGTGGGGTTTTGAGATTAAGCACATAGAGGATTCAAAAGTTACTTTATAGCCTTTATCACAAAATTGACTAATGCTTAGCAGATTATGTTTTAGTCCATCAACTAATAAAATATTTTCAATGTAAGAGGATGGAGTGGTTCGAATGTTACCTATACCAATTATTTTACTTTTGCCATTATCACCAAAAGTAACAATTTCCCTATTTTTCTTTTCAAGGGTGATGAACTGAGTTTCATCCCCTGTCATGTGTCTAGAACACCCGCTGTCCAAGTACCATCTTCTGTTGAATCCCTAGGTAGCTAGACACACCTGCAAAACATCAATCAAAATTTTATCCTAGGTACCCAAGCTCTCTTGGGTCCTTGCAGGTTAGCAATAATGGCTTCTTTTGGAACCCAGATTTTCTTAGAAGATATGTTGCTTACAAGATTGCAAGTTTTAGAATTACAAGGCATATATTGCAGTGTATTCTTGTTGAATCTAAACAAAGTAGTTTCAGTATATACAGATGACAAATTTTTAGAGATGTTTCTAACAGATTTCTGTTTCTGCTCATCAGATTTGTAGTGCAATGTTTTAGGATAAATAGAGAAGGATTTAACAATCAAGTTCCTAAAAAATTTTTGCTTGTTCCAAGGATGGTATCCCAATCCAGCCTTATCAAACACAGCTCTTTGATTATCTAGAATTAAGTTCAGTTTTTTAGAGCTAAGGATAAATCTTTCAACAAAAGGTTTTAACTTATTAACTTCTTTGGTTAATTTTTATTAATTTCTGAAAGCAACTCGTTATTTTTCTGAAGTTTAACATTGCTTTCAGTAAGAAATTGATTTTTTCTATTTTAATTCTTTATTTCTTAGAACAAGTTTTTTGTATTCTAAGAGAAGATCAGAAAAGGCATCATGAAGTTCTTCAAATGAAAAGTCAATTTGAGTTTCAGCACATACCTCATCTTCATGTGCCATAAAGCATAGATATGCAGTTTCTTATTGTTGCTCTTCTTTTTCAGAGCTTGTTTCGTCACTGTCACTCCAAGTGGCCATCATGGCCTTCTTCTTATACCTTCTAGGAGCCTTCTTAAGCAAAGGACATTCGGTTCTGAAGTGACCCGGCTTCTTGCATTCATAACAAATCACTTGTTGCTTCTTTTTTTTTCTCTACTTGGCTCCCCGTTGATCACTGGTGCTTTCCTGAACCCAAATTTTTTCTTTCTGAAGAATTTCCTAAACCTCCTTGTGATCAAGGCCATCTCCTTACTGTTTTCAGATTTAGAACTGTTATTCTCATCTTTAGCTTGAGTTGACTTTAGAGCAATGGTTCTATGCTTCTTGAATTCGTCCTCTTCTAGGCTTTGTTTCATAGAAAGTTCATGTGTAATCAGTGAGCCCAAGAGTTCTTCCCGTGGGAGTGCGTTGAGGTCCTTAGTGATAAGTGCTAAATAATGCATAAATTAATATCTTGTTCATAGCACTTATCATTATTTTAATTCACATATTTTGTAAATTCAACTAAAAAAATGTATTACCTTCACCAGTGCATTTTAATGAATTATCAAAGGTAATTCAAGTTTGATTTGATTATTTATTGATTAAGTTTAATGCATGCAGGTCAAGTCAAGCTCAATTAGGTAAAGCCTAAACGGACACTACATCATTTCACAATTTTATATTTTCAGAGTCGACTCCAAGAACTCCTTTCCAAAATCCAGTGCTTCCCATTAATTCCTGACTCTTCATACGTTCACCTAAATTTCTCCTCACTCATTCCAACTCTTTTTCCACATGATCCTATTTTAATAAAATCCCTTCAATTATTTGTTTCTCATATCTCAAAGTATATCATCTAGTTGCACGGATCCCAAAGCCTCAACCCATCCTCATTCCATCTCTAAACACAACCCCAAACTCTTCTCCATTAACAAAACCAACTAAACTTCCCAGCTCCCATGTCCCACAATATTCCCTGTTTCACGTACACAAGTTCATCCCACTCCCCATGCTCACATCCAAATTTCCCCTCACATCCGTTCCTCACCACAGATCAGCGTTCCGAATTATTTCCCCCGTTCCGAAACAAAGATGTCTTCACCAAACTACCAGCCGAATCTCAAGCATCTAGTTCCATCACCCTCGGATTGCATTCTAACTCCCCTGTTCCAGCCGCAACCTTATCTCTTGAACAAAACCAAGCCAGCAGCCACCCTCTTCTTCCGAATTCCAAGCTTATCCCGTGATCCTCTTCACCCGGATTCATTCTAGATATCTCCCAAACATCCGCAGCCTATCCCGTTTGGAACAGAGTGTCAGCTTATCCACGAGATGAACCGGCTATCTCCCAGCAGCCATCCAAGATCTTCTCCACGTTGAAGCCCTTCCAGATTTCTCTCATCCGAGATCCCAAAATCCAAGTTCATCCCCTGCATCTCGTTCGCATCTTTCCCAACTTCCGGATGAGAACCACTCGTATCCCAACCCGAGTTTCTTCCTCACATCCCATTCGGATTAACTCTATCATGGATTACATCCTTATCCCCAGCTTCCGGATCATTTCACAGCCATTCCCAAGCTTCCTTTCTCTCGGATTGAGTCCGGTATCCACGGGATAAGGCCCAGGCGTTCAATCCGGATCAGCTCATGCATCATCTGCAGATCGGATCAAGCTTCCACATCCCAGCCGCGTCCAAGAGTTCCTTCCGCAACCCCTGCTTCGGAACAGAGTCCGAGTCTTCATCGATCCAACCACCCACGGATCTGTCTACCCTCCACGGATAGCTCCAAATCTCAGCAAAGCCAACCAACCGTGGGTGATCTCCCGCTTCCAACGAACAGGGCTCTGTTAAACTAAATCCAAACCAGCAGCATTCATCCATGAAACCGATTCCACCACTGCCAGCAGCTCCCCTGTTACGAGTATCCCATTTTCATCGCCTACCGAACTCAAGATCCATTTGATCCCAGCATCCCAACCACTGCCAGCAACTCCAACGTCTTCTAGATCATCATCATCCAAGCATTCCCTTCCGCATTGTTCTCCCAGCAAAACAATATCATCTCCCAGCCGTCCCAGATCCCGTTCAGAATCCAAACTCCCACGTCTCCGTATTCATCATCCTCCTAGCAAAACAGCCTTGCATCTGCTCCCAAGCTTGATCCGAGTTCCTCCCGAGCTTCACGGCATCCAACCGCATCCTCCCCTATTTCAAACAGAGTTATCATCCCGTTAGCATCCCAAATCTCCCAACCGTTTCCATTCAGCAACATCCCATGCATCCGAGATCTTCTCAGCTTGCACATTCATCCCCTGCTTCGGAATAAAGAAATCCAACGCCAACCGTACGCATCTTCCTCCGCTAAGATCCCAGCCTTCCTGTTCTTATCCACGGACAAGTTCACAAGTGATCCTATCAACACCACCCGCATGAGATTCCTTCTTCCGGATAAGATCATCTCCCAGCTCTCATCTTGTTCCGAGATCCATCTTTATCCAAGCAACTCCTTCAGCTGTAAGCATCTCCCCGGAATCCATGTCAACAGTCTCCGCGTTGGCCTCTTCTGGATCATCACCCTCTTCCCAACGGCGGATCAGATCAATCTTCGACGACCTTATCCTCCCACGCACGTGAAGAAACGGAGGAGGAGGGAGGGTGAGCATGCAACCTATAAAAGGAGGAAGCATTCATTCTTGGGAACCCATCTCTCTCACAGGCCAAGTTCTCACGAGAAGAAGAGGAAAGGGTGAGAGAGTAGTTTTGGATATTTTAGGAATGATTTCCCAAAGAAATACAATAATAGAGTTCAAGAGGGAGAGGAAGCCGGCGGGAGAAACAAGGAAGAATCTAGTCATGATGAAGGCCTTTTACATCGCTGCTGCTGTCGCCCACGACTTCATGAAAGGCTGATCTCCTCACTAGGGCTGGATGCAGCCCTAACAAAGGGCTAAGGGTTTTATATTTTATTCTATATTCTTGGGGTTGTATGAACTTATTGTTTTCAATGGATATCTTCTTTTGAATCATATTTAATTTTTGTGATTTTAAGTATGATATTCGTACAACTGTTCTTCATGATCACTAAGTAAATATAAGATAGTCCATGCTTAGGGAAGATGCGATGTGCTACCACCTTAGATTAGGGTAGACATTTCATGCCAACTGAAGATGGATTATACCCAAATTACTTTTGTGAATTTTTATTTAAATGTTTATTAGGCTTGTAGCCAATTTGCATGTTAATCCAAGAACAAAATAAAATATAAATAACCCTTGTTCCGATGTTAGTGGTGAATTCCTTGCCCTAGGTTCTCTAAACTGATATCCTTTTAATTGCATTTTCTTTTATTAAATTTCTTAGTTTAATTTTCTTCACAAACTCTTCCTTTTAAATATTTTTATTTTTAAGAAAAATAACTGTACCCCAATCCATGTGGATCGATACCCGTAATCACTATCCTACCAGATACGTGCTATTGCGTGGTCTTTAAAGTTGACTATCAATTTTTGGCGCCGTTGCCGGGGATTGTTAGCATAGTTGTTTTTCTCTTCATAAAAAAAAAATTCAAAAAAAAATAATAAAATAATAATAAATATATATATATCTCTAAAATAAAATAAAAATATTTTCTATTTTTGTTACTTTAATTATCCCCTTTCTTCTTTCTTACTAATTCTTGATTTTTATTTTGGTATTATTTGATCAAGAATCGAAGAGGAACTCTGGGACGATCAAAAAGGAAACTGCTGGAAAAGGAATGCTGTAGAGGTTTGCCTAAAAAAAATAAATAAAAAAAATTGCTGGAGAAATTTCCTTTGGTAACCTCGAAACCTTTCTTATTTAAATTAATTCCCTTTTGTGGTGATTGTTTGATTTTAATTTCATCAAAAGTGTGAATGCATGCTTGATATACATACACCAATTAATCTGCACATAGTAAGGGCAATCACCCCAACAAGATAAGAACTGGATTTCATCACCAGATTCTTGCCCAAATTAGGTGAATCAATTCTCACATAGCTTTCACCTTAATTAAAATCTATTAGACGTTGGCCCCTAGGGACATTCGAGCTCAATAGGACGAAGATCACCGAAAGTTGTACCAATTTCGCTCTGTGGCTCAGTTGATGTCTAGGCAAGCTTTGTCCCTTTAAGGGAGACAGTTCATCTGTTCGAGGCAAGTGGTTTTTAAGTGGGACCTTTGCAACGCATCGTGACCCCCCCACTTACCTGGGAGCTTACCTGGTCAGCTCAGTCATTAGACCGGATTGGAGGCTTAGGTGCCCTCTTCAAACCAGTTAGGAGCTGTCTAGTGATTTTAGGGCGAACATAAGGAGTTGATGTGTTTTTCTTTTTAATGCATGCTTGACTGTACTTGACTGATCAGAGGAGTCTTAGTGTATGCTAGGGTGTCGTTCCAGATCTCCTAAATTAGTACCTTTCGATTCTGAAATAGAGCGTTCTATTAGGGCCCTTCGAGCTGAAATCCGCACCTATAGAACCATAGGATCTGCTCCACTTATAGAGATGGCTGAAGAACAACCCAAACTCCTAAAGAAGTACTTCACTTCTTCCATTTATACCTCTCCATCTTGTATTCGACTACCTGATACCACCGCTGCTGCACATTTTGAAATTAAGTCTAGTGTCATCCAAATGCTTCCCTCTTTTTATGGACTTAACAATGAAGACCCATATAAACATTTGGATGAGTTCCTTGAGATCTGCACTACTGTCAAAATTCAGAACTTCACTGATGATGCTCTAAAACTTAGGCTGTTTCCTTTTTCCCTTAAGGATAGAGCTAAACAATGGCTCCATTCATTAGAAGCCAATTCTATTCTCTCTTGGGCTCAAATGCAATATGAATTTCTAAAGAAATATTTTTCCATAGGAAGAACAAACCAATTTAGGCGTGCTATCACAAGCTTCTCCCAATCTGACGGGGAAGAATTTCATGAAACTTGGGAAAAATTTAGAGATTTACTCCGGAAATGCCCGCATCATCAAATACCCAAGTGGCAATTAGTGCAATGCTTTTATGACGGACTGTCCGAACGAAATCGTCAAATGGTTGATGCTTCTTGTGGGGGTACTTTAATGCTTAAAAGTGAACATGAGGCATGGCAATTGTTTGAGAACCTTAATGAAAATTCCCTCCACCATGCTTCCTCTGCTCGTCAAGCACCCCCGAGTTCTCAAAGAAAAGGAACCATATATGAAGTTAGCCAGTCCATAGGTCTATCTGACAAAGTAGATGCACTATCCCGCAAGTTGGACCAGCTAATGTCTAGAGAACAGCTTCCAAACTTTCACCAAGCACAAGTGTGTGCTCTCTGTTCTAGTCCGTCTCATACTGTTTTTGAGTGCCCTTCGGCAGCACAATTCCCTGAATTTGTGCAAGAACAAGTAAATGCTGCCCAAGCACAGTCCCGACAGGGTAATGATCCGTATTCTAACACTTATAACCCGGGGTGGCGCAACCATCCAAATTTCTCTTGGAAGCAGCAGACTTCCAATACCTCCCAGCCTTATTCCCAAAACTTTCAACCATTCCAGAATGTTAATCCCTACCGTCCTTCGATTCAATTTCAACACACTCCTCCTCCACCCCATAGAAACACAGCCTTTGAGGAGAAAGTGTTGACCTCCCTTCAAGGTTTGGAAACCATTACACAATCGGTGCACTCTCATATGCAATCCATCGCCAAGCTAGAATCCCAAATGGGACAACTAGCTAATGCACTGAACAAGCGAGAGGAAGGAAAGCTTCCAAGCCAACCAGTGAGTAATCCTAGGGGACAATACATGGCTCAAGAAAATCAACTAAATACAATTCATCATGAACAAGCCAATGCTTTGACTACCCTAAGGAGTGGACGTGTAGTAGACAATAAAATTGGGAAGGGTAACAATAAGGAAGGTAAAGAGGAGGAGAGAAATGTATCACATGATAATCCAAAACCTTCTTCTTCTTCAGCTAGTTCACCTTCTGTCAAAACTCACATTCCAAAGGCCCCATTTCCTGAAGCACTTAATGCACCCACTCCCTTTGGCAAGAAAGAAACTTCACTAGAGGAGATGATGAAAATTTTCAAACAAGTAAAAATTAACCTTCCGCTTCTTGATGCTATTCGACAAGTTCCCTCCTATGCCAAATTTCTCAAAGATCTTTGTACCCAAAAGCGAAAATCTAGGACACATGTGCCTAAAAAGATCTTCCTAACTGAGCAAGTGAGTTCTATTCTCCAACACAACACTCCTCCGAAATTCAAAGATCCTGGTGCTCCCACCAGGGCCTCTTTCCTCCTCCCTTTTCTGCTCACTCGTAGGGGTCCGGACCCCCACAAAGGGGGAGGGAGTCGACTGAACATCTCAGCCATTGGCAGGAAACCGAGACCCATGCTGACTCTATTAGATGAGTGGTTGACGAAGGTCTGATTTCACCTTTGAGCAGAACAACAAACAACTAAAGGAAACTGTCCCATCCCCGCTTCCTACCTCTGAACAGGACACTCCCTTATCTAAGGACTAGGTTATGGAACGTTTCCCCCCAACCCCCTCGGGGGGAGTGTTTATATGGACGTTTCCCCCCCAACCCCCTCGGGGGGAGTCCTTACAAGTGAAAGTTTCTCCGACACAACTCCGATCGGAGAAACTTACCTGCCATTTATGGTTCGTTTTCCCCCTTCGGCCGAGTCAAAACCTCTTTCTCAACAGAGAAAACAAATGAGTTTGATCGATTTGTAAAAATACCTCGAACTTTTTTGATCTTTGAATCCTAGGAACTATGAAAAGGTTGGTATAACCTTTCCTTCAGTGATCTTACAACGAACATGAGTTTTTCCATTGTAAATGAGTACGGAGCAATCAATGAATTCCGGCGAAATAGAAGATCTGGAGCAGTTGAGAGGTTCCATATTGCCGAGCCGAAGGGCAGAACTTCTGTACGTGATCGTATGAATCGTTTTTTGGCCTAAACCCTTTTTCTCGACGTTTTGGATCGAACTAATCCATTGACACAAATCGTTCATGGGCGAAAATGGATGTGTCTTAGGAAATAATTTCATTGATCGAGCACTATTAGATCTAGGGGCAAGTGTCAACCTTTTACCTTACTCAGTTTATGAGAAACTTGGGTTAGGTGAGTTAAAACCAACCTTGGTATCCCTTCAATTGGCTGATCGATCTGTAAAAATACCACGTGGGATAATTGAAGATGTTCTTGTCAAGGTAGACAAATTCTATTTTTCAGTAGATTTTATCGTTCTTGATATGGAACATGAGCCTAATCCTAAGAAACAAATCCCCGTGATCCTTGGGCATCCCTTTTTAGCTACAGCCAATGCGAGTATAAATTGTAGAACTGGGGTAATGAATATATCTTTTGGTAATATGAAAGTCAAGTTAAATATATTTTGTGCCTCTGATCAACCCGCAAAGGAAGTTAAGTGCTTTCTAATAGACAAAATGGACGATTTTGTAGAAGAAACCCTTCATTATATTTTGGCAGATGACACTCTGAAAACATGCTTGGCCCATTTTGACTTTGCTATAAACAAGACCATAAAAGCTGTCAACTCCTTGCCCGACAATCAGTCGCCCATCAATTTTTTTCCTTGGAAAATTCGGCATGAGCCCGGCATGATATAATTAAGGATGCACTGCGTCTGGCTGAAGACGTTAAACTTAGCGCTTGTTGGGAGGCAACCCAATGCTCGTAGGTTATTTCTGCACATTTTTTTATTTTTCAATTTCTTATCAGGAGTCCTCATATTATTGATGCAACTACGGTAAAATGCTTCTATCCTCCATATGCATCATATTTTCGTCCAAAATAAAAAAAATATATAAAAACTAAAAATCATAATATAATATCTCAAAAAAAAAATATTGAGGACAATGTCTGAACTAGGTTGGGGGGTATAAGATTCGAATTTTATAAGAAATTTTTTTGCATTTTCGCATTATTAAATAAGTTTTTCGAAAAAAAAAACCTAATTTCTATGCCTTAGTGCTGAAATGATAAACACACGAAGTATATAAAATCTAAAAGCCCAATGATTAGTCAGGAGTAAGACAATTTAAGTTCTTTTTATTAAAAGTTCTTTTAGCGAGTTGTAAGATCATTTTTACTTTGGAATTTCACAACACACATGGCCTGCACTTCTAAGGGTTAGGTTCAACATTATGTTGTTAAGTCTGGTAGCAACCTTGAGTCCTGATGAATCATACTTATCTAATTCCCTTTTATCTCAAAAAAAAAGAAAAAAAAATGAATTTAGTCAGGTACATCGAAAAGGGCTACCTATTGTCAAAGGTCAGCAGGCTTGTATGAGGAACCCGAGCATAGGTCCGTAGGAGAGTCTTGATGCCCAACACCTTACGCCATCTGGTGTGGGAGTGTTGACTGAATGCTCGTTACACGGAGGAATCATTACAAGAGTAAAAGTGCATAATTTATTTAAAATAAATAATAAAAAAAATAGAGAAAGAGAAAATAATATTGACCTTGAAAAAGACGATAGTGTGAAAGCCGTCGTTGTAAAATTTCGAGTAAACTGGAATATTACAGATAAAGCCCATGAGGTATTAAAGTAAACATCCACAACTTTCGAAATCCTGCAAGATAAGATAATTTTGAATCAGTGATTAGGTCTTATCTGACCAATTCTTGGAAACTACTAACTTTAGCAGTATTTTGGAGAATCTAAAGCCTTAGCTTGTGTATAGTCCAGATTTCACCGAGCACCCAAGTATAAAAAATCTTACAACTTCCTAACGGAAACTTAATGACTTCAACTTAAGTTGCATACTGACCTAAGATTTGGGCTGACTTAGTAATTAAAACTTTGTGTGCTTTTGAAATTATTGGCACTTATGCATTTGAAATTAGATTTTATAAAACAATAAAATAAATTCTTTTGACAGCAGTTTGTGGGTAGCTGCGCCGGAAACCCTCACGAGACAAAACTCGTCTACTAGGGCCACCTAGGGGTTTAAAGCCTTATTGCATACGGTAAATGCAATCGCGATTCCTGCGAAAGTGAGTTAGTTTTTTTTATTTTTATTTTGCTCGAGGACTAGCAAAATGTAGGTTGGGGGGTGTGATAAGTACTAAATAATGTATAAATTAATATCTTGTTCATAGCACTTATCATTATTTTAATTCACATATTTTGTAAATTCAACTAAAAAAATGTATTACCTTCACCAGTGCATTTTAATGAATTATCAAAGGTAATTCAAGTTTGATTTGATTATTTATTGATTAAGTTTAATGCATGCAGGTCAAGTCAAGCTCAATTAGGTAAAGCCTAAACGGACACTACATCATTTCACAATTTTATATTTTCAGAGTCGACTCCAAGAACTCCTTTCCAAAACTCAGTGCTTCCCATTAATTCCTAACTCTTCATGCGTTCACCTAAATTTCTCCTCACTCATTCCAACTCTTTTTCCACATGATCCTATTTTAATAAAATCCCTTCAATTATTTGTTTCTCATATCTCAAAGTATATCATCTAGTTGCACGGATCCCAAAGCCTCAACCCATCCTCATTCCATCTCTAAACACAACCCCAAACTCTTCTCCGTTAACAAAACCAACTAAACTTCCCAGCTCCCGTGTCCCACAATATTCCCTGTTTCACGTACACAAGTTCATCCCACTCCCCATGCTCACATCCAAATTTCCCCTCGCATCCGTTCCTCACCACATATCAGCGTTCCGAATTATTTCCCCTGTTCCGAAACAAAGATGTCTTCACCAAACTACCAGCCGAATCTCAAGCATCCAGTTCCATCACCCTCGGATTGCATTCTAACTCCCCTGTTCCAGCCGCAACCTTATCTCTTGAACAAAACCAAGCCAGCAGCCACCCTCTTCTTCCGAATTCCAAGCTTATCCCGTGATCCTCTTCACCCGGATTCATTCTAGATATCTCCCAAACATCCGCAGCCTATCCCGTTTGGAACAGAGTGTCAGCTTATCCACGGGATGAACCAGCTATCTCCCAGCAGCCATCCAAGATCTTCTCCACGTTGAAGCCCTTCCAGATTTCTCTCATCCGAGATCCCAACATCCAAGTTCATCCCCTGCATCTCGTTCGCATCTTTCCCAACTTCCGGATGAGAACCACTCGTATCCCAACCCGAGTTTCTTCCTCACATCCCATTCGGATTAACTCTATCATGGATTACATCCTTATCCCCAGCTTCCGGATCATTTCACAGCCATTCCCAAGCTTCCTTTCTCCCGAATTGAGTCCGATATCCATGGGATAAGGCCCAGGCGTTCAATCCGGATCAGCTCATGCATCATCTGCAGATCGGATCAAGCTTCCACATCCCAGCCGCGTCCAAGAGTTCCTTCCGCAACCCCTGCTTCGGAACAGAGTCCGAGTCTTCATCGATCCAACCACCCACGGATCTGTCTACCCTCCACGGATAGCTCCAAATCTCAGCAAAGCCAGCCAACCGTGGGTGATCTCCCGCTTCCAACGAACAGGGCTCTATTAAACTAAATCCAAACCAGCAGCATCCATCCATGAATCCGATTCCACCACTGCCAGCAGCTCCCCTGTTACGAGTATCCCATTTTCATCGCCTACCGAACTCAAGATCCATTTGATCCCAGCATCCCAACCACTGCCAGCAACTCCAACGTCTTTCGGATCATCATCATCCAAGCATTCCCTTCCGCATTGTTCTCCCAGCAAAACAATATCATCTCCCAGCCGTCCCAGATCCCGTTCAGAATCCAAACTCCCACGTCTCCGTATTCATCATCCTCCTAGCAAAACAGCCTTGCATCTGCTCCCAAGCTTGATCCGAGTTCCTCCCGAGCTTCACGGCATCCAACCGCATCCTCCCCTGTTTCAAACAGGGTTATCATCCCGTTAGCATCCCAAATCTCCCAACCGTTTCCATTCAGCAACATCCCATGCATCCGAGATCTTCTCAGCTTGCACATTCATCCCCTGCTTCGGAATAAAGAAATCCAACGCCAACCGTATGCATCTTCCTCCGCTAAGATCCCAGCCTTCCTGTTCTTATCCACGGACAAGTTCACAAGTGATCCTATCAACACCACCCGCATGAGATTCCTTCTTCCGGATAAGATCATCTCCCAGCTCTCATCTTGTTCCGAGATCCATCTTTATCCAAGCAACTCCTTCAGCTGTAAGCATCTCCCCGGAATCCACGTCAACAGTCTCCGCGTTGGCCTCTTCTGGATCATCACCCTCTTCCCAACGGCGGATCAGATCAATCTTCGACGACCTTATCCTCCCACGCACGTGAAGAAACGGAGGAGGAGGGAGGGTGAGCATGCAACCTATAAAAGGAGGAAGCATTCATTCTTGGGAACCCATCTCTCTCACAGGCCAAGTTCTCACGGGAAGAAGAGGAAAGGGTGAGAGAGTAGTTTTGGATATTTTAGGAATGATTTCCCAAAGAAATACAATAATAGAGTTCAAGAGGGAGAGGAAGCCGGCGGGAGAAACAAGGAAGAATCCAATCGTGATGAAGGCCTTTTACATCGCTGCTGCTGTCGCCCACGACTTCATGAAAGGCTGATCTCCTCACTAGGGCTGGATGCAGCCCTAACAAAGGGCTAAGGGTTTTATATTTTATTCTATATTCTTGGGGTTGTATGAACTTATTATTTTTAATGGATATCTTCTTTTGAATCATATTTAATTTCTGTGATTTTAAGTATGATGTTCGTACAACTGTTCTTCATGACCACTAAGTAAATATAAGATAGTCCATGCTTAGGGAAGATGCGATGTGCTACCATCTTAGATTAGGGTAGACATTTCATGCCAACTGAAGATGGATTATGCCCAAATTACTTTTGTGAATTTTTATTTAAATGTTTATTAGGCTTGTAGCCAATTTGCATGTTAATCCAAGAACGAAATAAAATATAAATAACCCTTGTTCCGATGTTAGTGGTGAATTCCTTGCCCTAGGTTCTCTAAACTGATATCCTTTTAATTGCATTTTCTTTTATTAAATTTCTTAGTTTAATTTTCTTCACAAACTCTTCCTTTTAAATATTTTTATTTTTAAGAAAAATAACTGTACCCCAATCCCTGTGGATCGATACCCGTAATCACTATCCTACCAGATACGTGCTATTGCGTGGTCTTTAAAGTTGACTATCACTTAGCTTCTTGGATGGCAGTAACTTTTGCTTTCCAAGTTTTTGGAAGTGACCTGAGAACTTTACGGACAAGATCACTATTAGTATAAGATCTGCTAAAACTTTTCAGACTGTTAATAATATTAGTGAATCTAATAAACATTTCAGATATAGACTCATTGGGTTCCATTTTAAACAGTTTATATTTGTGCACTAACATGTTAATTTTAGATTCTTTAACCTGGTTAGTGCCTTCGTGGGTGACTTCCAGCCTATTCTAGATTTTTTTTTGCAGACATGCTGATGGATATGCAATTAAATTCACTAGCATCTAATGAACAGTATAAAACATTCATGGCCTTTGCATTCAGTTGAGCCATTTTTCTTATCATAATCATCCCATTCCCCTTCAAATTTGGGTAGTGAGATGCTATCAATGATTTTTGTGGGTGTGTGCGGCCCATTGACTATGGTGTTCCATAGATCATAATCGAGTGCTTGGATGAATATGCGCATGCATGCTTTCCAATATGTATAGTTGATGCCATTAAAGAGTGGTGGTCTATTTGTGGATTGCCCTTCGGCAATAGAGGTTCCTAATGGAGCTGTCATGATCTTTAACTCTAGATGGTTAGATCAAAAGAAGCTGAGTACCGGGCTCTGATACCACTTGTTGCCCAGATATGCAGCCCAAGACGGGGGTGAATTGGATTTTTTTTAAAAAACTTTAACTAGAATGCAGCGAATAAACAACAATTTCAATATGAAAGATATAGTGTGCTTTAAGTAATGAATGAATAATAGCAGAGATTAAAATGCAATAGTGTAAAGAGAAAAGCATACACAGATACAGAGAATTTATAGTGGTTTGGTGTAAACCACACCTACATCGACTCCCCAAGACTCTTGAAATTTTTACTATAACCATCCAGATTACAGTATGGTTTTTTCAAACTCACAACCCAACTCGCTGTTTTTTCGGGATCATAATGAACCCAGTCAGTTTTCACAGGATCACCAACCACAATCTTAACCTGTTTATTTTTGGGTTTACAAACAACCCAGTCGGTTTTCACAGGCTCACCAACCAAAACCTTACATGATTGTTTTCCAGATTCACAAACAACCTAGTCGATTTTCACAGGCTCACCAACTAAAATCTTTAAACTTTGTTGAATTTTCTGATTCAACAACTTTCAATTTAGGTGTGGAAGAATCTTTATCAGTTTTAGAATTGATGGACACTGATACAACAGAGTTTAAAGCAAAGAAATAAATATTGTAACAAAGTAAACAAAGCTTCAATATAAATGAAATCAATAAATATGGATCAAAAGCTTTGAAGATGGTTGTTGGCTGCAAATGAGAATCTTGATTGCACAGTAGCACTTCTCTGTTGAATATCTCAACTGATTTGCTCACAAAATAGTTGTTCTCTTTGAAAGATCTCCTGTGAGGATTTGATCTTTGGAAGCTTGGATTTGGAGTTTTGGATTCTCTCTCTTGTTTCTCCCTTTTCTCCTCTGGCGCTCCTTTGAATTTATAGACTTCATGCTGTCCAAAAAGTACAACTAGCCGTCTCATAAAAAAAAAATATCCGTTGACACCAAAGAAAAAGCCTGTCGAAAGTATCTGTTGGAACAGTCAGGATAACAAGAGTCGACTCTCCTGGTTTAGGGGACGTCCCATGTAATCAAGGGGACGACTCACTAGGCATAGGAGTCGGCTCTTTCCTTCAATCCATATATAGTTCATGTGCTGGTCTCAAGGATCGACTCTTCAATGTCGGGAGTTGACTCGTGTAGATATTGGGTCGACTCTTCAAGCACAAGAGTCGCCTCATTTCTTTAGCGCATAGAAGTTTTCTGCGCTCCTCCAATGGTCGACTCATTAATGTCAGGGGTCGGCTCATGTATAAATTGAGTCGCCTCCTTAAACATAAGAGTCGACTCATGTAGTTGGTCTCAGGTGATGATTCTTCTCTGTTTTTCTTAAACTATATAGGGGTCGATTCAGTTTCTGTATAGGTCGACTCATTAAGTTTTTCACAGATTTTTTAGAGATCTTTGATTTTATTCTTCTTGATTCTTGGAGGTTGTAAGTGCTACTTTTGTCTAGAGTTCTAACCCTTCACATTTAAGCCAACATCATTAGAGTACATATTTAACTCAATTATTTTTGTGATCATCAAAATCCATCCTTTAGGATTGACACTACCAAAGATAAATAAGGACTTCACTGAGATCACTACCGTCGCACTAAGTATGAATGGATTATCTTGCTAGCTAATAAACCACTGTATCTGAAAGTAAAAGGTCAAAGAGGGATTTCAATAGCCCAATAAAAAAGAAGAACTTCAACCAGTTGGATTAAGTATGAAAGAAAATTGAACAAAATATGCTCATAAATTAATACAACATATTTTAGCAAAAATAGAGTTTAACTAAGATTTCATATTTTCAAAATTCTCTAAATATATAAATAATCAAAAATAAATTTTAACTCAACAATTATACTGACTATGACTACACTTATCCATGTGATAGGGCTCAAAACCATATTTAACCCTTATGGTGTAGATCTAGAATGAAATTAACTTCATTATGATCATGTTTTCCCTGTATGACCCCCTGTTGGCGGGTCAAAAAAAAATGATCGAGAGTCATAAAATAATAAAAATCCAAATATTTTTAAATTTCAATCAAATAGCTAGTTTCAACCAAGGTTTGTAATCTTGTACCGGATATTATATCGGTACCTTATCAGTTTAGTATAGTATGGTACTGTATGGTACACCTCTTAACCCAAATAGCTCTCTAACTTTTTTTTTTTAATTTTTATCTCGGTACGCCTTGATACAAACTGGTACTGGGTGGTATGCCTTGGTACAGGCTGTACGGAACTTGTACCAACTTGAAGGTATGTTTCGTACCGATTTTTTTCGGAACAGTATGGTATGTCCTGTACCAGACGGTACAGGGCAGTACAACAGACCTTGGTTCTAACATATTTCTCAAAATACATAAAATTTGAAGGATGTCCCAACCATGCACTGTATATAATTTTTAGCATTTGATAAACACGAAAAGTTGTTGGGAACCCGCCCATGCCGCTGATATTTCAAAACAAAAATCAGATGGCAGCGGAAAGGGGGCATGTGCGGGATCAACGTTCATCGCATGAACGTTGTTTCGAGACCTTTCGTAATTAGGTAAGAATTAAAACTTTTAAAACCATTAGGAAGATCAGATCTTCACCTTGCGCGGGTAGATGATTACCGCAAATCTGAATTCGTGGTTTTGGAAGAGGGTTCGCTTGAAGCCGTTCAAACGTCCGGCCTCTACGGGTATCCACACGAAGCAGGATCCGATCCAAGCTTTCTATCTCACCGGGGTGCTAGCTCCCTTGCAGAGATAACTTTTGATGGCTGATTTCCTCTCTTTCAATCAACTCTTGAATGCACTTGAGAGGAGGAAGAAGAAGGATGAAGAAGAGGAAGAAGAAGAATCCCTGCAGCCTTCTTCTCTTTTCATGCGTTGGAGCCAAGGAAGAAGACCAAGAGGAGGGAGACGCCTCCTCTTCTTTTTCCCTTTGCTGATGGCGGCTGAACCAAGGAGAGAGGAGGCCACGGCTGGAAGGAGGTTATTCACACCCCTAGGGTTCCGCCAAGGCCTCTCCTTTTAAAGGTGTGGAGCTCCTAACTTTTAGGAGCTCCTTATTTTCTTCCAAAGAGGGGCGCCGGCCCCTCTCTTCATGCCGCACCAAAGAAAAGCAAAGGAGGGGCGTGATCCTTCTTTATTGTGTTGCCCTAGTCCTCCTCTAATGAGGATTAGGAGGCCCCTATTTGGTTTAGCCCTAATCCAATTAGGGTTTAACCAAATCATGAATCAATTGGGTTCAATCTATGCTAGTCCTAATCCAATTAGAACTTGAATGAACCATGACTCAATTGAACTCTTCAATCCTAACCCAATTAGGAGTCATGTTGATTCATGAGATTAATAATTAATTAGGACTTAAAAAACCCTAATCCAATTAGGACTTATTTAATGTTAGTCCTAATCCAATTAGGACTCTATTTGAATCCGAAGTCCTAATCCGATTAGGACTCTAGGAATCCTACTCCAAGTAGGAATCCAATTTTGATTCAAAACTCCTAATCTCATTAGGATTGTAGGAATCCTATTCCAAGTAGGAATCCCAGTCCTACTCCAACTAGGATTCCCAGTCCTAATCCAATTAGGACTCTAGGAATCCTACTCGAAGTAGGACTCTTGTTTCAAGTCCAATTTAATTAATTCCCTTTCCTTCTTCAACTCCTTATCAATCAAATTGATTTCTCGTGATTCATAATCACTTTTCAACCATCGGATCGGTCAATACTTCTAGTGTGTGTGACCCCATAGGTTCTATTCTGACTGGTAGTGAGATATATTGTGATCTCCATCACTATATCATTGAAAACTCCTTTCAATGGGTTGGAACGATTCCAACTCTACTCATTAGGGTTTATCGATCATCGAGATAATCCCTGTGAGTCCCACCATCCACCAGTGACACCTAGCAGCATGTAGTGGCTATCCAGCAGAATGGAATGATGAACCTCTAGGTGCAGTTAACGTGTGATACAGTCCTTCTATCGTGGATCCCTACAGGACGGAGGTCATGGATAACTCGTCAAACCCCATCGTCTGTCATATGTCAAGATTTATTCGACTCGAGTTCGATAGTGGAAAACTCTTTTTCCACTTTATATTACTGCCCTGGCCAAGGTCTTAGAACTCAGTCTAACAAATCACATAGGATCACTCCTCTTCTATCAAGGTCGATAGATTCCTTATAGGTGCATACCCTACTCCTACAGTGAACTTACTGCAGCCAATCTACACTGCATGGACCCATATGGCTAGAGACCATGTATGTGTGCAGTCAAACTACAATAACCTCACTGTGAGTAGCCGAAGCACCGCAGGTCAAAGGACCAGTCACACTACTGCAACATCAAGCAAGTCACTGACGAGTGGATAGACATCCAAGTGACTTCTTGTCTTGGTCACGCTCAGTACCCTTGTTCTCTAACAAGCACCTGCACTATCACTTCAGTGTCCCTACACTGTGGACTCAAGTCTCCTCCATCCAGAAGGAAAGTGATCTGTGCACTGATCGGATCGATCACCGTCCTCGTGATGGTCCATTGATCAAGAGCATTTTAGAAATTAATCACCAATGATACATGGCTCAAATTCTCAACTCTTGAGAATATGTATCATCATTTTATTAATTCCTTGGACGATTCATAGACACATAAATAATATGAATGAAAAGATGCCTTTTATTTATTCAATAATAAATAGTCAAGTACAAAATTATGTCCCTAGAATTAATAATGTGTCAGCCAGATTGGCTTCTAGGGCATACATCTAACAATCTCCCACTTGCACTAAAGCCAATCAGTCATATATCTAAGCCCCATCTTCTCAAGGTGGGCTTCAGTCTTTTGCTGACTTAGCTGCTTAGTGAACGGGTCTGCCACGTTATCCGCGGAGTCTACTCTCTGCACCTCTACATCATAGTCGCGTATGAAATGGAAGCGCCGCTCTATATGCTTAGACTTCTGATGAGACCTTGGCTCCTTAGCAAGGGCTATGGCGCCATTATTATCGCAGTAGAGTGTTATGGCATCTGATGTCATCACGTCCAACTCTGCAATGAATTTCTTGAACCAGAAGCCTTCCTTAGCAGCTTCAGAGGCGGCGATGTATTCAGCTTCCATAGTAGAATCAGCAATGATCGGTTGTTTAGAACTCTTCCAATTTACCGTACCACCATTGCACAAGAACACATATCCAGATGTTGACTTCCTGTCATCGACATCAGTCATGAAGTCTGAATCTGTGTACCCTTCTACCTTTAACTCTGATGATCCTCCAAAAACCAAGAATAAATCTTTAGTTCTTCTCAAGTACTTAAGAATATTCTTCACAGCTGTCCAGTGTTCTTCACCTGGATTCGACTGATATCTGCTTGTGACACTCACAGCAAGAGCTATATCAGGTCGTGTACACAGCATGGCATACATTAGGCTTCCTATTGCCGATGCATAGGGAATCTTGCTCATGCGTTGAATCTCTTCAGATGTGTTGGGGCACATCTTCTTGGAGAGATGAATTCCATGCCTAAGGGGTAAGAGACCCCTCTTGGAGTTTTCCATGCTGAACCTCTTCAGCACCTCCTCTATGTACATCTTCTGTGAAAGGCCAAGCATCCTTTTAGATCTATCTCTATAGACCTTTATTCCCAAAATATAGGATGCTTCCCCAAGGTCTTTCATGGAGAATTCTTTTGACAACCAGACCTTGACCGAGGTTAGCATGGGAATATCATTTCCAATCAGGAGAATGTCATCTACGTACAGTACGAGAAAAATGACAGCACTCCCACTAACCTTTTTGTAAACACACGGTTCCTCTTCGTTTTTGATGAAATCAAACGTTTTGATTGAGTCATCGAAACGAGTGTTCTAACTCCGAGAGGCTTGCTTTAGTCCATAGATGGACCTTTGCAGCTTGCAGACCTTGTGATCTCCATCACTGGAAGTGAAACCCAAAGGCTGTTCCATATAGATATCTTCATTAAGATATCCATTCAGGAAAGCAGTTTTCACATCCATCTGCCAGATTTCATAATCATGAAATGCTGCAATGGCAAGCAATGTTCGGATGGATTTTAGCATGGCTACAGGTGAAAAGGTCTCCTGTTAGTCAATGCCTACGCGCTGACTATACCCTTTCGCCACAAGCCTTGCCTTATAGGTCTCTACCTTTCCATCCGAACCTATCTTCCTTTTGTAGATCCATTTGCATCCAATAGGTACAATACCTTCTGGTGGGTCTACTAAGGTCCAGACTTGGTTGGAATGCATGGAGTCTAACTCTGACTTCATAGCTTCCAGCCATTTCTCGGAATCGATATCAGATATCGCCTCGTTGTAGGTTTTTGGGATCCTGTATGTGATCCCTATCTCCCACTAGGAACATTTCCTCGGTATCCTCTTCTAGTATACCTAAGTATCTATCGGGAGGATGGGAGACCCTACTAGATCTACGAGGTGGTTGAGGGACATCGTGTACTGGTTCAAGAAGGAACAGGGGAGAGTTCGGTTTGGGGAAGAAGAAGAGAAATGCTCTGTTTTCTCTTTTGAAAACAGAGCATGTTCTGTTTGTTTTTTTTTTTTAGTTTTCTTTTTGTTTTATTAAGAGTTTTATTGTGAGAGCAAGTGTTTTGGGATTTTTAGTTTTATTCATGCTAAAGTTGTAATTTCTGTTGTTTTTAATCTACTTTAATGTTTTTCTTTTGATATTCAAAAATCGATTTTGAATCCGAGTGAACGTTCTAATTTTTATGCAACTCCAATCGCTTCCCTGTGGATCGATCTCTTACAACCGCTATTTTTCGAGTAGGAAAGGTAAGAGTAAAATTAAATTTAAAATTTGTTTGTCGGTTCTAACAACGATCTGTTTAGCATCTTTTTAGTTAGACAGGAAAGGACGAACAGAATTTTGGCGCCGTTGCCGCGGAGGCAAATCGAGAAGCAAGAACGATCACGAAGATCTAATCGGATTTTGGATGCCCGGAGTGAACGCACTCCGGTAGTAAGTTTTTATTTTTATTAATTTTCCTTATTTTGAGTATTTTTAGTTAGTAATTTCGTAGTTATTAAATTCTGAAATTTGAAATTCGAAATTAAAGTTTTCTAAAAAAGAAAGTAAAAAAAATCTTAAAAACAAAAAAAAAATTTTAAAAAAAATCAAGAATTCAAAAATTTAAATTCAAAATTTGAATTCTGTGATTCGAAATTTGAAATTTAAATTCAAAAAAAAAAATAAAAAAAATTAATTAAATTAAAAAAAAAAATTAAATTTTTTTTTAAAAAAAATCTATATTATTTTTGCTGGTAATTGATAAGGCGCAATCCCCCGAGGTGATCATACCTCTATTGGGGCTCCTCGCGGAGTAATCTTCAGAGCTTATTCAACGGGCATTCGGAGATTGACTGACGCATAAGGATTAGTTTTAGTTTACATTCAAGTTATTCCTATATTAAAAATTAAAAAAAAACAACATAAAATTAAAAAAAATTTAAGAAAAATAAAAAAATAAAAAAAATTGCTTGCTCATTTAATCAGTACAACCTAATGACATTGCATAAACTTTAAAAAAAAAAACCATTGATTATTTGCTGCATTTAGTATTAAGCATTTGCATAAAGTAATTAAGGGCAAAACCCATTAAAAAGATAAGGTCGGAAAGTCATTACCTGTCCTTAGCCCAAAAAATCACCACCTTGTATACTTATCCTAAGCCAAATTAAATTAAAATCAAATTAGACGTTGGCCTTAGGGTTTTCGAGCTCAATTAGGCTCTTGGAAAGAAGCGGCTGAAAGCCACTCCAGTGAGAATTTAGTAATTGGTGATGTCTAGGAAAGTTTTACAACAGTGAGAACTGTTACGGGTATTGTGGTATCGGTGTATCCCTTCTGGCACCACCACACACCCCGGGACTTTCCTGGTCACTGATTACTGGATTGCTTAACTGGTAAGCTCAAGCTTAATCTGAAAGGGAGATTAGGAGCTGTCTAATCTAGAAGAGAATTTCAGGAACTTTTTAACCTGATACATCTCTGTGCAACTAGATTTAAGAAGCTACTAAACCTCACTTAGTTCTAAGACTAATAGGGTCAAATTGTTGTGTGGTGTTGGTTGTGGTCATCTGTGTCTAGCCCTTCTCTTCTTTTAGGATTTCGTTTAGGAGTCGAGTCTAATTAAGTTGTGGAAAATGTATGCATGGTAGAAGGTCATTAAGGGATAAGTTAACCCCATTTGATCCTGAGATTGACAGAACTTTTCATCACAACCTGCGAATTGTAAACCAACCGTCGATCTCTACAATGGGTGAACATATTAGAACCCTAAATGAATTGTTTGCACCCGCATCCGCTAGTCCCCCTACCTGCATAGTATTACCAATTAATAATGCAGCCCAATTCGAGATTCGGGCTGCAACAATAAACATGTTACCCAAGTTTCATGGGTTCGAGAGTGAACAACCCTACATTCATCTAAACAAATTTTTTACAATTTGTCAAACATTTAGAAATCAAAATTTAGATGAAGAGGGTATTAACTTAAGGTTATTTCCCATGACTTTAGAGGATCGTGCTGCTGCATGGCTGTATTCCCTAGCTTCAAATTCCATCACATCATGGGAACAACTATCTAAGAAGTTCATGGCTAAGTTCTATCCTATGGTAAAGACTGAAAAAATTAAGGATGCCATAAGAACTTTTAGAGGAAAATCTGAGGAGGAATTTTTCCAACTTTGGGAAAGATTCCATGACTTGTTAGTCAAATGCCCACACCATGGGCTTGATAAGGCTAATCTGGTCCACTTCTTTTATAAAGGACTACCTCCAGCACATAGAAACATGATTGAGTCCATGCACAAGGGTAGGTTCATGAACCAAACCCCGGATCAAGCCTATGAATTTCTTGTTGACTTAGCTGAAAATGCCCAAAATTGGAGTAGCTATGGTGAGGAAGTAATTAGAGATGAGTTTGGGTCTAGAAAACCAGGTAATTATGAAATGAAAGCAGACCCAGAACTCAAAAATGTCATGTCCAATCTGGTGGCTGGAATGAACAACTTGAGTAAAAAGTTTGATGCTTTCACTGTTTCCACTAGTTCGAGTTCATACAAAGAGTCAAATCCCGTCATGAAAGTGGATCACGAGTCATATAGTTTGTGTGTTTTGTGTAACAGTCCTGAGCATCTAGTGGAGTGCTGCCCTAGTCTGCCTAACATAAAGGCCGAGCAAGCAAATGCTCTAAATTCATATAGTGCCTTTAAGAAGCCCACTCCCAACTCGTTCAGCCCAGTTTACCACCCTGATAATAGGTTCCACCCAAATTTCTCATACAAGCAAAATGAACCTATTCAACATCAAGGTGGTCCACCAGGTTTTCAGAACAACTTCCCTAGGATAGGTCCACCACAAATGAACCAACCTTTGGTTCCATCTGTACCGCCTTATAATGCCCCTATCCCACAGCAACCTTCACAATTAGAAACCATGATGGCTAATATGATGAAACAACAACAAGATTTTATCAAGCAACAACAACAGACCAATACAGCCCAAGCTCAGACTAACCAATTCCATGCGCAAGCAATTGCAAAACTTGAGGTTAGTCTGAGCCAAATAGCTAACTCTCTAGGGGATAGGAAGAAAGGTGAACTACCTAGTCAACCAGTGCCTAACCCTCGTAGACAACAAAATCAAGGTCAGATAGGTCAGTATCAAATCAATTCTAATGGAAATCCGACCTATGAAGTCCAGGCAATTACCACTTTAAGGTCTGGCAAGCAAGTGGACAATAAAGTCCAACTTCCTGAAAATGAAAAAGAAAATAAAACTGAATTCGATAAGAACCCTATTCAGAAGAGGGGTCAAGAACAGGACAAACCGGAAAAAAGGGAAGAACCCATAGAAACATACAAACCCAAGGTTCCCTTTCCCAGTAGACTTCAGGACTCCAAGAAACAATCTAACTTTGATGAAATCATGGAAGTCTTTAAAACTGTTCAAATAAATATACCTTTTCTCGATGCCATAAGACAAATTCCCTCCTATACAAAATTCTTGAAAGACCTCACCACGGTCAAAAGAAAAACAAGTATTCCTAGGCAAGCTGTTATGGCTGCACAAGCCTCATCTCTCATTCAACAACAGATTGCCCCGAAATTCAAAGACCCTGGTTGCCCAACTATTGAAATAAAAATAGGAGAGACGATCATCCAAAGAGCTCTATTAGATTTAGGAGCCAGTGTAAACCTACTTCCCTACTATGTGTACCAAAAATTAGGTTTGGGAGAATTAAAGCCTACAAATATTACCCTTTCCTTAGCAGATAGGACAGTGAAGTACCCCAAGGGGATTGTAGAGGATGTAATAGTGAAAGTAAATGAGTTTTACTATCCTGTGGACTTCGTTATCCTTGAGACTGAACCTGCAATACATCCAGACAGTCACACACCTATAATTTTAGGTAGACCTTTCTTAGCCACAGCAAATGCTGTGATCAACTGTCGAAATGGAATGCTGAAGTTATCTTTTGGCAACATGAAAGTCGAGCTTAATGTCTTCAACATAAGTAAACAACCACCAGACGACAAAGAAATCAATGAAGTTGACATGATTGAAAGTCTGGTTCAGGAGACTTTCTTACAAACTTATAATAAGGATCCTTTAGAAGCTTACCTTGCCCATTCCGAGGAAGGGGTCAAGAATGCGCCCCTTAGTTCTGTTCCCCTTATGAGCATAGATCGTCATCAGCCGACTGTTCTTCATCGGACTCTTTCAAAACCATTCTTAGATAATGGTTGAAAAACAAAGGAGGATTTATATTTTGTTTGGCTGAAGACATAAAACTTAGCGCTCTTGGAAGGCAACCCAACATGTAAGTTTCTTTTATGAAAAAAAAAACATCAATAAATTACTAACATGCCGGTTTGGGAGATTTTGCCCTAACTTTCAATTCACCCACCCATATCAGGTACTTCTCCTCTGTCCTCTTATTGCTTTAAATTTTCTTTAACATTGAGGACAATGTTAGATTTAGGTTTGGAGGTATTTTTACGCATTTGAAATTTTCTAAACAAAAAAAAAGAGTTTTTAGTTAAAATTTTTGAAAAAATATATATATATATATATATATACAACACACAAGGTATATAAAATCTAAGAGCCCAATGACTAGTTGGAAGTAGTGCAAAGTGAGTTCTTTTTATTAAGTTCCTTTTAGTGAGTTGTAAGCTAATTAGTGCTTTGAATTTCACAACACATCTGGCCTGCATTTTCTAAGGTATAGGTTCGACATTGTGTTGAGAATATGGTAGCAACCTCGAATCCTGATGAACCATCTTTTTCTGATCCAAAAAAAAAAATGGTGGATTTAGTCAGGTACATCGAAAAGGGCTACCTATTGTCAAAGGTCAGCGGGCTTGTGATGAGGAACCCGAGCATAGGTCCGTAGGGGAGTCTTGATGCCCGACACCTCATGCCAACTGGTGTGAGAATTGTCGACTAATTGCTCGCTACATGGAGGAATCATCACAGGAGTAAAAGTGCACAATATATACATTATCATTTCTCTTTAATGCAAAAAAAAATAAAAAAAAATAAAAAAAAATAAAAAAATAAATAAAAAAAATGAAAAAAAAAGTATATTGACCTTAAGAAAGACAATAGTGTGAAAGCCGTCGTTGTAAAAATTCGAGTAAACTGGAATATTACAGATAAAGCCTATGAGGTATTAAAGTAAACATCCACAGCTCTCGAAATCCTGCAAATAAGATGATTTTGAATCAGCAAATAGGTCTTGACCGACCAATTCTTGGAAACTACTAATATTAGCAAATAGGTCTTGAAAGAAGCTGCAGGGAGGAAGAAGAACAGTGTTTTCACGGAACACTGTTCATATGAACAGTGATTTCAGCCATGAATAGAAATTTTGGGAATAAATAGTAATTTCAGCTTTTGTTCATGGGATTGGAGGTTAAGAAAAAATTCTTTTTCTTTGTGATGAAGTGAGAGTGGGAATCACCAAGTTCCGTCCAATCATTCATATAGATAAAATTTTAAAAAAATAGTGTGATATGAAATTTGGCTTGTGGACCAACGGACTTAGTTCGTCACGGGTCATCTGTTCTGACTGGAGGTCAAGTGCAAGTCTTTCAAGTCATGGGTCACCCAGCACCTCATAGTTATGATATGGTCAAATTAGATTTGCCCAAAATTCTTTTCTAAAAGCATAAAGAAATTGGACCCGATTCGGACCCGAACCCGACTCGGACCCGAGTTGGGTCTGGGAAGTCAAATTTGTACTCAATGTGCATTTTATCTCTAATTTATGATAATCTGTGTCAAACCCAAATATAATATTAATCCAGTGAATTTATTATTATCGGTTAGCAATAATACTAATTTAGGTGACATATAGGTCGCACTTTTGTGCTCTCATCAGTTACTTATATCAAATGTCCGTGTAGTTTTAAAATTGTCCGATATATATAAAAGGTACCATTGAGAAAACAAGATCTACAAGCTTCGCTTTAAAAAATACCAACACTCTTCTCCTTTTAAGACCTAGTAAATCAACATGTCACTCAACGGCTCTCCACTCAACATAGCAAGGGTGCTCCAACATGCATGATAATGGTCCAAAGTGTACACATATATATATTCTCCTCTCAAAAGGAAAGGGTATCTACTCCTCTCGAATCCAAAATTAATAATAGAGCAATTTAATCAAAAATCCACATCATTGATCATGATCTATTTTTGAACTTCCAATATTTGACCACTTGATGCATAAGCTAAGTGTTTCCAAATCATAAGAATGTGATTATCCTTTTTTGAAGAAAAAAGAAAACAACAAAAACTACTAATACCAATGATCATAAAATATTTGGAAGGGCTAGAATTTAACTACATATGCTCAAATTCTAGCAATTTGTTTTAGCTAAAGTGGGAAACAAGACCCTCAGGCAACCAAGAGATTAAGAAACTGCTTTAATTCTATCATAAAATTTCTAGTGTGACTTGAACATGATCTTTAGTTCTCTTTATCCTCTCAATTGCACATTAATTTTTTGTCCTTGAAATTTATGAAGTTTCTTTCATAACAAATGTGCCAAATTAGAGCACTCATGCCTAGGGTTATTACTCCATGAATTAGTTGTCATATTAGAAAGCTTGCTCCAGGATGGTGAGTTTATAAACTTTCAATTGGATGGTCATTCCTTTTGAAGCACATCTACTTGTACTACTATATTTCTTTTAGTGTGATTATATCAATATATAAGTGGAAGGCTTTGAGGCTGGTATCATGGGGTCAATTCCAAACCTTAAAACCAGACCTTGTTTTACAAAACACCAAAAATTCTCTTTCCTTCGCACTCTCCTACCTCAAATTTTTCTAGAGCCTACTATAGAGTATGGGAGAGGGGAACAACAAGTTTTTTGTTCTCTATAGGATTCGGACCGATCTACTACAAAGCTATTCCTAGATATTTATGAATGTAGGTCTAGCCCAGCCTGTAATCCTAAAATTTTACTGGTTGTATTGGCCCTATCCATGAATCAAATAGAATTTTCAGTCCAATTATCAAACAGGCCTTAAAACAGGTTTCATGGCGTGCTCTCTATATTTTTTCTTTTTTTTAAGACTAGGATAGGCTATTTCCCACCTACCATCCTATATAGCAAGCGCACTTGGGGGTTGAAATGAGGGCTGATGTAGTTTGAAATCTAACCTGCCCTTGCCTAGAGTTGCAAGGGCTTATACCATCTGAAACCAATATTCCTTACCCTTTATTCCTAGTTTATTTTAATGTTTGTGTGGTTTTCCCTCCACCCACCTAAACTAATAACACTAGCCATATGGTGAGCATGCCCTTCAATGGAAATCAAAACATGGAATTTCCTACCTAGAGACCATTCTGGCTTTCTGTCAATATACCATACAGAATTCTAACTTAATCCAACATGGAATAATATAAATGATGATAGCTCTAAGGACAACCATAGAATCTTGCATGGTCACTGGCAGGGTATCTAATTCATTATTCATTATTTTGTCAATTGTGTCTGAAAACAGAATAGGAAAAGTATGTAGCCCAAACCAGACACCCAATGGTTCTGGACACCCTGGCATTTGACATGATGCCGCATGAGGCATGCAAGGGGGTCCATTTGTTCACTGACTTGCACCATATAAGTTTGAAATTTAATTTAGTATATTGACTACGAATCAAATCACTGGCTCACTTCATCGGACTGATACAACAATTGTTGAAAATTTATATTAGTATATTGATAGGTGGTTGATATCATCGGATTTCATCCATCTCTCAGTCAATCCCTAGCTTTCGTGTTGGACCAGCGAGCAATCTCTAGCTTACCTAAATGAGTTTGGTAATTATCTTGCGCCGCCAAGCAATACTGGAGAAAGGAAAAGCTAGGATCATGGGGTTGGTGGTGGACTGGAAGTGGCGTTAGAGTGGGCTAACAGCAGAAGCCCACCAACTTCAAAGTTATCATAATCGGATCTGTTTATTATAATAAGATCCTGTCCAGTTTCTTATGTTACATTTCCAGTGGAATAAGACATTGACGCGGATGGTAGCCAGCCCGCCAATTTTGGCCGCCACGCTCGGTCCTTTCCGTGAATGCTTTTGGGAACTCGTAAACAAGGTGGTGTACACCTCAAAACGTAAAAAGCCAGGGAACAAAGTGGACATAGTGGGAGCTTTTGACGTGGCCTCTCCGTTGGTTTGTTTTCTGGCCTGGCTTTATTATATCAGCGAACCCTCACTGACAAGTTCGTGCTCCTATCACGCACCCCACCTTCTTATCTTTATCCGGATCGGACCATACCCGCACCTCCGGTAACCTGCACCGTCACCGTCCATGCCGTGGCTTCTCGTTCGAGCTCTAGGCGTGGGCCGTGGTGCCTCCGCGCCTGGAGTTACGATCACCGGGAGCGGTGAGAGGACAGCTGGGTTGCCTGATAAGTCCGTCCTCGTCCGGAGACCGTAAGGCTTCGCCTATCTTGCGGCTCTTTCTGGGAAGTTATTTAAGTTCACTCCGGTTTCTGACAATTTGTATGGTACACTATTCTAATTGAAAATAATAATAATAATAGTAATATTTATCTAAAATTATTCGATTATGCTAATTATTGTCTTCAATTGGCTGGTATAAACATAATTAACTCATGACTGCAATTTAATTTTTGATTTTTGCACCGGTTTATTAATGGCAACCCCGCTCTATTATATTAGAACCGATGGAACGCTAAAAATATAATAATGCTTTTGCATGAAGGATTGGCAATCCGATAGAAACTGGCATTCCAAGTCCGATGCATTGCAACAGTAGGCAAATAGATAGGTGGACTGGAAGCTATTGGAAGAACATGTATACAATGGGCGATGAGTCTACAAGAAAGAAAGGTGATTTTATCTTCGCATCTACGGATCAATAAATATTTTAGGCTGGCCGGTTACATGTTTGAGAAAAGTGACGTGTCCATCCCGCTTATAAATGCACGTGACAGGCCGTCCATAACCTATGAGCCAAATCCTCTCCGCCACCTCTGTTTCTATTTCTGGCGGCGAAGCGGAAGGGAGAAAGTGCTGTTCGTGCAGGAAAGGAAAGAAAGGAGGAGGACGGAAGAGACGAGAACCGCCAGGAAAGCGCTGCGGCAGGAGTGGAGACAGAGGTATTCCAGCTCTCTTTTTGAGAGAAGGGAGAAGAAAGAAAGGATTATAAAACAAGGGAGTTAGGAGAGGAAGAGTGGAGAGGGTTTGAGAGAGAGGGAAAGGCAACGGAGGCCTGCTGTATGTCAGATCGTAGTGAGGGATACTACGGCGGATTCGGTGAGCTCGCGAACCCCTTGCAATGGCCACAACTGAGGAAAAAGCGACGCCCTGCTGCGCTTCCGCCACCGCCGGCGGCGACGGAGGCCTCCGACGGGAGGCGACCGGCGTGGTCCGGGAATGGACCGCCGGCGAGAAGCAGTCCGTAGCAACGGCGTCCATGAGCTCTATGATCCGCCCGGTCGAGGAGATCCCGGAGCCATCCGCGAAGCCTTCTGCCAAGGGTAACCCTTCCCTTCGTGACCTCCCTCCTTATTTTGTTTCGTTTGATGAATCGTTGCATCTTTCCTGGATGCGTTTCTTGATCGGACTTTTTTTTTTTGTCATGGATGGTCGGTGGCGATGGGAGAATGTTGAGAAACAGGGTAGGAGAAAGGATGAGTTCTGAAGAAGTTGAGGAGGGAGTGATTGGAATGAGTTCTTTGATGCTCTGATCTTCATCACGGTGGATTTAGATTTCTTTGTTTCTTTATTTTTTAATAAAGACAAACGAGTAGTAGATGAAATCAGCGATAAGTTTAGAAAAAGACATGACGAGGATAGGCGTCTGTTTTGATAGTTGAAATGAATACAATAATTTGGAACGCGTTTGCTGGGAAATTCAAGGAACATAAAATAGTTTCAGATAATTACAAGATGAAAGAAGGTGTTTCATTTTGGATCTCATAATGATCTAATGACAAGAAAAATGAAGCAAAAGAGAAAATTAATAATGACAAGATCATTTATACAATTACAAAAGGAATGAAAACATAAGAATAATCAAAGGAATGATAAACCTATCCCATCGTGACCTGCCTCCTTAGTTTACTTGGATGATTTCTGAAGAAATTGAGGGAATGATTTCAATCAGTTCTTTGATGCCTATAACTTGGATGATTTCAATCAGTTCCTTAGATTTCTTTCTTTCTTCGTTTGTTTTTCTTTTCAACAAACAAAAAGTAGATGAAATCAGCAATAAGTTTAGAAAAAAGAAATGACAAGGATAGGCATCTGTCTTGATAGTTGAAATGAGTAAAATAATTTGGAATGCATTGTGGGAAATACAAGGAACATAAATTAGTTTAAGATAATTAAAAGGTGTAAGAAGGAATTGTTCATTTTGGATCTCATGCACAGTAACCGGAACAGCAACTGGTCTTTTGTCACTCTCCCTGTAGTCAAGACGTAGGGAGTATTATGACCAGCTTCACTGACGTCTGCTTTCGTCTCTCGTCCTTCGCCCGCTATGCTTCCTAGTAGGTATGATGCCCAGCAACAGGCGCACAAGCAGGACTAGCTTATTGGTCCACTGGTTGTAGCAACAGGAGCTGGAGCAGGTCTTGAAGAGCCTACTACTCGCTCTCGTATGTATATAGCTATCGTCATAGGCGTATATTTGCTGTAACTCCCCTCTGGTTAGCAAGCAACCGTAACCTTACCTTCGAAAGGGGTCAACGGGCTCCTACTCTTCCTAACTTGACCTTCTCGAGCTGCCTGGCACAAGAGCAAGCGCTGTACTCTATCTGCACCCGTCCCTGCACTCGCCACAGAAAGAGCTACACAAGCAAATAACGACAAGATCTTGTTAGTAATTACAAAAAGGAAGAAAACATAGGAATATAATCATTAATCTGTGATTAGATATTAGTAAACATGTTGGGAAGTATTTCTATTAAGAATTGCTTCAGTCTATTACTCAAGTCAATTATATTCTCTTACAGATGCCTGATGATGGAGTTTTATCTTGATGTGCCCCAGCTTAATACTATTTGATTAATTAATTTCAACCATCTTAGGTGAATTTTTGTATGAATAACTTTGTAAGTTGAAATGGCATAAGGGTTTGAGATTTCTAAATAGTTCGCTAATTTAATTATGACATGTACCAATGCACAAACAATTACATAGTTTTTTATAATACAGTAGTTTGCCTTGTTGGAGTCCCATATTGTTGTCACTTGTCACTGTAGACAACTTTGATATTGCCAACCATATCACAGGTGTTGAGTAGTAGTTTTTCTGTATTTTTTATATACTAAAGGAGGTAGAAGCATTAAACTCCAGTGGTTCCTTTACTGTGAAACTCCTTTGGTGCATATTGTAAGTCATGCAATATTCTCTATAACATGGGATTTATCTCCTCTGGTGCATACTGCACAGTGATGTCATGCATGATATCTAAAACCAGTTCAGGAGTTCAGTACTTGCATTAGTACCCAAACAGCTCCGACTGTGCTTTGTATGCTCTTGCATGCATGTATAAATGTTGTGTTCATGATCAATATGATATGTTATTGTTAGAAAAATACACGCAGATAAGATTGTTATATATCCTATCCAACCAGTATTTGAAGAGTTTGCACGTCCTTCAATACCCCCCATGTGTTTCATCTTGATTACGTAAGCACAAATGCAGCTCACCTCTGGGCAGCTTAGCATGATTCAAGCTTTCCTTTTATG
This sequence comes from Phoenix dactylifera, assembly GCF_009389715.1. Lineage (NCBI taxonomy): Eukaryota > Viridiplantae > Streptophyta > Magnoliopsida > Arecales > Arecaceae > Phoenix > Phoenix dactylifera. The sequence goes on along the minus strand of NW_024067954.1, from coordinate 164,498 downwards.
CATTGTCCATCAGACTCTGTTGTATGCTATTGCTTCACCCATATCATGTCTCCTCTTGGCTGAGAAAATTTCGCCCTGTCAAGCTAATATGTTTATAAAAATAGTGCCAGCAAGGCTGTGAACATGGTCATGAGCTCCAATGTCACTTGAGGCTCCTTATGTATAAAATATAATTTCCTTTTTGGCATTATTCTTTCTCGTAAATCCATAATCAGTTATCTAATCATTAAAACAATATTATGAAATAAACCAAACTTGTTGCCTGATGGTATGCTTTAGTTTCTTAATTTGCTTACAGCCCCATCCTGTAGAGTAGCTAGTGTCCAAAACATCTTGAGAGCATATCCTCTATCTATGTCAATATAGTGTGATCCTCCACTGCACATGGCCCTGGTGTTAGACTTCCTTGTACTACACATCTTCATTAAATATTTGCAGTGATAGCTCATTAAGTGAAGTTGAACTAGTTCTTTTATATTGCCACCTTCTGCATGCACTGCCTCTGTTTAAGGTTTCAACTATTCTACATTACTTTCGTGTCACACTGGTTGATGTTTCTTTCCCCAATACATGCCTTGGATACATGTGTGCTCTTTCCATGCTTGAAGAAACTGTGAAGATAGTGTTGTTTTCTTCTCATGAGGAGCATATGAAGCAACAATATGCTTAGAAACTACCATAACTAGCTATATATGTCAGTAGTGCTGTCCAACTACTTCATTTTGCATAACCTGTTGGAGCCTGTGCAATACCAATTTGTGATACATTTTCTATTATGTTATCACTTGTGTATCCAAATTGAAGAACTCTTAATGAATTCTGTTCTGAGTCATCTGTATACCAGTGTCTGCTAAATCAGAGGCAGAACTATCTAGAGTAGTCTATTTTGCAGGAAGCAATTCACTAACATCCTACATCCTAGTCCATTTATACCTAAACTATCAGCCATGATGCACCATATATGTGTAGCTTATTTGAAATTTGCTGACTATAAACTGGACTTTCTCTTGCCTAATGAGAGACTGTCTTAAGAAAAATGTTGGTTATCATTGTGATATGTGTGGACTATCTAATTTCATCAAGCTTTGGCTTGAAATTTAGGATAGTTAATTTAGTTAAGTCCGACATGCTTTCTGCATCATAGAAGCCTGATCTAGTGTCTCTAACATTAAGATGGTGAACCATGCGGTATTGGCTAGAAGCAACAGCTTACTATGCAAGAATTTTAGATTCATTGTCTTGTTCTGTTTTGCTGCTAGTGCAAGACTTGTTTCTTTCTGTTCTCATCTTGTAGGGTGCTGGATTTTTCTATTTGCTACACCTATTAGTTGCGTAGGTTGACTGATAATGATGAGCCATCCATGACCCTTATGTTTGAAATTTCCTGTGGTTACAAGGTTGCCTGAGATTTTTCTCTGGGCATCAGTTTATCTTCTCCCCATCACAGTTGCCCCCAAATGATTATGCTGGCAGATCCTCATGGTAATTTCCCCTGCCATCAAGCTGATTGATTCTGTAATTTTCTTTTTCATCATCTTCTGCGTTGCTCTAATTTGCAATTCATAATGTAATATACCCTCCAATTCATGGGGAAGGAGAGATAGAGGCCAATATTTGTTGGATGGTTAATGATGCTTTTTTATTCTAATCCAACCATAAATTATGGTTAGATAACTTGGGAGAAGGAATTACTATTTTGTCAAGGGAGTGCTTTGCTGTCATTTGTTGGATACAACACTGAATCCTTTTTCTCCATTGTATAGCATTGTATTAGTTCCCACTGCAGCACAGGAAGACCAGTCTGTGGAAGCATCAAAAAACCAACAACAATCAGTCAGTGCCCCGGGGCCCGAGAGATATGGAGGAGGTCACCAGTCCCACTACCCGATTCGGTGGTATCGACACAAGACCTGACTCATTTGCTGAGAGACTCCATGAGGAGTCCTAGATCTGCTGAGGCAGGGATTCTTATGGCATACTTGTCCTACTACATTTGGTTGGATAGGAACACCGGCCTGTTTGAGGGGAGGAGGTCGTCTCCAAGGATGGTGGTGGATAGAGCGACGCTATATGCGGGGAAGGTCACCGCGGCTGCCACTGTGATTTCTTCTGGAATGGCCAGGGACACATGGGGTACTTTTTACGCTGTCAGCGCTCCGGTTTGCCCTTGTTTCTTGGGTACTTTCACCTCTTGGTCATCTTAAAGTAAACTTCGACGGTAGTAGGTTAGTAGATGGTGTGACTGGAGGCATTGGATTTGTGATTAGGGACCATCTTGGTAGGCTGATAGCGGCGGGAGGGCGGCGCACGCCAGGTCTTACGGTAATCGGGGTAGAGCTGCGGGCAGCCTGGGAAGGTATATCCTATGCGAGGCGGGTATTTGGTGCTGAGCGGGTGTACCTTGAGGGAACTCATCTATGGTGATTAATTGGATCCGTGGAGCGAATAGATATGGTGATGGTCATCTCCTTATCCGAAAGACTCGCAGGCTAGCTCAGATGATGGGCGTTTTTCAGGTAGCACATGTGTTCAGGGAGGCAAACAGGGCAGCAGATTGGGTCGCCTCCTTTGTCGCCCGACACTCCGGAGATTTTCTTTGGATGTTCGCATCGGACGTTCCTCTTCCTTTGTATTCCTTACTTTCTCGTGATCTGGCAGGGTGTACTTATGTCCGAGTTTTATAAAATGAGTAGCCGTTTTCACCCAAAAAAAAAAAAAACAACAAACTTCAAAGGCTTGAAAATAGGCTCATTGTCTTAAACCTACAGAAGGCTTGTGTGGCTTGGTTATTTGGTTCTCAAATTGGATATCAATACATACTAGAAAGACAAGTTAAATCTATAATTAGATCTCATCTTGCAAACATTTCAGGAATTCCTCATATTAATAAGCCACATCCCACGTTCCTTTTTGTCCTTGAGTGCCATCAATATCTTAACATATATAGATTCAGACAAACTGAGAAATGAATTGATTTCTATGCAGTTTTTCTCATCTGAAATGGTTATCTCAACTTTATGCATCATAGTAAAGTCAGATACTGCCACTTTCCCTATGCCTCTTTTTTCTGGCTTTTTAATAATTTCTGTAGATTATCTTCTTTTTTTTCCTGGAGTAAATTACTGTCACCACCTATAACAATGCCTTCATTTAGTGTCAGGTCATTGTTTGTGGAATTTGTTGAATGCTCGATTTCATGTTTAGTTCTTTTGGATATGTTTCTTTTATAATACTTATGGTTTTCTAGCCTCTTCCTGCCTTTCGCCTGCCGTTCACCAATAAATAACTTTTGTAACACTGAGAGACCATCCATGTATTGCTTATCATATTATCTTCATCTTTATTCAAACTATAAGCCTGTTGTTAATTAGGTTTGACTTTTGAGATCCCACTGACTAGTGATTTGCTATTAGATTGTATCCTTCGAGACATGCTAATTTCTTTGAAGAGCTAAAAGAATGTTTCTTCTTACTTCAATGCCATGTCCTGTTTTGACCAACATGTTACATTATATGGATGTTGTTTGATTTTCCTAGTTATCTCTGTATCAGGTGATATCTTTGTTCTTTGCTCTCTGTGATACTTGTTCATCTTCTAAAAAAATAACAAATTTTCCAGAAGTGAATGAAACAGATGACAATTTTCTATGACTTTACTGTGAGTTCTCTATGTGCTGCCATGTACTTTTTCACTTAGTCTATTATGTAGGTTGTGACATTTATTAATGGAAAATCTTGCTTCCATGCTTTCTCAATACCTTCTGGGCAAAGTTTCTTCTACTTTGTCACGAGTTAAACAAGAAGGTTCGTGGCCTACATGATGTTGCAGTAACTATATATCTTTTAATTTTTCATCGATGTTTCATGTATGTTATGCGTGTGCTTTGTAAGCTCTATATGATCTATTGGCATTTCATTATTGTCAAGGTGCTTTTCTTTTGTGCTTTGAACATTTTCTGTTGGAGGGTGGTTAGCATAGTTGGATTTGTAGGGTCTTTTCCTTTAATTATCTTTTTGTTTGAACTTTGAACATATATTGTCAGTCAATGCCTGGTTGATGAGCGCAACAGGGGCAAATGCTTTTGTAGCTCGTGGCAAGTCACCCTTAGGGGCCTCCTCTAGCAACCCTGCACTCTATCTTTTGTTTGGTTGGGCGGTGACTATCTAAGATGAATTATCTCTCCTATTCTCTTTATTTGCTGATGTTGAATAGCCATGTCTTTACATTTCTTTTACTTGCTGTTGTTGATCAAATGAATATTTTTACTTGATTTGAAAATTATTATGGTTATTTCTTAGATTGTTTATATTGATGTTTGGTTGGCAAATGCAGGGCTTCCAATGATGATGAGAGCCCAGACAAAGCATCCTTTAGACCCATTATCTGCTGCTGAAATCTCTGTGGCAGTAGCAACTGTTAGGGCTGCTGGAGCAACTCCTGAGGTTGGGCATCACTTAAATCCTCTCTGTTGGTCCATAAATATTTTCCTATGATTTATATAGCTAGGAATATTGTCAGGAAATAATGATTGAAATGCACACCATTTTAGGTGAGAGATAGTATGCGGTTTGTTGAAGTGGTTCTTCTGGAACCAGAGAAACATGTGGTGGCATTAGCTGATGCCTACTTTTTCCCCCCTTTCCAACCATCGCTACTCCCTAGAACGAAGGGCGGTCCCGTCATTCCAAGTAAGCTTCCTCCTAGGAGGGCCAGGCTCGTTGTCTATAACAAGCAATCAAATGAGACAAGCATCTGGATTGTTGAACTATCAGAAGTACATGCAGCAACCCGGGGTGGTCATCACAGGGGAAAGGTCATCTCATCAGAAGTTGTTCCTGATGTCCAACCTCCTATGGTATGTATCTACATAAAGCTTGTTGAATGGCTACATGGCCCAGCTTCTAAAAGTTAAGAACTCTAATACACTACCTATTCTGCCTTCAGTCATGCTTTCACGTTCAGTCTTCACAAGTTTACTGCCATTACTAAAAAACAGTATCATAATTATTTGGTGTTCACTTCAAATTCAATATGTATTAGATCATTTTAGGACTACATCAACTTTATGATATATTAGTCTATGGATCCAAATTCCAAATAATCTGCATTTTGGGGAAAAATGATGTGAAAGATGCTTGCAATGAGTTTCACATAAGAAAGTCTGGAGAAGCTATTGCAGTCGCTGAGAAAGTTGAGTAAAGAAAACTGGACTCTCTTATGTACGATTTCCTCAGTGGGAAGAAAACTGAATAGCAATGTGAAAAGTCTGTACTAGTTTTTGTTGTATCTTGAATATAAAGGGGAAGAATCAGAGTATATTAAAGCCAATCACTCAACAAGTGGTTAACCATTAAATGTAAGGTTATCCAGTTATGAGCATCCTGTTTTGTGTGGTTATAGACCACATTTTTTTTATTATATATAATTAGTGATAGCAAAATGAGTTCTTTTTTCCTCTCATGGTGTATCTTTCTGTAAAAAGAGGAGATTAATTCATCACACACTTCACCAGTCCAGTGGAATTGAACATGGCAATAGCTTGCTTTGCATAAAGCATCTCAATTTAATATTTTATATCTCTTCAATGGGATATGCTAATTCAATGATTTCTTGTGCATTCAACACTCATAACTTGGTCTTAAGTTAGACCATTTAATAGATGTTCTTAAATGATGATTGTGGTTTCCCGATGAGAGACGAGTTTAATAAGTAGTACAATTTTTTTTCAGAAAGGAAAAAAAAAAATGAGATAATTGATTTTGACCATTCAGAACTGCATGTACATTTGATATGTTTTGGTAGAAGAATTGCATAGACACCATTCTCCCATTCAATTGGATCTATTGATCAATCACATTGATTCAAGATCTTGTAGGAAGAAACGAGGAGGTGAGATGAGCTGGTTGATTCTGAGAAAAGAAACCTCCTTGTTTATGTCTATTATTAATATATATTCTTATCCTTAGATATCCTTTATATGCTATTTATAGCTAAAGTAATTGTTACCAGTGAAAAGTACTTCTATCCCTTCTGCAGACACACATATGGTTGTAAACTTTTCATCGAAAGTGCACTTGCTTGCTAAATCTATCCGTTGTTCTAAATATAGTTTAGAGTTTAGACTTTTCTTTTCTATTGCTTTATTTGGAAATCTCGGACTATGCGAAAGTGAATGATTGTCTTGACCAAGGTTTTAAATATCGGTGGGACTTTGGGGCATCTCACTTTCCTGATTGTCAGGATGGGACACCGCCTCGAGTGATGGTGGTAATCTTGAATTATGTGAAAGTAAATGATTGTCTTGACCAAAGTTTTAAATACCCGGGGGGGGGGGGGGGGGGGACTTCGGGGCATCCCACTATCCCAAGTGTTAGGATAGGACATTGCCTTGAGTGTTGGAATGGGCCGAGTCAGGAAACGGACCAAGACGGGCAAGACATCCACCGTCTCAAGTTTGAGTATGGAGGGCATCCGGTTCCATGGAAAAACTAGGATGGCCTCACCCAACAATATTTAAAACCTTGATCTTGACATGTCTAAGGTAGTACAAGATCTTATGCTATTTTGTATTGGTTCCAATTAGCATACTTTGCATGCTGACCTGGAAATTTTATATATCTTCATCAACCATCTTGTACCTTTTTTTGGTATTCTCTTCATGGCCATTATTGGGTATAATGATTTGATATATACTCTTCAAAAAGTGCCTATTTGCTTTCCTTCCCTTTCAAAAAGTCTGATCAGCAAGTGTAGCCATTCAAAAGTATGAGAGTTGCATATATGCTTCAAAAATCTGAAATTTTCATTCACACCTCTACAAATATGAAAAACTTGTACATTGTTGGAAGTAGATTACATTCTCTGAACAAAGTAATGTTACTGTATTCTGTTACTCTTTTATTCCTTGAGGGTTTTTGCATGGTACATCTACTGGCCCGAATCGGGCGGTATAAGGCATACTGTACCGGTTCGGTACCGATACCTGGTACGGGTAGCGTACTGACCCTTGGGACGCAAAAAAAATTTCGTACCGTACCGTACCGATACTGTGCTAGTGTGGCACCGCTACGAGGTCCAGTACCGAGGTGGCGAACCTTATTTCGGAAGGTTCTTAATTCTTTATTAGCTCTTGGAAAATGTAATATGTTGGCATAAAGCTTTAATTATGTGACAGGAACTTCTTAAAAATTCTATAAACCATGGTGGCAATTGATACTCTGGTATTGGAAGTAACATAATACTAGAAGCTTAGAAGCATGCATCTATGTTCTCAAATATTGATGCTAATGATCACAATTGCTTTTGTATTGATCATTTTGAACCACAAGTGTTACTTTTCAATTTCAGGATGCTGTGGAATATGCAGAATGTGAAGCTGTTGTGAAAGGCTACCCTCCATTCATAGAGGCCATGAAAAAGAGAGGCATAGAGGATATGGATCTTGTGATGGTAGATGCCTGGTAAGTGAAATTTCATATATTTGTTTTTTTAAGCCATTTCTGTCAAGAAATGTCTTCTAGCATGATTGTTATTTATTCATTTATTATTTCTCTAGCAAGACCCACACATTTTTTTCCCAGGTGTGCTGGCTATCACAGTGAAGCTGATGCTCCTAGCCGCAGACTTGCCAAGCCACTAATTTTTTGTAGAACTGAGAGTGATTGCCCCATGGAGAATGGTTATGCACGTCCTGTGGAAGGCATTCATATTCTTGTTGATATTCAGAATAATGTGGTAATCGAGTTTGAAGATAGAAAACTGGTTCCTCTACCTCCAGCAGATCCATTAAGAAACTATACTCCTGGAGAAACACGAGGAGGTGCTGACCGTAGTGATGTGAAACCTTTGCATATTCTTCAGCCTGAAGGCCCAAGTTTTCGAGTTAATGGTTACTTTGTAGAATGGCAGAAGGTATTTTTCTTCTGTTATTCCTTTCTCTACATATGGATACTTAGGTCCTATTTGGTTGCTAAGAAAGGTAAAGACCAGAAGGCTTGTTAGGGAAGAATCTTCTTTTCCACTATTTGGTACTAAAAAGAAATTCAAAAAGAGAACATCAAGGCGAAATATGGGTCCAAATTTTCTCCAACAAGCCTAAGATTTTTCTTTTACACAAGGTGGTAATTTTGAGAGAGAATAACAGGTGGACAAGAGGCTCAAGATAACTTAATCATATCCTCACTACTTCCGCAACAATTTTCTCTGCAATCCTCTTACTTAATCAAATATGAGAAAATACTCGATTTTCTTTTCTTTTCTTTCTCCCACTGATTTATCTTCCTTTTCTTTCGTTTTCTTGGCTACCAAAGGGAGCCATATTTCCTACAGAAGATACACTAATTTGCAAATTTTTACGTTCTTGCTGTTGAGCAGTGGAATTTTCGAATTGGTTTCACTCCAAGGGAGGGTTTGGTAATCTACTCTGTTGCATATATTGATGGTAGTCGTGGTCGGAGACCTGTAGCTCATAGGTTGAGTTTTGTTGAGATGGTAGTTCCTTATGGAGATCCAAATGAACCACATTACCGTAAGAATGCATTTGATGCTGGAGAAGATGGCCTTGGAAAAAATGCACACTCTCTTAAGAAGGTCTACATATTCTATGCATACAACACTGTTCTTATATTTTCCATTTGGTTCATTATTTGTTCTTTCTTCTCTTTTAAATTTTATATGTACTTAAGTGTTTGGATAACATTTATGATCCAGGGCTGTGACTGTTTGGGCTACATTAAGTACTTTGATGCCCATTTTACGAATTACACTGGTGGTGTAGAGACTATTGAAAATTGTGTTTGCTTGCATGAAGAGGACCATGGAATCTTATGGAAGCATCAAGATTGGAGAACAGGCCTAGCAGAAGTAAGGCGATCAAGAAGGCTTACTGTATCATTTATATGTACAGTAGCTAATTACGAGTATGCCTTTTTCTGGCATTTCTATCAGGTAAGAGCATGAAAAATTTCATTCCGTGGTTCTGATATTCATTACTTGTAAGACTATTTTTTTTCATGTTCCAAGGTTGTTCTTTAGCTATTATTTCTCATGTTGCAGTGTGAAAGATATATTCATGTCTTACTCCAGGTTCCTAGGCTTAAAGTAGATAAAGTGCATTACCATGATGTGAGTATCCTCATACAGAATATGGGAATGAAATTGAATCAATATTCAAAGGGGCTGCTGGAAACATGGAGCATAAAGTTTGATGATCTATAAAATGTGTCATCTTTGAAGGTTTTATCCTTTGGCTAAGAGGACATTGATAAGTAGGTATTGCAAAAGACTTTTAGACCTATAAGCTAGTGAAAATTCACAGGACATTGCCATGATTCCTCCAAATCATGAAACATGTAGCTACATGCAACAATGCAGGCTTGTTTGTGATCGGTAGGAACTAGGCAGATCAGAATGAGGGAACATACATGATGAGTACATATACACAAATTAACCTCTCAAACCTTGCTTTGGTAGAACAAAAATTGTAGTTTGCTGGGGCAACTGAGAAGTTGTGTTCCTCTTATCTCCTATTTTTGTATTATGCAAGGCCTGAGTACATATAGTGGACTTCTTGGGTGCTTTACTCCAGGAATGATTTGGTTTATTTAAACATGGAACGTAAGTCCGGTTCGCTCCTAAAATTCAAGTGACTGGTTTTGATGGTTTGGTAAATCAGAAAATTATCTGTTAATATAAATTATATTTCCTATCTTTCCATGATTTTATATTAATAATCTATATCTTGTTGCAAGAAGACTTTAACATCTATGCAACTGTTAAGACTGTATATCACGATCAACATATATCAACTGTTGCATCACTTATGAGATTTCTGGCTCCCCTTCTCTTCATCTCTCCGCAAACTATGATATTATATACAAAGTTAGGTGATTATTGATTCAAGAAAGTCAGTTAAAAGCTCTTTGTTGCCTTGGTAGTTTTACATGGAAGGATATTTGAGATGCTTGCTCTAATTCCATAAAAACAATATAATGAAAATGAAAGGATGAGGCATATTTCAAAAAAAGAAATAAAGGACATGGCTGGGGATCCAATGACTTAGCAAGTAAACCTGCAATTACTTCGGGTTTGTGGTCAGATGAAGTATCAACTCAGGAAGATTCACAAGGTTTTTGGAGTTTTGGTTCAAGTCACTAATTAAAGCAATCTGTTATGTGGATATGCACTCTGAATAGAAATTTTGAAACAGATACAAACTTACCATTGTTGTGAGTATTGGCATTCTCAACGACGTCTGGTTTTTTTCTTAAGATCTGAAAACTTGTGATTGTCATGCCATATACTCAGATCAAGCCTGATTTTACACAGGCATTCGTGGATATGTTTGCCAATGATTTTGTTGTTTTTTCCCTCTTTTAAAGCTATGTGCAAATCAGTCCATGTTTTGACTTATGCTAGTTACTAGCTGTCAGTAATTGGATGATACTTGCTGTGTATGACAAGAAATTTGTCTTTGGTGGCAGGATGGTAAAATTGAAGCAGAAGTGAAACTAACTGGAATTCTCAGTTTAGGTGCATTGCTGCCCGGTGAATCAAGAAAATATGGTACAACCATTGCTCCTGGTTTATATGCACCTGTTCATCAACATTTCTTTGTTGCACGTATGGACATGGCTGTTGATTGTAAGCCTAGTGAAGCCTTCAATCAGGTTTGTCAAAGTTATATATATATATATATATATATATATATATATATTAAATATTCATTGTCTCACATGTTATACTTTATGTTTTTGCTGCTTTCTAATTCTACCTTTTCTTTTCTTTCCCCATTTTTTAGGTTTTCTTTCTTTTGATGTAACTTTGTTTTGTGAGGTCATTAGATAGCCAGTTGAGCCAAATCTAGGTTCCTTAAGATAATGACTTATCCAATAAAAAATCATTAAAACTTTTCTTAAAGGAAAATGTTTATCCTTCATGAACTCCGATCTATTGAGAAAAAGGATATAAAACTAACCGCTTTCATAGAACAAATTGAATCACCTGATTCTGATGGTTCTTGGCAGTGTGATCCTAATCTGAAACACACTCTAGTCTCTACGCCACATCTTATTAACAATGTGAATTATTGTATCAGCTTGAACTGGTTATTTTCTACTTAAAATCTAACCAGCTGATTTGTATTTCTGTTAGTTTTTATTGAAATCAATTGGCAGCATGTTCTCATAAAAAAAGGTGTGCTTTTTATGGTTAAGAAAATTCTTCTAGATTAACATGTGACTAATTTGATGCCCGGAGTGCAAGGATTATCAGACCAATTTATGAATCAACTTTATAACCAATAGATAAGATTAATATAACATAAATTTATCGTTTATTGCACCATCAATTCTAAGTCAAGATTCAGACTGAACCAGTACTTGGAATCACATGTCCTGGACCAAACTGTTATGGTGGCTGGGTCATGGATTTCTGTTTTGACTCAGGGTCAACCACAGTTGAATTGAATACACCTTTTCTTCAATCAGATGTCCTTTCCTGATCTCATCTTTGTGTCTCTTATTATGAGAAGGGTCATCCGAGCATATATAAATAGATACAATTTTTACATGTGAATCCGTATATTTAGGATTTTTCATGTCCTTGCTTCCTTTCCATTTCAAACTAGGAGAAAAGAGGAAAAGGGGGAGGAAAGAGAGGAATTTAGTTGCGAGATGATCTTCTCTCCCCTCCTTCCCTCTTCTTTTTTGGTCAAGCCTTTGGCTTATGATTCTCTTTTGGTTCAACTCCTGTCCCCTTAATCCTCTTCTTTCTTATTCTTCTCTAATTTGGCTCTTCCGCCATGATGCTATGGTAGTGGCCTGAGCCTTTCCCATGATGAAGCAATAGTTATTCGGTCCCTCTCCCATGTTGAGGCCCCACCGTCTATGACCAGTCCTTGACACCATGGCTCCTCTCCCATCACAAGATGTTGTCACCATTACTCCTCTCCTCAGATGTTGTAGTATCTCCAAAGGCAAGGTTGAAGCATGCATGTCTAGTGTGTCTGGAAGGGGGTTGATGAGAATTGGGATTGGAAGATAGGCATTAAAGAATCTTTTGTTTCCTTTTTCTTCTTTCTTTCTTGATTGGAGCAATTGACCTATGCAAATTTTGTCTGTCTGACCTGGATGACTTGATAGGTTCAGCAGCTAGAGTTGGTGATCTGTATGGCTTTTATGTAATTATGAGTTTGGGTGTGACACAGCTTGCTAAAGGTTGTAAGTGGCAAGTCAGATGCATCAACCTAGTCGACTCATCTAGGTCACATCACATGGAACTAAACTTCCGACCTTCTTCTGTTATGCTATTATGTTCTATTGATTAACACAAAGTTCTTTTTTTTATAATGCTATAAATGACAGGTCGACTTAGTATGTTATTCAGCATATGTCATATATTTTTACGTAGTTATTAAATCAGTCTATTTGTATTGTGCGAAAGTTTCCTCGACATTACCCTTCTTTAAATTTATAGCTTGAGTTGTTTGACTCTTTGCACCCGGACAGTTGGCTCTTGTGATAATTGACATATGCCTAGATACTATTGCTCACTCCTTTAAAACATATAATATCATTAAAAATTGGCTCTCCATCTCGGTACTGGACCCATTACCAATATCATTCTGTTACTGTGTCAGTATGCCTGGTATGGGGGGCTGCTCCGGCATATCGACAATCGGTATGCCTCTTGTATTGCGTACTAGTTCTATATGGTACTGTTGGTATGCACTGGTATCGATCGATACAGCAAACTTTGATTAAAACATTAAAAGAAACTTTGATATAATGTTTGTCATTTATAAAGTAGGCACACTAATATAAGATTGGACTTGTTCTTTCTTAGACATAGTTGTCCACTACTTTGGTCATTAGTTGACATGTGGTATGCAATATGCCTTGTATAAGTATTCCTTGTTTTCCCCTGTACCACTAACCATGTATATTGACATGCTAGATTGTATTAAATATTTAAGGATTTACATCTTGATGCATCTTTCTAATATCGTATTGTTAGAATGAGAAAAGTACATGAAATGCACCCAAGAGGCCAAGACATTTGTTTGCTCATGAAGTGGGACGTCCCAACAGTCCTGGAGGGGATGGACTGGGACGATTGCACCTTACCACTTAGAATGACTTGGCATCCCAAGACATAGTTTGTTACTTTTCTATTTGTTCTTCTTGTTAATAGTTGTTCTGGTCTTGATCTAGTCTAGTATCATGCCAACCTCGGACTAGGCTATAACAAGTACTGTTACCAGGATGTTAAGGATTCTAGGATATAGTCCCTTGTATCTTCTTTTGTTGGATTTCCTTTGGGGTAGGATGGACCATTGATTACCCACATATAACACTATATGTTAGGTTCTCTATCATGGAAGCTAGGAATGCGTAGGGTATGGAATTTGGTGGATACTTTTCATTATCTTCCTTTTCACCCATAATCTTAAGTTTCATACTAGCATATACACGGTTCATAATCTTGGTACATAATACCACACCGGTCTGGTATTGGGTCGATATGGTATAGTATCGTACTGTATCAACACTCGATATGCAAAAGTATATTGGTATGGCATCCTTCACTTTTTTATTTTTTTACTTTTTTCAGTATTTTGTTGCTATTGTTATTTTAAGGTTTAGGGATCATGGAAATGCAACTTTAAGATTGTTTTATAGTTATTTTATTTTTTATTGGTCTTGAAGACTGTATGATTGCTTGATGGATGCAATTGTAATAAATAAAAATAGACAATACACAGCTTTTAGCTTGAAAATGCATATTATCAAATAGTTCTGAATTACAAAATACATACCAATATCTAACCCCTCATAGATTGTCCATGGTGCTAGTAGATATTGAGATTTTTTTCGTGGGTGGGGCCTTGGACTTTGACTCCAACTTAGATACTAGTGCCGAAGGTTTGTTATGCTAGAACCGGGGCCTGGACCGGTTGCTCGATGACATGGGTCGGTATGCCCTTGCACCATTCTGTGTTGACCTCGTACTGACACAGTAGAGGAGGCGGAGGAGGAGAACGAGAAATAAAAAAAGAGAGAAGGGGGAGAGAGGGAGAGAGAAATACGGTGGCGGAGGGGCCCTCTGCATGGCTCGTCGGCCGCTGTGGCCCTCCATGCAGTTCGCCTGCCGCTACGGCCCTCCGTGCGGCTCGCTGGCCTCCACGACCCTCTCTCTGCCTTCCTCTCCCTCTCCCTCCCTCCTTCGCTCTCTCTCTCTTTTTTCTCTTTCCTTGTCCTTCTCCCCCTCCGTTGGATGCTTTTCGTTTCAGTTGCCGGGACTGTCTCGGTCCACCGCCGGTATGGCTTGGTACTCCTCGAACCACCCGGTTTAAGATAATTCTTCCGACCTTGCTAGTGCCCATCTCTACATACAATAAGCTAAGGTTCGCGGTACTGGTGTGTACCATCTTATATCAGCTGTACGGTACCATACCAGTTCCGAACCAAAACTCAGTATGGGAGTGTACCAAGTCTTAGAACCAACTCCCATACCGATCATACTGACACTCATGGTAACGGTGCAGGATTAGGTACCAAGACGACAAAACTTATAGTAAGTTATAGCAGTATCAAGTCCTGAACCACCTCGAGAGGCTTATCTTCTATATGCTATCGTATCCTCGCAGATTTTATGTTGTCCGTCATGGCCTGCATCCTATGTAGCAAGAGTGGAATGAGAATCAGCTGTGAACAAACTCAGACCTTGTGGTTATGAGTCGTATGCTCCCCACCACCTTGGCCATCAGATGCATCTTCACTGATACTACCATTAGCATCATGACTCTTATCATTAGATCTAGGCAATCTGTCATGCTAGGGCTCAATTGTCTTCTCATCAACCCTCTCTAATGGATTTGCAGCTTTCTTTCCTTTCCTTTCTTGATACTCCAATGAACTGCTTTCTTTCCTTTCCCTTTCTTGCTACTCTGGTGAACTGCTTTCTTTGTCTAGCTACCCCCACTTGACAAACTCTATTGGGTGGCTCAACTAGGCCCATCACCCTGACTGGAGTAGGTGCCATGGTGATCTCTCCTCAATATTTCCTTGTCATATCTATGTATAGAAGTCTTAGATATAGAGCCTTGCAATCCTAACCAGCTCACCCAACACCTTTGTGGTCGCTCGTGCTGTTAGGTATTGGTTGGTTTTGAGCATGCATGTGTAACTCTGCCTACTGCATAACTCTGCTTACTGCTCTACAGTCATCCTGCCCTTCTTTGCTATGTTACTAGCTAATGGAGGGGGCGATCATGGCTCATTAAGTTTTGGCTGCTGTGGGCTCTCAAGCCGACCAATCGTGGGATTTTGGTCATCGTATACAAAGTCATTATAGCATGGGTCGACATATTTAATTTGCCCCTCCTCATGGATGCACTTCAATCTTAGTTGTAAATCATAGTGTATGTATACTAAGTCATTCAGTCTCTTCTATGTCAGGTGATTTCTCTGTTTATTATGTATTAGAGAAAAGGTAACCTGTTGCATTTGTAGCCACTAGAGGAGACCTTCTGTCGGAGGATCTTGATTGCTAACCTTCTAAGATTTTTGGAGGATAACCTAAAATGGAACCACTATTCAGCTGAAAATACAATCAACTAAATTGCATGTTGGATACCATTTACCATAAAACATTAGATTTGTTAGATTCGTTGTCCAAAAATACGTGAATTAATATTCTTTGCTTGCCACAGCTGCTTATCACCAGAGCTGTGGAAGCTCTCCCTAAAAGCTGTATCTTGGAGATAATATTGCGTAGGGTAATCATTAGATCCTCATCCAAGTTGACACTTAGGACACTATATTGGAATCTTAAATTGAGATGGTGGGCTACCAAGATGTGCAATTAATTTGATTAACAAATAAAGGATTGCATGATTCTATTAATTTGATTCTATTATATTGTTTTCATTCCCTTGGTAGGTGGATTGTTTGGGCCAGTCTAGATCTATTCATTTGGACCAAGGA
The DNA here is from genome assembly GCF_009389715.1 of Phoenix dactylifera. NCBI lineage: Eukaryota > Viridiplantae > Streptophyta > Magnoliopsida > Arecales > Arecaceae > Phoenix > Phoenix dactylifera. The sequence continues at coordinate 148,512 of NW_024067954.1, read as the reverse complement.
AGGGAAAGATTGCTCGATTATCTACTTGATTCAATTTGGAAGAAGGATTTCGTTCAACCCACTCAAATCTCGAACCTCTTGAATAAAATATTAAATAATAAAATTTTAGAAAGAGAGGTTCTGAGCCCTTTATTTTTGTTAATTTTTCATGATCCACAAATTTGTGGTACATAATTATGTTGAAAATAGGGCTTGTGCTCTTTCTTTTACTCCCCCTAATTCCATTCTCCAAACTATAGTATGTGCCCTTATTTATACTGTTGAGGTCCTCCTTATGTGAGTTGGGTTCTTTTAGCTAAAAGAGAAAAAATTGCAAATTCTTTACTATTCTATAGAGGTTCACTTTCTTTATTTGAGCCTGATTTCTCTTTTGGTTATAAGAGGATGAAGACTTCCCTTTTTCATACTAGTAAATTTTAGCATAAATGAAGTTGGGTTCTTCTCCTAATTAAAAGATACAAATTATAAAATAATAAAAATATTTTTAAAAATTTTAAATTTGGGCATAAGCTAGATCTTGACTTTTATATCAACTGTCTTCAATAGCATCGTCAAATCCCTCCCAGATTAGAAGTTATAGCTTCTAGTACTCAATTGGATCTTGGATGTGGGCCAAGTTTGGTCCCAATGCTTATTCAAATCTACCTGAAGTGGCCAGATCGGTCCAAGACATGCTAGATAATCCTCCTAGATCATTATTAGATGCAACTTGTTACCTATCTGGCAATTCCACCTCTCCTCAATAATGTTAGTATATTCGTCAGCATGATTTGGATCCACTTGTTTCATCTTGGCCTTGATTTGATAGTCCTCATCATATGATTCAAGAAGCTTATTTGGAGGTTCGTCTCACAATTCACAACCCTTAGCACTCGATCTTCCATGCCACAAGCATATTTGCTCTCATGCCACTATGCACTCAACGAACATCTGGCATAGGTCACCTTTCTTATGCACTGTAGTATGTGGCGAAGCATGTGCTAGCTTCAGTATCTCACCCCTGTTGTGATTCCTTATGTGAGCCAGCATCCATATGTGGGTTATATGTCACTTGCAGTCTTGTCTTTATCTATCAGTATTAGGTCATATAGTGGACTGCAAAGAGATCCATAAAATGCACAGCCTCCCGATCATCAGAATATCCCTTGCAATCTTGTATTATGGTCCATGATTGCATATTTGCTCTGGCACTCCAGGAACATCTGGCATAGGCCTGCTTTCTCATGCACTGTAGTATGTGGCGAAGCGTGTGCTAGCCTCAGTATCTCACCCTTGTTGTGATTCCTTGTGTGAGCCAGCATCCATATGTGGGTTATATGTCACTTGCAGTCTTGTCTTTGTCTCTCAGTATTAGGTCATATAGTGGACTGCAAAGAGATCCATAAAATGCACAGCCTCCCGATCATCAGAATATCCCTTGCAATCTTGTATTATGGTCCATGATTGCATATTTGCTCTCATGCCACTATGCACTCCAGGAACATCTGGCATAGGCCTGCCTTCTCATGCACTGTAGTATGTGGCAAAGCGGGTGCTAGCTTTAGTATCTCACCCTTGTTGTGATTCCTTGTGTGAGCCAGCATCCATATGTGGGTTATATGTCACTTGCAGTCTTGTCACCTGGTCCATGATTAGTAACCATCTACATGACATGTTGCTCCCTTGTCTGATCAATGATTTGCTCTATCAAGCTTAGTATGTACCTGGCATCATGCACCTTATCAAAAGCATCAATTGATTTGCGGAAGAATGTTCATTTATCACGATATATCAAAAAATTGAAGACGCTTCTTCTGTTGGGTCCCATCCAACTATCTCACATCAATGTCAACTCATAACTCGCTTTGATATGAGGTTATTCATCTTCCTAGATCTTCATTGTTATTATCAAGCAAATCACCAAGAATCAAGGTCTGCCGAACTGGTACCAGGACCCGCACCGATCGGTGGACAGCTCGGTACAGTAGTGAACCGATACCGTACCGACGCACAGTATGCTTGGGACCAACACACCCATTTTGTTTTTGGATTTTTTCAAATTAATTTAATTGGTAATCAATCTTTTTGAACTTTTTCAATGATTTTAAGTTTAATTTGATATTTTTTTATGTTTCTATGATCTCGGTTTAATCTAAGTGATGCATCTTATTATTTTAAAATGATACAAATCATAAAATAATTAGTAAGATGTTGCATACTTCAAAAATTACTTCTGAATTATATAATACGTACTACTAGTTTTTTTATAATTTTTGGTATTATTTGTATATTTTTAATTATTTTTTAAATTTAAAAATAATTTTTAAATATTAATATTTTAAAAAATTAATTTCAGCTCAGATCCATGTAGAACCTAATAATGGATACTACATATATTTTTATAGGCCCGTGGGCATACATCAAATATTGATTTCTCATTTTTTTTCAAATTTATGCTTAGGCCATTGTGTGCATGTTCGCATCAAAACTTGAATAATGGACACCAAATTTTGTTGGAGAGTAGCTTGCATGCCCCTAAATACGCTTCTGATTTTATAGTTTTTTAATTTTATTTCTTTTATATTTTTTCTATTTTTTAATTATAAAATATAATTTTAATTTTTAAAAATTATATAAAATTTGAAAGTTAAAAATTTTTATGTCATCGTTTAGATCATTCATAGATCTACAACATATAATAAAATCAAGCCAAATCGTAAATTTTGGTACGATTTTTCCTTATTTTGCACAATTTGAGCTATTTTTTAATCCAAAAAAGATAAATTGAGGGAATGAGATAGGTGAGAGGAAGCATACCTTATTTAGGCTTGGATCTTTCTTCAATCGTGCTGAATCGGTTTGATTTTCATCGTGAGGGGAAGGAAGAAAGCCGGAGAGCTTAGAAACCTTTCCAACATCTTTTAATCAGCAAACAAAGGAAAGAGGAGGGGACCCTATTCAGAACCTGGTCGACTCAGTGCGAACCGGACGATTCACACTGAGTTTGAATGGAACGGGCCGATTCCAAACGGTTCCGGCCGGTTCTGTTTGGTTTGGGTCTCTTCTTGCCAGTTTCGGCCAGTTTGGTCTGGTTCGGGCCTTTTTTGGCCGGTTCCAGTCGGTTCGAAATCAATTCTGGCCGGTTCAGGGTTGGAACCGACTCCAATAGGTGAACCGATCTGGTTTTCCACGGGTCGGCTCGGTATGGGCCGAACCGGGCGGTTTGGTCTGGTTCGGCCTTTCTTGCCATGAATATCCCTTGATCCAGAAGGATTGACATGATAGCTAGCTTTTTGGATGGAGCTAATAATAGAATTGTTTTAGATGTTGGCTATGGAATTTGTAGGATGTGGTTGCAGTAGAGCCAAGAAGTAATATCTCTTCACATATCCCTTTTCTTATTCTTGACGAGCGTGAAATTAATCCTGTGTTGCTTTGAATCTTTGCTAGAAAAGGCATGTGGATCTAAGTCTTGAATGGTGGTCCCTGTTGGTATATCTTTGGATTTTTTCCTTTCTTGTTGGTAAAAGTCCTTAATATAAATGTGTTTACACCATGTTCTAACCTATAATGAAGCTCAAACTTCAGTTGGATTGCGGTTACAGGGCAATCCTAGAAATTGAATAATTATTAGAGGCTCTTGCCTCAGTAAAGAAAATAAGCTGACCTTTAAGTTTGATTTAACAAGGTAGACATGTGAGCCACTAACCAGAGTTAAGTGGTAGATAGTACAATATGCATTATATCTCCATTAAGAACATCAAGAACGGCCAGCTAGACTTGGGGACCAAATGATATAGCAGAACGATCAAACTATTGAGCCACATCTAAAGGGAATTGGTCGAACAAGGTCAAGTGGTTACTTGAGGCATATGCCGAATTCTAGGAAGGTTGCAAGTACAAGCCACTTGTGATTGGCCTACCAGAAGACAAAGTATTGACTTAACACAAGATATTGATGAGGTCTGGAAAGCTTGACATGAGAGGGGAATAGTTAATGAAAGATTAGAAGGTGGAAAGTGGAGACGTCGTTAGAATCAACTACAATAGCTATCAGAAGAAATTGGATAGAGCGGTGGTAATCAATAGGATTGGTGTCAAATCTGTCGATGTTGGAAGGAGATAACTGTCCAACAGTTAAAAAAGATTTGTATAAATGTTAAGTTGTAACTCTATGACCAAGACTTTCGCCAAATTAATAATCAGTCTCCTTGTCATTTTACCTTTTTCTTTCAGTTATCTTTAATCCTTTAGTTCCTAATTCATCGTGTAGTTCATAGCCTCTAGCCACCACTCCCTTCCTTGAGAAGGCTGTACCCAACAGCGAAAGCCCTTGAAGGTCAAGGTAATAGGACCAATTGCCATCTCTCGCTTTCTGGTTTGGATGCTTGTGGCATGCCTAGCATCTAGCCAAGCTCAGCTGTCGACATGTGCTCCATTGCATCTCATCCTGAAAGGAAAAGGGTGCGAACAAGATTCTGTTTCACTACCACCTTTACCAGCAAGCTCTCTCACTGATTGGCTCCCCTTGTAGTTAGGATCTATCTTGGCAGACCCAGAATAAGATCCATCCTCCCACTATGAGGGTCCAAATTTTTTCTTGTACGTGGAAATCTCTTCCCTTTGCCATTGATCATTTAAACTATCTTGTGTGGTAGCCTGAATTTAGGTCTTCTTCATCTCATCTGGATACAATGCCTTATAGGCCTCTGAACCTTGGAATGACATGGTGGTGGCTCAGCTGCTCGATGATTAATCTCTGTTTATTTCTTTGCACTATTTCTTGCCTCCCTAAAATTATGAAAGTGTTTCTTCACCAATTGGTGAACTTCGTGTGGACATTTCTTAATGCAGTTATATCAGGATATTCATTGGCCAAATATTGCTTCAATCTCATCCCATTCCTTCCACTCTACATTGCACCACTTGTACTTTTAATGATACTAACCATGGTCATGCACCATGCTTTCGACCAATAAAAACATCTTTATCCTTCTTTTTTGTTGTTGAATCCATGTTTGCAAATTTGATGACCACGCGTCATAAACCACCTTATTTATTACCATGAATTACATAAAGTGGATCCACACTTTTAAAAATAAAAAATATTTTTAGACATATTAGTGATTTTTATAACTTAATTTCACTTAATACATGTGCTAATTTACAAATAATGCAAAAAATATGCACATTGTCCTGGAAAATATGTCCTGCTTATAAATACACATTTCTAGTTTAATAATTTTAAATTATTAAATACTTGACTAATTTGATAATTTACATTGTAATGCCATGGCTGAATTATTTCAGAAAATACTTCTAAATTATCTATGTAGAATAATAATTTTAATATTTTCTATTTTTAAATATTTTTAGTTAATTTTATTTAAAATTAATATTTAATTATAAAATATATAAAATTAATTTTAATTTAGATTAATGTAGAACCCTATCAGAGGCACTACATATATTTTTTAGCCCATAGGTATGCATTTATTGCCATTTTTGAAATTTTTTTGGCATTTGGCTTAGGTTTAGGTAGCCATAATCATGCCCAAATTTAAACAAATTGCTGCCAGAAAAGAAAGCAAATAATATGCACACCCCTAACCATTCTTCCAATTTTGTAATTTTTGAACATTGTTTTTTGTTATTTTGTTGAAAAATATATTTTTAATCTAAAAATTCATAATAATGAAAAATCATGATTCCATTTCCAATGCATAGATCATCCTTCGATCTACGAACTACAGCATATAGTGAAATCATACCAACATAAAAAATGTTTGGCACTTGCTATAGTAATTTGTGGCCTATTTTTGGCTTAAGAGGGGAAAAAAAAGGAGAGAAGAGAGGGTAGAAGTTTCTATCATTTTTCTTCTTTGATCTGAGTTGCTAGTCTGCAAACTTCTTTCCCCTTCTTTTCCTCTCTTCCCCACATTTTCAAGCAAGATACGCCGTACCGACGTGAACCGGGCAGTACGGGGCATACTGTACTAGTATTCCGTACGGATGGCGTACTGGTATTCCGTACGGATGGCATACTGACACTTAGTATGCTAAAAAAATCCGTACCATACCATAACGACACTATGCTAGTGTGGCATCGATATGGGGTCTGGTACCGAGATGGCGAACCTTGTTTCCAAGTCTTTTGAAGTTTAAAAGGAGAGGACAATGTCGTTGAGACAATTCTTTTTCCTTCTTCCTCTTCAATTATTAGCTTGGAACCAACAAGTGGCAGTCTAAAGCAAGTTCAACCAAGCATTCCGCCTAGTTCAAATCAGTTTGAACTGATTCCCTTCAAGTCCTAAACAAAACCCCCTTATTGATCCTGTTCTGCACCGATTTGGTATGGAACACTTGAATTGGGCAGTTCATCTCTGTTTTGAGAACCTTGAGTAGTTGAAACTTAAAGGAGACCATAGATCGCCCAATGGTGAACCTCCACCTATCATTAGTTACAGTTGCTCTTGTAGCCTGACTAACCATCCATGAATAAAGGTAGCCAAAGATATTTACTTCAGAGTTGGCCTCAAGATGTTGATGAGTAGTTGGAGGAATACCTTATACTTGATGGAGTGGTTCATCATATCCAAGAGATTGGTTTGCTTAGGATGCATCTATCATAAGTTCATAACATTGCCCCGAACTGGAAAAAAAGAATGCAATTCTCTTGAAAAGCTCAAACCTATCAAACTGCATAAAATATCTTAAAGCGTCTAGAAGTGTAAGGTAGTCCTAGTGAATATGTTGAGGCTTAATATCAGTTTGTCTGTATATGGAGAAGGAACGTAGCCACCCCATTTTCATAGTATTGGTGATTGTTTGTTAAGTTCAACAAGTGTTGTATCATGATTATGCATTCTCAGGCACTAGCTCATGTTGGCCTAAAATAAGGAGCAATCTTGCAAAATGACACAGTAAAGAGGTATAAGTATTAGTTGAGCAACTATTTCTGAAATTTTTAAAAATTGAATGGACTACTTCATGGGCTCTATTATCAGAATTGTCATGTTTTACCCTCGCATTTGATTAATCTAACTTGTTTTACTGAGGAATATATAATAACCTTTTGGGTTTTCTACATAATGTCCCATGTCATGACCCAGTCACTTGAATGAATGATTTTTCAAATGCCATTGTTTTTCGAAAACAAAAGCAACCGGAAAAAAAGTATTTTTATCAATACAGGTAATATACATGAACATCCCCCCCCCCCCCCCGCCCCCCCCCCCCCCCCCCCCCCAAAAAAAAAAAAGAAAAAAAAAACTGCCCCCAAATCATATCCATTGTATTGTGCTTCTGTAGGTTTTCCAAATGTTGGGAGCACCAATATAATGGTGGAATGATCCTTGATAGAATGTAAGAAAATCTACAAAAACAAGAATCCCCCCTCAAGGTGACTATTACTAGATTTAGGTTTCTGTTTCAGTGATCTCCAGAGGCTGTTGCTCCCAATAGCATTACAACTGTACTCAAATTAATTTAAGATCTGGGCATATCAAAATATTCTTGTTCTATAATAGTAAAACAGCATGAAAAAGAGTATCAACAAGAGAAAATGGAAGAAGGTGAGTACAAAGAGGGCAGATAACAAGGGGGTAAACACCTCTATGAGAAGCTATATCGTTCAATATAATCCATAATTCATACAAAATAAAGTTGTTGTCACCAGATCAAACTTATAGATTCTCAAAGAAACCTTAAACATTGTTTCTTAACCAATAAGGGACTCCAAATTTACCTATAGTGAACCTAAGACTAGGCTGAAACTTCATTATAGCAGAACTATCATTTTCTAACAAAAGTTAAGTAAAACTTTTACAAAAAAATATATTTTCTCAGAAAAACCTTCCCAGAAAAAGGGAAATTCGTATTTCTATTGAATCCTTCATAGAAAGCCATAGAAATTACATTGAAACATAATTGTTGTTACCTAATTCCTTTTAATCCAATTGAGACCAAAAATAGGACCTTTAGATTATAATCCTGCTTCTAATAGGATTCAACAACCCGTTAGAAAAATAATCCTAAAAGTTCATACAGAGTTTGCGAGAAGTAGACACTAAAAGCCTAAAAATCGAGAAATACATCTATCTATCTTAAACCTCAAATCCTTATTTTCTGAACTCCCCAGAGTATTTTAGATCCAGAAATTCCTTATTGATGGTAGAAAAAATCCTTATTTTCTGAACTCCCCAAACTATATTAGATCCAGAAAATCCTTGTTGATGGTAGCAATCACAATGTCATCTTCCAAATTGTCTGATATTTTTTCTTAGAGTTAATTTTTTTAGGTAGATGTTACAATGCATTGAACAAGTGTAATGGTGAAGATGGGTGGAAAAAGAGCAAATTATTGACAGTCAATCTTTGAAGTTGCATGATGAAAAAATATTATAATTGATGATCCTCATCAAGAACCTGATAATCATGGAATTGTTTGTCTCTCTTGACTTACTAAAATGAAGATAAGAAACAGTAAATTTGATGCGGCTGAAAAATACTCAAATTGCTTTAGCCTTCGTTCCTTATATATATCCAATCCCACGACTATACTAACGCTTTTAACATCAAAATTATCAGGGCTTATATGAACTTATAGTTATGTAATCTTGTATGTTTCACATGCCTAAATGTGAAGAACATAGAAAATTATCCAATAACACTAAAATATTAGCATTATGCCCACATAACACTTTAATATGTAAAAAAAGTGTTGATTAACTTATACCTTTTAGCATCTTGACACATCTAAAACTTTATCAAAGTTGTGCATACTTATGTCCTCCAAAAGAAATGTCCTAGTTCTGCCCCTTCATATATTCCTGCATATAGTACATCAGTATATGAAACGGGTACCTGTAATGAAGAAATAAATGGAAAAGGTTGCCTGCATATTTCAAGATTAGATGGTTTATTAAAACTATTATGCCGTTATGCATGCACTTTGTTTTCTCACAGTTATGTGTTGCTTTGTAGTTTCATAAAGAAATGATGATCGTGCCCCATCATTTATGGAAACAGCAACTTATTTTCAATTTCATTGTATGTAAATTATTGTTATTATGACTGCTATTTTCACTTCTCCTTAGGTCGTTGAGGTAAATGTTAAAGTGGAAGGACCAGGCCAAAATAATGTTCATAACAATGCATTTTATGCTGAAGAAAAGCTTCTCAGATCTGAATTGCAAGCTATGCGTGATTGTGATCCTTCATCTGCTCGCCACTGGATTGTAAGGCACCATACACCTTTTACCTGAAGTTTTTTGTTGTTAACACATATGATTGCCTTTTTCTTCCAATATTTTCATCATTTGAAGTTCTTGTTATGCATGGTCACTTGCGAAATTGTGGACATGCATTATAGTTTCATATGTGGATCAGAGCATAGTAGATCAATATCAATGCTAAGCGACTTGTAAAATATCTTTCTAGTCTACTTCATGTAAATAGCCTATGGATGTATTAATTTATGTGTTTTCTATGTTGTTGTGAAATTGAGGTACAAAGTCTTTGACAACACAACCCTGAGGCACCTGCAGCTTTGGTGGGTCCTGGGTGGGGTTGTCTCTTGGGCTTTTAGGTTGGCACTTTGATGAGCGATTCTACGCCAAAGGTTGTCTGGTGCTTTGCTTGCCATTTTGAAATGGGCCCATCACTTAAGAATAGCTCCATAATTCTAATTCGTTCATTTTTAGAAAAATGCCAACAAAGTAATCCTCCTTTTGCCTTTGTCTTGATTTTCTGCAAATAATGTTTTAGCGAGAAGCAAGAAAGTGCATAAACGAAGTATATTGATGATTCATCCAAACTTTATTGGTTAATGAGATCACAGCCATCCATATCCTCTTCTTCATATGGAAGCTACTTCTATGGAATCCAAATATCAAATGATGAGTTTACAATTTGTACATATTTTTTTGGGTAAATTGTTGTGCTTAGCCACCTAGGCTTTCCACCTAAGATTTTATAGTTCATCACATAGCATTGTCTAGGTTGTTTGGAAACCTTAGAACACAAAACACTATCCCTAGTTACATTCTAAATGAGGAAGATGTCAGGTCTTCTGTAAATAGACTAAGCTATGTAATTACAGTGCTTGGTAATGTATGATTCAAGGATTGCCGTACTGCTCCAATTGCCTGGTTCGGGGCATACCAAACGGTACTGAGGGCGAATCGGCATGGTTTCGCCCCTTGATTCGAAAAATCTGGCGAGAGAGGGAAAGCGAGAAGGAGAGAGAGAGAGAGAGAGGAAAGAGACAAAGATGGAGGGGGGAGAGGGAGAGAGAAGGAGAGGGAGGGGGAGAGGGAGGAAGGGAGGGAGGGAGAGGGAGAGGGAGAGGAAGAGAGCAAGAGGTCGAGAGAGAGGGCTTGAATGCTCTCATCTCCTCTGCTGTCTATAGGGGCTTGTCCCTATTTGAAATGAAATAGGGGTGAAGTCCTAAATTTTTTTGCGTGTTCTTAAAAAATTTAGGCCTCCACCCTTGTTTCATTTCACAACAGGGATGACCCCATGGATGGCAGAGGAGAATAGGGATTTCAAGCCCTCTCTCTCCCCTCCCTCTCCCTGTCCCTTTCCCTCTCTCTACCTCTCTCCCTCTCCCTCCCTTTCCCCCCTCTCTCACACTCTCTCTTTTTCGCTCTTTCCTCTCTCCCCCTCCTAGCTGGCTCTCCCTTTGTTAGTAGAGGTCCAAAATAGCACGATACGGCACAATACCATATCGTACCATACCATCGGGCAACTAGTACAGATCCTGGTATCGGTACATCCAACTTATTATTATTGATTATAAATCAACATTATAAGTAGGCCTATCAAAAGAACTTAGTAGCTCGAGCTTGGCTCAAGTTCCGTTTGAGAAAAGCTTATTGAGCTTAATTTGGAGCTAAATAAACAAGCTTGAATCAACAAAACATGCCTGAAATTCATTTCAAGCCAAGCCGAAAGTCAACCTATCTCGATCAAAGCTTGTCAAGGCCCAAATAGTTTTTTTATTACATATTTTATATTGTTATTGGAATCAATTAATTGTTAGTTCAAGATTGAAGCAAGCTTTAAGTCAAGTTTTAATTCAATGTTGAACTAAGCTTTATTCATATTCAAATCATTTTCAGTTCTGTTTAAGATTATCAAGCTGATCAATTAGGCTTGTTTTTGGTTTGCTTTGAAATTAAATTTGAATTGAGCTTCAAATAATGGTAAACAAATCAAGCTTGATTATAGAGTTAAAGCTCAAAATTAATTTCAAACCAAGTATGATTGCTGATCAGACCGAAGCTCAGTCAAGCTTGGTTTGATTGCATGCAGCCACGCATAACTATAGGCTTCAACTGTGCATTAGTTTCGAAGCAGGAAGATGTCATATGTGAAAGTGAATCCTAGGTTCTTCGGTGTTAAGCATGCTGATTTTTTTTTTTTAAAAACCATGGCTGAACCTGATCGGGTTGCCTACGTACCCCTTCATAAGGGGGATCAAGCCATACGTAGTTCTTTTTAAGTTTTAAAACGCAGCGGAAAAATCGAATCAAACAATTTAATTCATGCATGCTTACAAGATCAAATCTAGAAATCAGCACCTTAAGAACACATAGGATTATGCCGGAATCGTTTAAACAATTATGCTAAAATTTTCATGCATGATTAACTATCAGATCTGAAACTTAAGAACTCTATTCCGATTAATCTCCGAATATCCATTGAATGGATTCTGTAAATATCTCCGTGAGGAGCCCCAAAAGAGGGTAAAACCTCGGGGAATCAGACCTAGATCTTGACACCATAATAAAAGATTAATGTAGGATTAATACCTTTTATGATGGATGAAACTTGTGGATCTGATCCTCGACTTCGCAGCCACGCACACGAATGGCCTCTACGAGAAGTCCACGCGAAGTTCCTGAAGAGATCCAACCCTGCGGAAGTGCTAGCTTGCGCAGAATTTCTTGAGGCTGAAATTTAATCTTCCAAACGCTATCAACTTTTGATCCGCCTTCTTGGAAGAACTTGGAGGAAAGGTTTAAAGGGACTGAAGAGGACTTAGATCTGATCTAAAGACACTTATCAGGGACCCCTAACACTAATGGCGCGATGGACTTAGAGGAGGAAGAAGTCAGCTAGATTGAATGCAGAATTTTTCCATGCATGAACTAGGGTTCCTCTCTTTTCTTTTTCCTTTTTTCTTCTTCTTTTTCTCTCTTTTCTCCTTGAATTCGACCACCAGATGATGGAGGTCCTTTTAATGTTGCTCTCCTACCTAACTTCATGCCAACCATCCCATATTTGTGGAGGATTTTGTGGGGTTTTGAATTTTGAATTCAAAATTCAAGTTCATGTGCCATTACATGATGAAGCTTGATCTAATCTAAACCATTCATCATGTTGCCACTTTCCTCTTTCAATTTCGAAATTTCCATGCCCCCAAACAGATTAGAGGGTCACGTGGTGATTTTGTGGTGATTAAATTCGAAATTCAACCTTAATTAGAAGTGAGATAAAGATAAGGATGACATATGTCATGAAGAGAGAGAATTTGATCTTATCCAATTCTTTTCATGAATTTATCTCTCCATTTCGACCCATCTAATGATGAAAGAGGTCCCTGATGTTGCCAAGTGTCCCATGGCACCATTAAATAAATTAAATTAATTTTTAATCATATTAAAAATCAATTTATGGCGCCATGCATGGATATGTGACAAGTGGATTTCAAGATCCGAACAGTTTCAGATCAAACCCATTTAATTTAATTAAATCCTAACAAATAGAATGATCCAATTACCATGGGTTGAACCTAATCCAATTAGGTCAATCCCTAATTAAGCACAAATTTAATCTAATTTAATTTGGTCAACCTAAGTCCTCTTGATTCAGACCTAATCCAATCAGGTCAAAAACCCTGATTGAGCCCAGAATTGAATCTAATTCAATTTGGCTCATCCTTAGTCTAATTACTCAATCCAATTGAGTTCATTAGCAATCTAATTACTAATTAATCCTCCGATAATTACTTTAATTATTTTATAAGATAATTTGTCAATCGAATTGACCAAATTACCCCTGAATGATTCTTAATCATTCATCAGCCTTCTTAATCAATCAGGAATCTTCTATGCGTGTGACCTCATAGGTTCGAACCTAAGCCGGTAGTATAGGAACGACTTCCTACACTAATTGATGTGACCATCAGCAATGGTACCCGACGTCCGAATAGGCCGAATATATGCGAAGCAAATATTCTGGAACCCTGAACTATGGTTACTGTATAATTCAATCCCTTTGACTCTTAATGCTAGGATGACTTAGAGCTCACTGTCAACCCTATAATTAGTACATCCATTATGTGATTAACTTTAGATATCCCGTGACTCCTCACTGGGATTACCCTGGCCAAGGTTTTGCTAAATTAATCACAAGATATTATTCCTGTTTCCAGGAGGGGTCAATTCCATCTTGACTCACAACTGACTACGCAAGTACTTGACTGCACCCAGTGACCTTCCGTCACTGAATTAGAAATTCAGGTAGTCCGGTACCAAAGTACAGTGAGTTGCTTGCTAGTCACAGGTTGCGGTCTCAGGTCAGAGGGCCAAACTTATACCCATATCCACTCGGAACATCTCTCGACAGTAGAGCGTTCCGGAATTGGTCACGTTCAGTGAAATGTACTCCTACACTTCACCTGTAAGGCATATCAGTGTCTCCACACTCCTTGGTTAAGAGGACAACCAACGTATATGTCACACAACGACCTAATCTCGATAATGTTGTCGTCCTAGTAACAACATATTATTTGGTCGCGAACAAGTTTAAGGACTCAAAGATAAATCCTCCTTTATCATAACATAAGTCCTAAGGACTTCATTATATAAGAGTTCATTTGAAGATGAAATGATGAATAATGCCAAATAATACTTTATTAATTTGTCAATTTATTTACAAAATTCAATCATCAATATGCTGACGATTGACATTTAGGATACAATTCCCAACAATATGCATATTGAACTGCTTTCAAGTTGTGCTTTGTTAATTACGTGTCTTTACTTAAAAACTAATAACGGTTTGATCTTATGATGTCATCTTCTTTGTGGACATGTTTATGTGACATACACCAAATCTAACAAAATGACCTAGTTTGAATGTTCTTTAAATGACTTGCCCCTTTTGGATTGTAATTCTTTGCCGGAATAATAAATCTGTGGATAGCAACTAAGTTAAAATGCCTACTGAGATATTGATTTTCTTGATGACCAGGGTTAGATGTGCATTCTACTGAGATATTGCTTTATCTATTGAGACATTTCCCCTGCTTTGGTGATATAGTTTGTATATTTCTGAACAAAAGTAAGGTTATAGTTGGTATATTGCTTACCCGTCATGATAGCGAGTGATGGTTACAAGTCCCAACCTGTTTGATATCAATATATTCAGTCTGAATTTCTTAGTTGTTCTTGGCCATAACTTGGAAAGCATTAAACAAGTGAGTTTTGATTATTTATATTTTCTTGTGGGGTCTTGTCTATGGAATAACATTTGGTAATTTGGTCTAAGAAATTAGATAGAACTGGAACCTGTTGGAGTTATGGGTGGCTGCCTCGGTGCCTAAGCATCTGTTTTGTTGATAGACATGCATCCTGGTGATTGTGCGATAGAAATGCCTTTGAATGCATAAGAATCCCTTACCTTGACTATTACATGGATCCATACATGCGAGCGTGCATGCACACACACAAAGAACACACAGAATCATATATACATACACTAACATATGCATAACTATGTACATATATCTGTGCCACTTATATCTATAGACGTTTGTCTGGTGTGTTCGTTATATACCAATCATTTTGTTTTAATTTCCTTTTTTATAAGTGATCCACTAATGAAATAAGGGAGTGAGATACATCATATTCAACTACAAGAAAAAATCAGATTTTCACAAAAGGTATCTTAAGTTTTAAACTAGCAACTGTAAAAGGTCTTCTATTCAAAAACCTAAACTTGATCTCTAGACTCGAGCATGATAACTGAGGTTGCCCAACAATTTATACCACTTGATTTGGAATAAAATGATGCATTTGACAAATAAAGGTTTGATAATATAAATGAAGCAGTTGAATCAAAGATTAATTTATATTGTCTGTTTCCTAGCTGATCATCGCTGTGACTGCCTAAGGGCTGCTTAGGCTATTTGACGAGCCTGAGTCTACAATCACCACTTTGATGTATTGACCTGTTTGATGCATTGTTATTAGACTATGTCCTTTAAAATGCGTTGTTTTAATTGTGAATCTTTACTTGGCAATGTCCTTGAAACTTGATGGCTTGCATGAGTTTAAAACCATGAATTTCCTACTACATATTCTAGTTAGGGACAACTATTCTTGTTTTGACCTGAATCAAATACAACATCTAATAAATTATTCGAATTTTATTTTTTAATTACTAATGCATTCCATTCTCATTTCCAGGTAAGGAACACAAGAACTGTTAATCGAACTGGCCAACCTACAGGATACAAGCTTGTGCCTGGTTCTAATTGTCTACCTTTAGCTGGTCCAGAGGCAAAATTTTTGAGAAGAGCTGCATTTTTGAAGCATAATCTTTGGGTTACACCATATAATCGTGATGAGATGTACCCTGGAGGAGAGTTTCCCAATCAAAATCCACGTCCAAATGAGGGATTAGCAACATGGGTTAAGAAGAACAGGTCACTTGAGGAAACTGACATTGTTCTCTGGTTAGTTTTCATTTCCTAGAATTTGATAGCTTTAATAGTTAAACTTTTTTACTTTCTATTTTCTTGGTACGTGTCAAAAATTTTTGGTGAGTCTCCTCTTAAATCTTTATTTGTTTTTCCTATGAAGGGCTAGTGTTTCTCCTTTGATTTTTGTGTAGAATATTAGCACAGATTTAGTTCGTAAACTGTTACCATTTTTTTTGCTTTTTTTTCCTTTTATGGGATAGGCGATTATTTAAATCTTAAAAAAGGACATTTCTTCTTCTTTTTTTTAAGGTTGCTAGTCTTGCAAGTTATTTTTTTTTATTTCTTGAAACATCCCTTGTTTGTCATTTCATTCATTATGATGTCTTTGCAGGTACATATTTGGGGTTACCCACATTCCAAGGTTGGAAGACTGGCCTGTCATGCCTGTGGAACGCATTGGTTTTATGCTCATGGTATCACTTTCATTATGTCTAACTTTTTTTATGTTTATACTCTGTATTGGTGCATTTATTTTTGTATGTCTAGAACTTTTTGCTTAGAGGACAGTAATACCCTTAATCTAAATTCTCATATTTGGCCTTGACGCATGAATCAGACTTACTACTGAGGCAAATGTTGTGCTTAAAGGATTCATATAGTGCAGTTGAATATGAATCCACATTCTATATCCTGTTATATGTTGGTATACATAGTCAAGCCTGTTTATACATGCCATTGTAGTGTATTAGTTTGGTTCTTGAAGTCCCTGTGTGCATATGATAGGCTGCTTGAAAAATGTACTCCTTACACATGTATGCAGATGCACACGACTTCTTCTTGAAGGGTTAAATTTCATTTTGCCTTACATTTTTGTATTCTTATTTTTCTTAATATTAGGGTGGTCTGTGATGACACAGAACCAGGCTCGGCCAAGTCCAGAATGTGACTGCAATCTCGTTGATCGGTGTTTGGATTTAGTTTGATTAATTTTCGCGGGAAAACATATTTACCGACTTAAACCTCAAGACATGTAATTATAAAGTAATTGGTCATTGGTCATATAGAGCAACTAAATTTTCGTCCAAACTATACTTTTGCAATACATAATTCTGAAATCAATTGTTTCGTTCTATCATCTTATAATACAGAAAATAGTTTAGTTTAGAGGTAAATATTGCATCCCTTGGTATATACAACTATCTCATTACTTCATTAATACATTCACTTTTGATGCTCCTTGCTTTACTTTAAGATACACAAAAAGGATCTAACTGACTTTGATGCTCCTTGTATGGTGGGAGCTTCACTACATGCCCCAAAAATACTTCCAATCTTTTAGTAGTCTGAGTCAACAAGCTACTCACTTTGAAATATGGTAAATAATTAGATGAGCTACATGGTTTAGCAAGTACCCAAACATAGTGAAGTCTAGGGTCAGCGGAACCGTCCCGAACCGGACGGTTTTGCCATTTTGAGCCGTCCCGGCGGCTCATCGGGATGGTTCCGGCAATGGAAATGAAAACCATTACCAGAGGCAGAGAATGAGAAGCAAAAAGGAAAAGAGAGAGCGAGTGGGGGAGGGAGATGGGGAGGGAGGCTGGCGGAGGCCTACTTCGGGGTAGTAGGCAGAGGCTGCGGCTTGCTCCCTTGTTTTGTTCGAAACAGGGGTCCAGCCGCTATAAAATTTTAAAATTTTTAAGTGAAGTCGGTAAATCGCTTGTCGACTTCACTTAAAAATCACGAAATTCCCTCCCTTTCTCCGCCTTCTTTCTCTTTCTTTTCCTCTTCTGTTTGTCCTCTCCCCCGCCTCTTCTATTGTGTCGGTACGGGCCTGACATGGCATGGCACGGTGCCCGGTATCGGTTCCGCCGATGTTGGTGAAGTCACTATTGTATGAAGAAAATAGAATCATGGAAATGATATGGTTACATACTTACAAAAGTTCATATAGTTAATAACTATCTTATAGTACATATGTAATGAGTACACTTACTAATGTAACATTATTTGGAAATGCCGGAATGCTTTTTAAACAATTGGCATCATGAAGATGCTTGCCTTTTCATGCAAAATTATGGAAAACACTGGTCTTAGGGATACACTGACATACTCTGAGAAACATTTGAAATACAATAGGGTATACTTAAAAATTATTTGAAAACACTGAAACTTTGAAACTTACTATGATTTTCAATATCAACTTGTTAGTAATCAACTATCATACCCGCTGGTCTGGGGTTCGCTGAAGCCAACTATCACACCCATTGGTCAGGGATTTACTAATCAATAAGTCCATTAGCTAAGGGTTCACTACATCATGTCTCTTACTGAGAATATGTGGCCAACGACTTAACCCTGCTGGTTGTGCCTCTACTGAGAACACTGCTGTCTAGGGTCACTGCTTCGTGTCCCTATTAAGAACACGAAGGTTAACAACTTAGGCCTTGCTGGCCAGGGTAACCAGAAGTTTTTCTTTCAATTTGTAACAAACGAAACTTCTTACTTTTAGATGATATAATGATTAATGAACACTGTAAATGACGAGTTAAAAGAAATCTCTTTGATATATTAGTATGAATTTAAATCATGATGACTTAGCATTGATGAACTTGGATGTCAAATAGTTATTCAAAGCACATGTTTTTCAAAATTCACTTGACATAAAAGATTGGGAAAAATATCAAAAGATTATGAAAACTTTGCTCATTTTCATATAACAAGGATATATAACATATAATAGTCTTCATGTAACCAAGTGCAGTGCTGAAATTAAAATCAATGACCTGCCTCAACTTTAGTTAGAAACAGGGATTTCAAATGATTTATAAATAGTGAAGAATAGAGAAGAAAAATCTGAATCCTCATAAAATTCATCTATTACTTGCTAACCATAAAACATCAGCTTTTTAAGGAACTTACCTCTTTAGATGATTTACAAACATTCTCACACCCTTACTTTCTTCTAGCTTGCCCCTATTCTTCACTGTCTTTCTTTGGTAGCTGATTTCTGTAAATAGCTAGAATTTTTAGAGTTGCAGAACCATCGGAAGAGGGCAGCACCCTCCTATTTACTGATCTCTTGAAGCAAGAGTTGTGCAGTCACAAATAAGAGTAGTTAGGTGTCACACTATGATTCAGCTAGGTGGCTTATAGGTAAGCACGTGGTAGCTCCTTCATCAGCCTTAGCATGAGGTATACAAGCATGAAGTGGCAGTTCAAGACAAAGTAACAAGTGATGTCAACTTAAACACGAGCTTAAGATGACAAGTCAATTATGAGGTGGCAATCACTACCATGAGGTAACACAAATAGGAAGTGGTGCAAGCAAGAGGTGGCATTTGAGCATGGCGTCAATATTACCATTAAGGATGAGGTAGTTAGAAGCATAAGGCGGCTATAATAATGATAAGTTAGTTCTAAAATTTTTCTTGTTCTATCCTAAGTTCTTTCTTGTCATAAAATTCAAGTCCATACTAATATAATTTCCCTTACAGAGGATTTATTTCCATGGTGATACCATTCACACATATCAATAGTTGATATAATACACTTAGCTCACATATACAGTGATCAAGAAGGCAATAATATATTGGGCTTTCGGTACTTAAAGCCCACATTGATCAAAATCTGTCTAAACCAGCTGGTACAAGCATGATCTGTTGGATTGTTATGTGTAAGAACAAATGGCTGGTTGTTTGTCAGATCTTATATACATAACTAGCGACGGTCAACCCTATATATGTGGGGGCCATAAGTTTAACTCAAATTTTTCATCTAATCTGTACTGTCAATTACTCCAAATTTTTCCTATCCTGGGAAGGTAACTCTATAAATGCTAATAGTCTACTCAAATGTGCAAATGGAACCTATGAATTTCAAACCAACATTCTGTCTATTTTACTCTCTGCCAGTTACACAAATCAAACCTTTTTTGGGGTCACAATTTTTGGGGATTCATTTTGAGTATTCATGTTATAATGCTGCTATGTTTTTAATTGCATGCCTTTGGTTTGTTTTGACTGATTGTGATGTGCTAGTCTTTACCAAACGGGGACCTATGTTAGGTCTAACAAGCATGCATAGCACTACTGCTTACTAAAATAATTTCATATTCATTTTATGAGTCTTGAATATGCTATTTCTTTTTTCTTTTATTCCCAGATGATAACTTCCTTGTCATAAATTTAGTTGAAATGTAGTCCAAATGATGGTAGACATATTTTCTTTTTTCTTTTTTAACATAATTCGATGTGTCCATTTTCTGATAGAGTGATAATTGTGCAGCCTCATGGTTTCTTCAATTGCTCCACCGCTGTGGATGTGCCTCCTAGTACTAGTGAGATGGATGTGAAGGACAATAATGGAACACCAAAGTTGATTCAGAATGCACTGCTGGCAAAGCTGTGAGGGGAGATGTGAAAGGGGAAACTGGAAAAAACAGAAGGATGCCTGTAGGATGTCTGAAAGTTGCAATAAGGGACTTTGGACTGCGTTGTTTGTTGTTTCTTTATTGGCATATGTTTGATCTAGCTCGTACTTCACTTAAGCCACAGGTCTTGCCTGCGGCTTGAAGAAATTCCATCGAACGTATAAATTCTTAAGAGTATGTTTGGTTGTAATGAAAATCGCTTGGAAAACTTATTTTTCTTGGAAAATCTAGAGCCTTCTTGGCATTATTGCTTCGTGTGGGTTTGTTACTACTACGATTACGGAAACATCACCAAGAGATTGATGATGAAGGTGACATTTGCACATACTTCTGCCGTCCCTTGTTTTTCTTATCTCATTTTCTTGAAAGCAAGAAATCTTTGCTTCCAAAAGTTCAAAAGATGTCAACAAAAATTCGAGAATACAAAATGGTTTAATCATGCAAAGCTTTTCAGTCTAGCTCCTTTTATTCATGGATTTTTGAAAACAAAAAACAGAAAACAAGAGCAAATAGTCCTAATTTTCTATTCATTTTTTTTATTAGGAAATTAACAAAGGTGGAAGGCTAGTAATCGGCTTTCTTTGTTTTCTATTGAAAGGTTCTTTGTTTCTTTTCCTTTTTCATTAATTTCTTTGCAACCAAAAATACTCTTATGGGCCTAGGTGGTAAAATTATTCTATGTATGAGGGCATTTTTTTTTTACTTTTTAATAGAACTAGGATCCAAGGAAGCCTGCATGAAAATGAGAGAATATCTGAACCAGGCCACTGGTGTTAATACCAATGACTCGACTTTGAAATTCTTGTGGCATGCGTTGTCCACAATTATAAAACACAGATTGAATAATAATAAAGAAATCCTTGTGGCATGCGTTGTCCTTGTGGCATGCCTGGACTCTGGGACTTGGTTCCTTTGCTAAAAACCCCAGGATAATAATAATAAAGAAAATGAAAAACTGAAATACAAAAGAGGCAGACACTAGGATACCGGAACAGGTAATTTGTCCTAACATATTGATATTGTGAGTTTGATGGTGGAACCATGGATCCTTACAGCTCGTCAACTTGGAATGACCAATGATCGGTGAATCCATATGTACCTCTTAACTGCTGGTTTCTGAATCTGTAAGTACCTCATGACTCGCCATTTCTCCTGTTTTATGCCCACTTAGTGTACAAAAATGATTGAAAATACTCTTCATTAACAAAAGTAACCACAAATGGAAGAATATATTGGTCTTTTAATCCCAAAATAATAATTGCTAGATTAGTTGTGCAATGGTATTAGGTTATCATGAGATGCCTATATCTCCATTCTACCCAAACACGAGAGAGAGAGAGAGAGAGAGACTTAATCTTAATTATTGGCGGTACTCATCTATGGTAGCTAAAAGATACTCCAAATTTTTTTACTTAGTTTTGAGATTATTTGCAAACAATTGTAAAATATCACTAAGTAGGTTATTTAAAATGTCATCTTTAAAATATTGCTAAAAAATATCCAAAGGATGTTGTTAATTAAATGCTTATAGTAGTTAATTTCAAAGGCCCAATCAAGTCTTTTAAATTTAATCAAGAAGACAACGGGAGATTGATTACGAAATTTATCATATGTGTAGGAGTAGCTATTTTCTATTGTTGAGTATCTATTTTGTTTTAAGAATAATAATCTGCATAAAATAATTTCTAGTGAAACAAAATCTGTTTAAGATTCTGCAAATTAATTTCTAAAAATCATATTGTGTTTTTTTGTATATTAGATTTATGTATGTCAAAATTATGTAATTTAAGTGTTGTAAAATTAATAAATTCTAGGAACTTCATTTCTGCAAAATAATTTTCTATTTCAAGTTTCTATAAAATAATTTTCAGGATATCCATATACCAATTTTCATATTTCTGATCAATAACTAATTTTTGGAAACTGAAAGTTATGTAAATTAAAACATATGCAATAAATTGCAACAAAAATGCAAAATATTAAATTTCCTATAAATATTGTATTCATTAATTTAAATTCTGCATAATATGTTTCAGAGGCTTAGTTGCACGAAATATTAATATGAAAATTTAGAACATAATAAGCTGATTGGAATTTAATTACTATATCCTAGGATATACTATTTTGAATAAGTAATAAACTGAATTGATTTTTGGGTTGGCCAATTCCATGAATCATGTTGATGTCGGATAATTATTAGCTTTTGTCTAGAAGTTAAAATTTATCATGTCTATATTTTGATAAAAATATAATTCTTGGAATGTGAGGTTCATGAGGAATTTTTAAGGTTTAGTTAAATTTATTTATTGAGTGTGCTCGCAAGATAAGTAATGATTTACTTTCCCTAGAGACTTTAATTTTTGCCTATTAATAAATATTTGATTTCAAATAAATTATAAATTGACAAATATGCAAGTTATATATTTTATGAAATTATGTATATAATAAACAAAAATTTGTAAATTAAAAGTATTACTTTTATGAACAAATATTATGCATATTTCGTTGAGAAATCTTTGATTGAATGTGCATATTTTCTTTATATTTTAATGTATATAGGATTTACGAATAGCTTTGACATGTTTTGTGTCCGGCTATGTTTTGGACGTTTATAGTGAGGATTACACATTGATATTTTGACTATTACCGAACTCATTATTTTTGCCCACTTCATAGAAAACAAGTGTAGTTTTCTGGCCCTGCCATAGGATATACATATGATCGTCTAGCAGGTTGTTGAGTAGAAATACAATATTTTAAATTATTTTTATAAACATGAAAATGAATTCTTGAGCAAATCTTGATATTCTTGATTATAAAACTTCTCTTATTAAAATTTAATGATTTTCCTTTATGCTTAGTATAAACTAGTTACTTGATACAATCCGATGAGGTGATATGATGACTAGTTTATCATGACATCTTTCAAATGGTTAGAGATGAGTATATGGTTTATTTTAAGGATCGGTGAGTTGGATTTGTCTTTGATTAAAGGAAATTTATCTTAATAATCTCTTAATTTTGTTATATTGGATAGTCGTAATGATTAGAAACTTGGAGCGACCTAGACTAGCTCCATAGGCAAGTTTACTTAGTTGGAAAATTATCTAAGATTTGTCACTTATTTACCATTATTATTTAATTATTTAGATCTACAGATAAAGGATTATATTTGTTTTAAAATTAGGTATTTGCTAAAATAAGCGATGAACTACACGGTTTTCACTTGGATCATTGGATGATGCCTAAGAAGTCTATTATAGTTAGTGTCATGGGATGATAGTTTAACTGGATTGGTGAGACGAATCTAGGAATAATCAAAATATAGAACTGATCTGTTCGATGCGAGGCCTTTATCTCGCATGGAACCTGTTTTCAATAAAATCCCACATTCATCAGTTTTTGCATCAAAGATGGGCCATGATTTCATGTCTATACATAAGATGTACTAACACTTGTAGGTGAATATTTTAGTGGCAAGTGCCCATATGGTATGGCGACAGATTGTGATATGAATGTATATAATTTTCTTTTATTTAGTGGTTAAAGTTTAAATCGTAAACATCATGTTAGGATGCAATACAAGGCCAATGTGAAGGGATTGGGCACTTGCCTTATGGACCACCTATTTTTTTATATTTTCATATCAAGAGATTGCTAAGACCCAATCAACATGCATCAAAGTGGAGCAATGTGATAAACCAATTGCAACAAGAATATGTTTATGTGGTTGTATTTGGGGCACCATCATCACCATACAAGGTTTTGATTTATTGCTTTAGTACTATTTACTTATTTGATTGCCAATGGTTTTTCCCATGTATATGTCATGTCTTCTATATGTGACATGAAGTATATTATTACATGCGTGTGTATTTGAGGCATTATTTTTACATGTATTGTTGGTGTTGCCCAACTATGCAGCCCAAGAGAGGAGATGAATTGGGCTTTTCAAAAACTTTAAACAAAATGTAGTGAAATGAAAACTTAATTTGTGTGTG
This sequence comes from Phoenix dactylifera, assembly GCF_009389715.1. Lineage (NCBI taxonomy): Eukaryota > Viridiplantae > Streptophyta > Magnoliopsida > Arecales > Arecaceae > Phoenix > Phoenix dactylifera. Next base: position 124,388 of record NW_024067954.1, on the reverse strand, counting down.
TAATTTGCAATTGAAAAACTGACCATTTTAGGATCGACTTGTTTGCTTCTAGGATCGGGTCTTGTTCAACAAAAGTCAGCTCGTGATCTGTATAGGTTGACTCATGATAGTATATATTTTTATTGCTCTCTGTCTGTCTTTTGAGACTATTCTGGGGTCGACTCATAAGATTCGGGGGTCGACTCGTGAAAGCATACCAGTCTATATTAGTGTGCTAGGGTCGACTCTTGAGATAGCCCAAGGTCGAAATTTTCTTTCTTTCTTGTAAGCATTCGGGGTTGATTCAAGGTTTTCTTGGAGTTGATTCTTCTTGTGTAGAGCTTTAAAAAATTAAGTTACATTCTTTCACATTGAGAGTTATAGAATGATATCTTTTTGGCTTCCTGCGAGCATTCCAATACACTCCAATCAATTGATTAATAAACTTTTTACTCAAACATTTTGTATCATCAAAATCAAACATTTTCGATCAACAATCTCTCCCTTTTTGATGATGACAAAATCTTTGCGTATCAAAAAAAAATAGAATAAACAAGAATGACATCCTTTTTGTTACATAGTCAATTTGTAAAGTTTACTTTTACTTTCAATTGAATAGTGCTTGTGAAGTTTCTTTGAAAACTACCATAAATTTTGCTTTGTATCATAGTTCTTATCATACTTCTCCCCCTTTTTGTTGTAAATATTTTTTTTCCTCATTTTAGAAGTTTAATTCTTCCATATTTATCATTGTTTCTCCCCTTTTTTGTTGTAAATATTGTTTTCATATTTTTAGAAGTTTAGGTCTACAATTTTTAAATAAATGCTTCAATCTTCCATTTTCTCTACTTCCATTTTTCTTTCCCTTTTTGTCATAATTAAAAAGGTATGTTAAAGACAAAAAGACTTGAAAGCAACGTCTAAGCAAGGAGGCATACACATTACATGGGTAGTTTCATAGCATAAACTCATAACATTGAACATACACAAATGTGAGAGCACAATTACTTTTAAGATAAACAAAGAACACATGACATATGGCAAGAACTTAAACTTAGAGTTGAAACATCATAACATAAAAGAAAATAAACAAAAGTATACTTCCATTAAATTGTATTTTTTGAAGTATAGTTAATAAACTGTAGTTTAGATAACCCTAGGAATCTATACAAGAAGAGAAGATGAAGGTTCCTAGGTCCTAGACTCGTTTGAGGAAGAGGAAGAGGATGAGGATGAGATATGGTAAGGATGATAAACAGTGGATCCCCTAGTCCTATGGGTTGGTTGTGGAGGTCTAGAGGGACCAGGCTGAAGCAGTTGATTGTCTCCCAACTCCCGTATGAAGCGACCAATCATCTCAACAAGAGTAGATGCTGATATAGTAATAGACTCAGTTAGTCGACTTGACTCATTCCAAAACTCCTTGAGCATCTCTTGAATCTGTTCCCCTATCTTCTGAGCATCTGAAGCAAATTGCTTGATCTCTTTCTTCATAGAAGTCTGCCAGTTCCTTAACTCTACCTCCATGTCTGCTGTCCTCAAGAGCTGACTAGTTACCAAGAATTGGATGTCCAAGATGTCGGGCCTCAACTCCGCTACCATCTGGGACAATGAGAAAATATGAGGCTCCAATCTCTTATCCATAGAAAATAAACCATGTGGTGACTCAAGGGCTCTTTGCTCCTCCTGACTGATAGCTCCAGACGCAATCAGCCAGGCAATCATCTGCTCAACAATAGATCTCATCTGCTCCTCATCTAATCTAATAGTGTGACTCGTGCTACTCTCGGATGTGGAGGATAAAAATCAAATGATGTTGTGAAGTCCTCAACTCTATGCTCCATAGAAAACTCTGTCTCTACTGAAGGCATCTCCATGGGCGTAGGTGGCTCGGTACCCTCATTAGTGGGAACAGTAGACTCACTAGGTCTGGCCTCTGCCTGATAGTGTTTATCTCCTCTGGGCTCATCATATCTCTCACCTCCACCACATCGCACCCAATGACCATTGATCCTAGAGTATCCCATTTGATACAATGAGCGATCATTGTAGGTATCGGTATACAATAGTGCTCTTGAGGTTTCTCCTTCAAGTTCAACACTATGATCCTTGAACACTAAGGTCAAGATCATGTTGAAAGGTAGAGATACCTTTGACTTGCTCGCTACCTTGTGCATTTGGCGGAACATGAGTGCGGGCCAATATGTCCTTAGCAAGTGAAACATCACCAATATGTCTCTCTCAAAAATAAAATCGAATCTTTCCATTTTGGGAAGGAAAATCCTATTGATCATATGGTGGAAGATTCTCATCTCTATAAATAATTGACTAGCACTAACCTACTCTAGTTTTCCAACATCTTCATGTCCCAAAATATGCTATAGTCTGATCTGTCGCTCATCCAGATGGTCTAACTAAGTTGGGGTAAGTAGGTACATCCAGAGAGCAAACGAACTCCAACCCATTTGCCTCTATTTCCTCCCAATTGTGAAACCCTCTCGATCCAAGAAACCGAAATTCACTTTGGTGAAGTCTCAAAGGACACCACTCAGCCAAAGCATCCCTCTTTCAATCAAGTTCTCATCTTCTCTTATAGTGCTCTTATATTGCTCCTATTGTGCTCTTATTTTACTATTATTAGAGAATTATGTAGTGAGCTTACTTGTATATTAGATTTGTGAGAATCAAAATTTGTAATTGTGAGAACAAGCTTGTGAGATATCAAACTTGTGGGCTTTATATTCAATCTAGTAGAGTGCTAGATTGTAGAGTGCAACTTGGTGGTTTTCAAGTTGTGGTGCTGTTGCAAGTTGGTGACCTTCAACTTAGATGTTGTAAAGAGTTTTACAACTAGTGGAACCTTAAGGTGGGGTTGTCCTTGGGAGAAAGTGTACATAGGTAAGAGTTTGGCCGAACTATCTCATAATATTGGCTTCATCTCTCTATCCCTATCTCTCTTTACTTGTATTTATATATCTTATTTGGTTGGCTTGATTACTAACATTTACTATTATTGTGATTGTTTAGTATTTGTTTTAATTTGCCATTATTTTTATAGACACCTAATTCACCCTCCTTCCTCTTAGGCGTTGATTTCAAATATCATAATGAAGATTGAATTAGAGTTGAAAATTTTTGAGTGATTCTCTTTTCTCTTTGGAGTGCGATGCTTCCTCTTTTTCTTGGTGAGACGCCAAGTTTGGGAGGAGTTTGAGTGAAGTGGGATTCTTCACCCATTCTTATGCCCAACCCTTTGGAAGAAGTTGAGTGGAGGTGAGACTCCTTCACCCATCTTCACGCCAAGCCTTTGAGAAGTTGTGTGAGAGTGGGACTCTTTCACACAACCTCTTAGTTATCTCTTCTTTCCCACATCACTTTATTTGAGAGTCCTCGTGAATGTAGGACTTCTTTTTCTTTCCACGCCAATCCTTTTCCTTTCCATGCCACCTTTATTTGAGATTTCTAGTGAAGTAGGACTCTTCCCTTTCTCTTGCCATATTTCTTTCTCATGCCATTTTCCTTTCTCATGCCATATTCCTTTCCCACACGACATATTAAGAGTTTGAGTCCCATTAGGACTTTTTCATACTAACCATGCCACATTCAATTAATCACACCACATCAAGTCCAATTGCACCTCATTCAACCTAGCCAAGTCCTCACCAATCTCACTAAACCACAAACCCAATCCCACCACGTCCTCAATCTCTCAAGCACGACTCACACCCAATTGAGCCAATTCCATGCCTAATTAACCATCTTCTCTCATCCCTAACCTAGCCATCTGCCAAGGAAGAAACTCTAGCCTGACCAGTCGCCATAAAAAAAAACAAAAAAAAAGGAGCCGGCATCTTCCCCAAGGTCGGCCTCCTTCCCATTCCTCCACTGTGTCAAACACAAAGGAAGCTATAGCCTCCTATCGTGAGGTCATAGGCAGGAAACCTTCCTAGGAGCCAAGAGGGGGCACGAGGAGAAAAAGGAACCAAGCACTACCTCACCTCAGCATAAAAGGGGCTCACGGCGGCTCAAGAGCCCTTCATAGAACTTTGGAAAGTACACTCTGCTCTTTGTCCCAAAGACTCATATCCTCGTGGAGATTGAGGGCCAAGGCTACCTTTGCCCTCCACGTCCGATAAGAACCCCGATCACCAAAAGAGATCAGAAGAAGTACTGTCATTTCCACTGAGACCGCGACTATGATACCAAATAGTGCATCCATCTCAAAGATTAATCGAGGTACTCATTCGGCATAGGCGGTTGGATCGGTACATGCACCCTCAACAGGATCGAGGAGTGCCCGTTTCGGCCTCTGATCCACCGCCCTCGAAGATAATCGACAACTGATCGATTGCTTGGGTCATCAACACCATTGGTGGTTGTACGGTTGAGATCCTGGGCACCTCGGATAGCGAAGCTCCTCAAGAAGTCGAGGCTGCCCTAAAGAGGCAACGCATAGAAGACGTCATCACCTTCTCTGGCGCTAACCTAGGAGGAGTTCAGACTCCTCATGATGATGCTATCGTTATTTCTCTTATTATTGCAAAATATGATGTAAAAAAAATATTTGTTGATAATGGAAGCTCGGCCGATATATTTTTATACAATGTTTTGTGAAGAATGAGGCTACCTGCTGAACAACTCCAAAAGGTCAACACCCCTCCAGCAAAAAATAGCTCAATACTATAACTCAAGGGTCAAAGGAAAAATTCTTTCAATCTGGCAACCTCATCCTGAAAAAGACCGAAGTGTCCCCACCAAGAGAACTCGAAAAGCTGAGCTCTAATTGGGAAGGCCTATACTGCATTGTTAGATGTATGCCCTAGAAGCCAATTTGGCTGACACATTGTTGATTCTAGGGACATAATTTTGTACTTGACTGTTTATTATTGAATAAATAAAAGGCATCTTTTCATTCATATTATTTATGTGTCTATGAATCATCCAAGGAATTAATAAGATGATGATACATATTCTCAAGAGTTGAGAATTTGAGCCATGTATCATTGGTGATTAATTTCTAAAAGCTCCTGATCAATGGATCATCACGAGGACGGTGATCGATCCGATCAGTGCACAGATCACTTTCCTTCTGGATGGACGAGACTTGAGTCCACAGTGTAGGGACACTGAAGTGATAGTGCAGGTGCTTGTTAGAGAACAAGGGTACTGAGCGTGACCAAGACAAGAAGTCACTTGGATGTCTATCCACTCGTCAGTGACTTGCTTGATGTTGCAGTAGTGTAACTGGTCCTTTGACCTGCGGTGCTTCGGCTACTCACAGTGAGGTTATTGTAGTTTGACTGCACACATACATGGTCTCTAGCCATATGGGTCCATGCAGTGTAGATTGGCTGCAGTAAGTTCACTGTAGGAGTAGGGTATGCACCTATAAGGAATCTATCGACCTTGATAGAAGAGGAGTGATCCTATGTGATTTGTTAGACTGAGCTCTAAGACCTTGGCCAGGGCAGTAATATAAAGTGGAAAAAGAGTTTTCCATTAGCGAACTCAAGTCGAATAAATCTTGACATATGACAGACGATGGGGTTTGACGAGTTGTCCATGACCTCCGTCCTGTAGGGATCCACGATAGTAGGACTGTATCACACGTTAACTGCACCTAGAGGTTCATCTTTCTATTCTACTGGGTAGCCACTACATGCTGCTAGGTGTCACTGGTGGATGGTGGGACTCATAGGGATTATCTTGATGATCGATAAACCCTAATGAGTTGAGTTGGAATCGTTCCAACCCATTGAAAGGAGTTTTCAATGATATTGAGATAGAGATCACAATATATCTCACTACCAGTCAGAGTAGAACCTATGGGGTCACACACACTAGAAGTATTGACCGATCCGATGGTTGAAATCGTGATTAGGAATCACAAGTAATCAATTTGATTGATAAGAAGTTGAAGAAGGAAAGGGAATTAATTAATTGGACTTGAAACAAGAATCCTACTTTGGGTAGGATTCCTAGAGTCCTAATTGGATTAGGACTGGGAATCCTAGTTGGAGTAGGACTGGGATTCCTACTTGGAATAGGATTTCTACAATCCTAATGAGATTAGGAACTTTGAATTAAAATTGGATTCCTACTTGGAGTAGGATTCCTAGAAATCCTAATTGGATTAGGACTTCGAATTCAAATAAAGTCCTAATTGGATTAGGACTAAAATTAAACAAATCCTAATTGGATTAGGATTCCTTAAGTCTAAATTAATTATTAATCTAATGAATCAACATGACTCCTAATTGGATTAGGATTGAAGAGTTCAATTAAGTCATGATTCATTCAAGTCCTAATTGGATTAGAACTAGCGTAGATTGAACCCAAATTTGGCTAATCCTAATTAGATTAGGATTAAACCATGAGAGAGGCACCTAATCCTTTTTGGAAGAGGATTGGGTTAACCAAGTAAGAGGGGCATCAGCCCCTCTTCACTTAGTTGGTGCGACATGAAGAGAGAAAGGGGGCCGGCGCCCCCTCTTGGAAAGTAGTCAAGGGCTCCTAACTTGTAGGAGCCCTTCATCCTTATTAAAGGAGGACTAGGGCCGGCGCCCTAGATGGACCTTTCTCCTCTTCATCACATGGCCACCCCCTCTCCATCTCTCTTGGTTCAGCCGCAAGCAAAGGGAGAGCAAAGTCCAAGCGTTGGCGTCATCCTCTTCTTCCAATCCTTCTTCCAACGCAAGGAAAAGAAAGAAGGCTGCAGAAGCTGTGTTCTTCTTCCTTGAGTTCCTTCTTCCTCTTCCTCCTCTCAAGCACAATCAAGGGTTGATTGAAAGAGAGGAGATCAGCCATCAAAAGTAGTCTTTGCAAGGGAGCTAGCACCCCGGGAAGACAAGAAAGCTTTGATCGGTCCTCTGCTTCGTGTGGATACCCGTAGAGGCCGGACGTTTGAACGGCTTCAAGCGAACCCTCTTCCAAAACCACGAATTCAGATTTGCGGTGATCATCTACCCGCGCAAGGTGAAGATTTGATCTTCCTAATAGTTTTAAAAGTTTTAATTCTTACCTAATTACGAAAGGTCTCGAAACAACGTTCATGCGATGAACGTCGATCCCGCACATGCCCCCTTTCCGCTGCCATCTGATTTATTTTTGAAATATCAGCGGCATGGGCGGGTTCCCAACAGTGGTATCAGAGCCTAGGCTTCGTAGATTAAAGTAAGAATTAATTAACTAAAGGCTTATTAGATCTGAAAATTGAATGATCATGCATGCTGAAAATTTCTGCATGCAGATTTTTTAGAGGTGCTGATTTTTGCATGCTGATTTTTATGTGATAAAAAGATGATTCTAATTGCATTGTTAATGGGATTACAAAGTTTAGAATCATGATTAGCATGATCAGCGACCTATGTCATGATATAATCAGTTAGTTTTCAGATCTGAAAATTATAATTGTTGCATACGGTGATGATCATAGGATTCAACCCCTTTTGGTATCAAATGTAATGACCTGCGATGTGATCTGCGATGTCATGTAATTTTTCAGATGCTTGCATGCATCTTATTTGATGTTTTGAGAGGCCTGCGTGCCTCCTAAAAGGAGATGTAATTTATTTTTATTTTTATTTTACATCTGGTTGTATTTCTGTGATGTGATGTACATCAACGATCAAGTTGAAGCAAAGGCATGAGATGAAAGGTGATCTAAGCGGTTGATGGCGATGGGATCAAGAGTTGATCAAGGATCGAATCAAGGTGGCTTAGAACCAATTCAAGAGTTGAAGACCACTTGATCGATTGATGTGCATGTGCTTGTAATACGACCTAATTAGAATCCATGATCATCACCTATTTAAAGTTTAAATTTATTTGATGCTGCGATTATAACTGCCTGTGATGTACCGTTTGCATGAGATGTGAATGCGAGTCGGGTAGATAGGTTTACATGTGATGTAGCAAACCCAATTGAGACCTAAATCAAAACCTCCTCAATCAAGTCGAGAGTGAACCGACATGAGCAAGTCATATTAGATTAATTGATCTAATTGGTGTCTAAGAAAGCATGAAAGGTGGTTACTTAATTAGGACCTTACTCTCTGAGTAAGGGGAGCCTCCCACCTGCTTACCTGGCCAATTGTTCGATTACCTCTTATGAAGGGCTCAAGTTGCAAACACTAAGACCTGATTAACCAATATTAAGTCAATAGGTCTTCCACTGTAGTAGAGCTGCTAAGGCCTTTCTGATGTTGATTTGTCTCGGCTGGACACAGTGGTCAAGTTGCATCGGGGGGCTGGACCTCTCTATAGACATGAGATGTTGTAGGGTAAAGGTGGGGTTGGGCACCAATAACTATTAGGTGAGGACCCAATGACGACTTTATTCCTACGGTTATACGGTGGGTCTGACTTAACTAAGAAATGGGACCAATAACTGTTAGGTGAGGTCTTCATGGCTTAGAGACCAAGTTACACTGCAACATGCTTGAGAAGCATTGTACAAGAGTTGTACACTCATCCATCTATGTGTCACCAATAACTGTTAGGTGAGGTGGCATGTAAATTGGTGGGACCGCAGTACCCACTAGAAACCCTAGTCGTGTAGGATTTCCGTTTCCCTACCAGGGGAGTGTGAGGGATTCGAGAAAATAGTGGGAGTTACATTTGTTCTAAAAGACCTTAGAACAGATTAGGATCAAGTACAAAAGTCTAACTAGAATCTTTACTCTCTGCAGATACAATGTCGGCTTCAAACCCTCTGACCCGTATTCTTGAGACCAACCGACTGACCGGAACCAATTACAAAGACTGGCTTAGAAATCTCAAAATAGTTTTGGACTGTGAGAAGATAGGCTACATACTCGATTCAGATATCCCCACACTACCAGCACGTCCTACTGATGTTCAGCGTGAGTTGCATAAAAAGTGGTTGGATGATGACATTAGAGTAAAATGCTATATGATGGCATCCATGTCTAATGAACTCCAATGCCAGCATGAAAATATAAAGACTGCTAGGGACATACTGGCACACCTGCAAGAGTTGTATGGTGAGCAGAGTCGCACAGCTCGTTTTGAAGTGTCCAAGAGGCTTTTCAAAGCGAAGATGCGCGAGGGGCAGTCTGTCCATGATCACGGTCTGACCATGATCAAGGACCTAGAGGAGCTTGAGAAGCTCGGTATGGACATGCACAAGGAATTACAAGTGGATTTGATCCTACAGTCACTTCCTGATTCATTTGGTCAGTTTATAGTAAACTACCACATGAATAAGATTGAATGCACTAAGACTGAACTAATCAACATGTTGGTAACTGCTGAGGGAGCCTTGAAAGGTTCAAGGGGCAATATCCTTGCTGCTGAGTTGACTTCTGGTTCCAAGAGAAAGTCTACTTGGAAGAAAAAGAAGCCTGCAAAGAAGCAGAAGAAAGACAAGAAGCCAAAGAAGGAAGTTCAAAAGAAAAAGGCTAACGACAAAGGAAAATGTTTCCACTGCAATGTCGGAGGCCACTGGAAGAGAAACTGTCCTTCATACCTCGAGAGCCTGAAGAATAAGAAAGGTGACACACCTTCAGAAGGTATAGACTTGCTCATAATTGAAACTAATCTAACGGTTTCTTCTACTTCTAGTTGGGTTATAGATTCTGGTTCTAGTGCTCATTTGTGCACTACCATGCAGGGTCTAAAGGAAAGTAGAAGGCTGGCGGAAGGTGCGGTAACCCTTCGGGTTGGCAACGGGGCAAAAGTTGCTGCTGTGGCTGTGGGCACCTACCATCTGCGACTACCGTCTGGATTTAGTTTAATACTTAGAGACTGCTGTTCTATTTATTTGAGAAATAAAATAGTCGCACGTGGTTTCATGATTGACAGTCTCTATCATTTACATATGGATGTATTTGTGAATGTTACCGAGCAAGAAGTGAGTGCCAAAGGATCCAAAAGATCCAGAGATGAGATAAACCAAAGATATTTGTGGCACCTCAGACTTGGCCATATTGGAGAGGATAGGATGAACAAAATGGATAAAGATGGGCTTCTCGGCTCATTGACTTCCGAGTCATATCCAGTTTGCGAGTCCTGTCTTCAAGGAAAAATGGCTAGACTGCCCTTTGTAGGACATGGGGAGAGGACCACTGAAATACTTACCCTAATACATACAGATGTATGTGGCCCATTCGATGTGCTAGCCAGGGGACGTTATTCTTACTTCATTACCTTTACCGATGATTATTCACGGTATGGGTATGTGTATCTTATGAGACACAAGTCTGACTCTTTTGAAAAGTTCAAAGAGTTCAAGAATGAAGTAGAAAAACAAACTGGAAAACCACTTAAGGCTCTTCGATCAGATCGAGGAGGAGAATACCTTAGTAGAGAATTCCGGAACTATCTCAAAGAAAACGGCATAGTCTCACAATGGACACCTCCGGGTACACCTCAACTCAACGGGGTGTCAGAGAGGAGGAATGGGACCCTATTGGATATGGTCAGGTCCATGATGAGCTTCACTGATTTACCTATGTTCCTTTGGGAGATGCCTTACTCACAGCGATTTATTTATTGAATAGAGTTTCCTCTAAATCCGTTCCTACCACACCGTATGAGATATGGCATGGTAAGAAACCAAGTCTTGGTCATCTCAAGATTTGGGGATGTCCGGCCCACGTCAAGAGACTACAGGCAGACAAGTTAGAGGCTAGGACCATAAGTGCTCGTTTTATAGGATATCCTAAAGAGTCATTAGGATACAATTTTTACATCTCGGAGGATCACAATGTGTTTGTGAGCCGTCATGCCATATTCTTGGAAAATCAGTTTATCCTTGATAGAGGCAGTGGGAGGAAAATTGAGCTTGAAGAGAAAGTCTCTGAAAGGCAACGAGTCATGGATCCTATTGAACCCATTCATAAAGAGCCAGTACACGATGTCCCTCGACCACCTCGTAGATCTAGTAGGGTCTCCCATCCTCCCGATAGATACTTAGGTATACTAGAAGAGGATACCGAGGAAATGTTCCTGGTGGGAGATAGGGATCACATACAGGATCCCAAAACCTACGACGAGGCGATATCTGATATCGATTCCGAGAAATGGCTGGAAGCTATGAAGTCAGAGTTAGACTCCATGCATTCCAACCAAGTCTGGACCTTAGTAGATCCACCAGAAGGTATTGTACCTATTGGATGTAAATGGATCTACAAAAGAAAAATAGGTTCGGATGGAGAGGTAGAGACCTATAAGGCAAGGCTTGTGGCGAAAGGGTATAGTCAGCGCGAAGGCATTGACTATCAGGAGACTTTTTCACCTGTAGCCATGCTAAAATCCATCCAAACATTGCTTGCCATTGCAGCATTTCATGATTATGAAATCTGGCAGATGGATGTGAAAACTGCTTTCCTGAATGGATACCTTGATGAAGATATCTATATGGAACAGCCTTTGGGTTTCACTTCCAGTGATGGAGATCACAAGGTCTGCAAGCTGCAAAGGTCCATCTATGGACTAAAGCAAGCATCTCGGAGTTGGAACACTCGTTTCGATGACGCAATCAAAACGTTTGATTTCATCAAAAACGAAGAGGAACCGTGTGTTTACAAAAAGGTTAGTGGGAGTGCTGTCGTTTTTCTCGTACTGTACGTAGATGACATTCTCCTAATAGGGAATGATATTCCCATGCTAACCTCGGTTAAGGTCTGGTTGTCAAAAGAATTCTCCATGAAAGACCTTGGGAAAGCATCCTATATTTTGGGAATAAAGGTCTATAGAGATAGATCTAAAAGGATGCTTGGCCTTTCACAGAAAATGTACATAGAGGAGGTACTGAAGAGGTTCAGCATGGAAAACTCCAAGAGGGGTCTCTTACCCCTAAGGCATGGAATTCATCTCTCCAAGAAGATGTGCCCCAACACATCTGAAGAGATTCAACGCATGAGCAAGATTCCTTATGCATCGGCAATAGGAAGCCTCATGTATGCCATGCTATGTACACGACCTGATATAGCTCTTGCTGTGAGTGTCACAAGCAGATATCAGTCGAATCCAGGTGAAGAACACTGGATAGCTGTGAAGAACAGTCTTAAGTACTTGAGAAGAACTAAGGACATGTTCTTGGTCTTTGGGAGAAGATCAGAGTTGAAGGTAGAAGGATGCACACATATTGATGATAGAAAGTCTACATCAGAATATGTGCAATTGTGATTCAGTAAATTGGAAGAGTTCCAAACAACCGATCATTATAGATTCTATCTTAGAAGCTGAATGTTAAGCCGTATCTAAGGGTGCAGTAGAAACCTTCTGATTAAAAGTTAATTGCAGAGTTAGGTGTAATGTCATCAGATGCCATAACACTTTACTGCGATAATATTGGCACCATAGCATTAGCTATGGAGCCATGGTCTCATCAGAAGTCCAAGCACATAGAGCGACGCTTCCATTTCATACGCGACTATGATGTAGAGGTGCAGAGAGTAGACTCCGCGGATAACGTGGCAGACCCGTTCACTAAGCAGCTGAGTCAGCAAAAGACTGAAGCCCACCTTGAGAAGATGGGCCTAAGATATATGACCAATTGGCTTTAGTGCAAGTGGGAGATTGTTAGATGTATGCCCTAAAAGCCAATTTGGCTGACACATTGTTGATTCTAGGGACATAATTTTGTACTTGACTGTTTATTATTGAATAAATAAAAGGCATCTTTTCATTCATATTATTTATGTGTCTATGAATCGTCCAAGAAATTAATAAGATGATGATACATATTCTCAAGAGTTGAGAATTTGAGCCATGTATCATTGGTGATTAATTTCTAAAAGCTCCTGATCAATGGATCATCACGAGGACGGTGATCGATCCGATCAGTGCACAGATCACTTTCCTTCTGGATGGACGAGACTTGAGTCCACAGTGTAGGGACACTGAAGTGATAGTGCAGGTGCTTGTTAGAGAACAAGGGTACTGAGCGTGACCAAGACAAGAAGTCACTTGGATGTCTATCCACTCGTCAGTGACTTGCTTGATGTTGCAGTAGTGTGACTGGTCCTTTGACCTGCGGTGCTTCGGCTACTCACAGTGAGGTTATTGTAGTTTGACTGCACACATACATGGTCTCTAGCCATATGGGTCCATGCAGTGTAGATTGGCTGCAGTAAGTTCACTGTAGGAGTAGGGTATGCACCTATAAGGAATCTATCGACCTTGATAGAAGAGGAGTGATCCTATGTGATTTGTTAGACTGAGTTCTAAGACCTTGGCCAGGGCAGTAATATAAAGTGGAAAAAGAGTTTTCCATTAGCGAACTCAAGTCGAATAAATCTTGACATATGACAGACGATGGGGTTTGACGAGTTGTCCATGACCTCCGTCCTGTAGGGATCCACGATAGTAGGACTGTATCACACGTTAACTGCACCTAGAGGTTCATCTTTCTATTCTACTAGGTAGCCACTACATGCTGCTAGGTGTCACTGGTGGATGGTGGGACTCATAGGGATTATCTTGATGATCGATAAACCCTAATGAGTTGAGTTGGAATCGTTCCAACCCATTGAAAGGAGTTTTTAATGATATTGAGATAGAGATCACAATATATCTCACTACCAGTCAGAGTAGAACCTATGGGGTCACACACACTAGAAGTATTGACCGATCCGATGGTTGAAATCGTGATTAGGAATCACAAGTAATCAATTTGATTGATAAGAAGTTGAAGAAGGAAAGGGAATTAATTAATTGGACTTGAAACAAGAATCCTACTTTGGGTAGGATTCCTAGAGTCCTAATTGGATTAGGACTGGAAATCCTAGTTGGAGTAGGACTGGGATTCCTACTTGGAATAGGATTCCTACAATCCTAATGAGATTAGGAACTTTGAATTAAAATTGGATTCCTACTTGGAGTAGGATTCCTAGAAATCCTAATTGGATTAGGACTTCGAATTCAAATAAAGTCCTAATTGGATTAGGACTAAAATTAAACAAATCCTAATTGGATTAGGATTCCTTAAGTCTAAATTAATTATTAATCTAATGAATCAACATGACTCCTAATTGGATTAGGATTGAAGAGTTCAATTAAGTCATGATTCATTCAAGTCCTAATTGGATTAGAACTAGCGTAGATTGAACCCAAATTTGGCTAATCCTAATTAGATTAGGATTAAACCATGAGAGAGGCACCTAATCCTTTTTGGAAGAGGATTGGGTTAACCAAGTAAGAGGGGCATCAGCCCCTCTTCACTTAGTTGGTGCGACATGAAGAGAGAAAGGGGGCCGGCGCCCCCTCTTGGAAAGTAGTCAAGGGCTCCTAACTTGTAGGAGCCCTTCATCCTTATTAAAGGAGGACTAGGGCCGGCGCCCTAGATGGACCTTTCTCCTCTTCATCACGTGGCCACCCCCTCTCCATCTCTCTTGGTTCAGCCGCAAGCAAAGGGAGAGCAAAGTCCAAGCGTTGGCGTCATCCTCTTCCTCCAATCCTTCTTCCAACGCAAGGAAAAGAAAGAAGGCTGCAGAAGCTGTGTTCTTCTTCCTTGAGTTCCTTCTTCCTCTTCCTCCTCTCAAGCACAATCAAGGGTTGATTGAAAGAGAGGAGATCAGCCATCAAAAGTAGTCTTTGCAAGGAAGCTAGCACCCCGGGAAGACAAGAAAGCTTTGATCGGTCCTCTGCTTCGTGTGGATACCCGTAGAGGCCGGACGTTTGAACGGCTTCAAGCGAACCCTCTTCCAAAACCACGAATTCAGATTTGCGGTGATCATCTACCCGCGCAAGGTGAAGATTTGATCTTCCTAATAGTTTTAAAAGTTTTAATTCTTACCTAATTACGAAAGGTCTCGAAACAACGTTCATGCGATGAACGTCGATCCCGCACATGCCCCCTTTCCGCTGCCATCTGATTTATTTTTGAAATATCAGCGGCATGGGCGGGTTCCCAACATGCATAACCAAAGTTGTACGACCAAAAGCATATAGATTGGAGCAGCTCCATAGCACTTCGTTTCCACGAACATGAAACTCTAACAACCTGCACATCTATTATCAGTAAGGTCCATTGTATTTTAAGCTTGTCTGTAATAAAAAATCTTCGTGTTATATTTTATCTTTTAAATCGGATAATTATGACAAGCGTACTCGACTTGGGACACTCCAAGGATGTCGGGGCCCTAATAGGGGAGACAACCTAGAGATGCTTGAGGCCTCCTTAAACCGAGCTCGCTCGAGATCTCTTTGAGACCATGGTACAAAGATGCCTCGAAGACCATAGTTCCGAGTTGAGAAGACCGATTCCACTTGGATTCCTCTAGGACCTTAGTCTAGAGATGCTTTTAGGACCGTAGTCAATAGATGAGAAGGCCAGTCCCCGCACCGAAGGCTTGGCGTGCCAACCGACCTCTTTAAGATGAAAATAGCCCAAGTAGGAGACCGACCACTGTGTCGAAGGCTTGGTGCTCAAACCGACCTCCTCAGATCAAATGGCCCAAGCAGAAGATCGGCTGCCACATCAAAGGCTTGGCATGCTAATCGACCTTTTGAGGTTGAAAATGGCCCAAGCAAGAGACAAGCCACCGCACCAAAGGCTTGGTGCACCAATCGGCCTCCTTACATCGAAAATGTCCCAAGTAAGAGACTGGCTGCCATGCCGAAGGTTTGGCATGTCAACTGATCTCTTAAAGTCGAAAATAGCCCAAGCAGAAGACCGAGCCCGCTCGAAATTTTTCTAATACCATGGTCTAGAGATGCCTCTAGGACCATAGTTTGGATAAGAGAAGACCGTGCCCACTCTGATTTCTCTAGGACTATAGTCCAGAGATGAAAGGAGACACCTTGGGGATCGACTTGGAACCTCCCCAAGACCGATTCCACTTGAATTTCTCTAGAACCTTAGTCCAAAGATGCCTTTGGGATCGTAGTCCAGAGATGAGAAGGTCGGCCCCCGTGCCAAAAGCTTAGCGTGCCGATCGACCTCTTCAGGTTAGAAACAGCCTGAGCAGAAGATCGAGCTCACTTGGAATCTCCCTAGGACCATAGTCTAGGGATGCCTCTAGGACCATAGTCTAGAGATAAAGAAAAACACTCCAGGCAGACCTGGGACCTCCTTCAGGTTAGCTCACTCAGAATTCCTTGAGAGTTAAACTATAAGAAGATCAATCGAGGAGCCCAAGACAAGCTAAAGCTCTATAAGGAGAAGGGTTCAGTGTGACAACCCAAACTCAAGCTAAGGAATGAACAAACATAAGTAAAGGCCGAAGTCAGGTACTTTAAAAATTTTCTTACTTTTTATTATCATTCAGTTATATATTGACCTCAAAGAAGTTGAGCGAAAAGAGCTACAAGAGAAGGTCAAAGCTTGGGGCAACGAACCTAAACTCAGACATAAGCAAATAACGGGGACAAAAATTGAAGCCAAGTATTTTGAAAATTCTTCATTTTCATTAATGTTGGGAATCTTGACATTGACCTCCATAGAGGTCGAACAAAATAAAAATTTCAAAGATATTGGTCTATTCGAGAAAAAAGAAGAAAGAACAAAAAGGTACATGAGACTTCACTCCTTGCCTTCGCCGCTGCTGAGATATCCAGTTTCCTTCAATTGAAAAGAGGCAGATCTTCGTGAAGATTCTCATTGGCAAGACCATCGCTCTGGGGCTTGAGTCCTCGGATGCGGCTCGCAATGTTAAAGCAAAGATCCAGGATAAGGAAGGCATCCCCTTGGATCAACTCCTTGGCCCACCTCAGCGCCTTTGTCCTTGCCTCAGCCATCGTTGTCGTCTTCGCTATCATCGTCGTCCCCGTCTTCACTATCATCATCGTCCCCATCTATGCCACCGTCATCGTCATTGTCGTTGAAGCTGGAGAAGCCCATCCTTGGAAGAGCTAATGACCCGAGCTCGGCATGCCTCAAAACCCTTTCTGAAGGCATCAGTCGTGTTTTCCAAGGTCTCCCCTCGAAACTCCTCCAAAGCACGGTACTCCTTGACTGCCTTCGCGATCTTCGTTGAGGCACAAATGACTTGCTTCCTAGCCTCGGTAGCCCACCAATTAGCCTCATTGGCCTGTTGCTCGGCCTCGGTAGCTCGCTGCTCACCCTCGTTGTCTTTCTACTCAGCATGGGCTAGCCTCATAGAAAGCTCTACTTCCCTCTGATCGGTGACCTTGAGGGCCTCCCAAGCCGCAGACATTGAGCCTCCTACATTTCTGCTTGAGTCTGCACGACCGAGGCATGGGCTTCTGCCGATCTGATCTCATCCTCGACCGACTTGGTCTTCACCTTGACCAGCTCGGCTCGCTCTTCGACTACTTCCCACTTCCCCTCGAGCATCGAGAACCTCGCAGCCATTTGATGCACCTCGCTGATCGTATGGGCATGCTGGAAAGGAGAACAAGAGTCAGTAACTAAAGTAAAGGACTTCATGAAAATTTGCAAGTCAGAGACCTATCCGGATGACTATGGTGAGAGCCTTGTCGAAGAACTTGGTGGCATCAATGGACTGTATAGTCTTCTTGTCAGCCGAGAGTTGCATGGCATTGACCAACTCCATCTCCACCATAGGGTTCATCAGAGCTAAATTTGACTCTCGGACGGACCAACCTAGGGAGTAAACCCTAGAGGCATGGTCCGAAGCTGAAGGGCGCTCCTTGCAAGTGGACGAGCTCGGACTGGAGCGAGCCAAGACGTGGGTCTCAGGGGACGGCCGAAGTGGAGACATGACAGCAATAGAGGCTTGTGCCAGGCTGACCCCCTTTGGAGGGGCCGACATGACTGGCGACACAGCAATGGCCTTGGCATCAGGCCTTGTAGTCTCCCCCCGAGGTGTAGGCAGCATAGGAAATACCTCAAAAACTGGAGCCTCGGCAGCAACCTTAGTGGCCGCCTCGATGGTAGTAGCCCAAGGGGACTCCCCCCTCGGCCTTTTCTCTTGGGGGACCTCGACCTCGGCAGCCGCGACCGACCTCTTCTTTATTCTTCTCCTTTGACCAATCAACAAGAGGTCGGTCTTCATGGTGGTGAGAATTGCAAAACTAGGGACGTGGTCAGATGCAACAAGGCAGGAAGATAGAAAAAAGTTCAAGAGGAGCTTACCCAAGGAGTTGGCCAGGCTTAAACTGACATTAATTAGAGTTCGCTCAAACAATAGCTCCTGCAAGGTAGGAACCTCATATCAAGATTCCAAAAGCATGTCCAAGGCCCTTTGGTTGTCATCGGATAGCCTCGAGGGCCGATTCAGGTCTCTCTGAGGCATCCTCCCTTCAGTCTCAAATCTCCATGGCTGCTCGAAGAAAACAAAGAAAAATCTCCCTTTCCATCTGTGGATAGAAGAGGGAGTACCTTGGAGCAGCTTGTGATTTTTTAAGGAGAAAAACACCACCATCTACTATCTCGAGGATGCCTCTTAAGGGTGAAGCACCCTCGAAAAAGAGGCACTGAGGCTCGGATATGTTGGAAAATATGTCTTAAAGGTCAATCGTCAATCTGTTGATGATTGAGATGTATATGAATTAATAAATAATAAAAGTTATTTGGCATTTTTTATCGCATATTTTGTACATCTTAATGAACTCATGTCATGTGATGAAGTCCTTAGGACTCTTATAAATGATAAAGAAGAATTTATCTACAAGTCCTTAAACCTATTCACGACCGAACGATATGCTACTACTAGGATAATGGCATTATCATGTATAGATCGTTGTGTGCCATATTTGTTGGTTATCCTCTTAACCAAGGAGTGTAGAGACACTAGTATGCCATACAAATGAAGTGTAGGAGTACATTTCGCTGAACATGATATGATCCGGAACACTCTGCTGTTAGGAGATGTTCCGAGTGGATATGGTATAAGTGTTCCTCCGACCTGAGATCGTCACGGTGACTAGCAAGCAACTCACTGTACTTTGGTACCGAACTATCTGAATTTCTAATTCAGTGACGAAAGTGTTCTGGGTATAGTTAAGTACTTGCGAAGTCGGTATGTGAGTCAAGAAGGGATTGACCCCTCCTGGTGACAGGAGATAATGTTCTTGTGTTCAATTTAGCAAAACCTTGATCAGGATAATTCTTGTGAGGAGTCATAGGATTTGTAAAGTTGAAACACATTTTGGATGAACTGATTAAATTATTGACAGTGAACTCTGAAGTCATCCTAGGCAAAGTGATAGGGTTGAATTATACGGTAACCATAGTCCAAGAGTTCTTGAATGTTGCTTTGCAATCATTCGGCCTATCCAGATGTCGGGTACCATTGTTAGATGGTCATTTCGATTAGTACAGAAAGTTGTTCTTGTGCTACCGACTTCGGTTCGAATCTATGGGGTCACATATATAGAAGTTTCTAGGTTGATCAAATGGCTGACAGACGATTAAGAATCGTCCAGGGGTACATTGGTCAATTCGATTGACAAGTTATCCAAAGCAAAGATTGCAGTAAAATAATTATTGAATTATTGAAGAATTAATTAGCAATTAGATTGCTAATGAACTCAATTTGATTGAATGATTGGGCTTAAGTTGAGCCAAATTGAATAAGATTCAATTTGGGCTACATCAGGGTTTGACCTAATTGGATTGGGTTCGACCCAAATAGATTGGGCTTGACCAAATTGATGGGACTTGACCAAACTGGATTGGCCTTGACCCGAGTCAATTAGAAGTCCTTATTTGATAAGGAATCTAAGTTCAAAAATTCAGAAATTGATAAGGAGAAGATTTTCTAAAAAATAGGAACCTAGCTTTCCTTCTTGGAGAAGATTGACACCTCACCATATCTTCCTAGACTCATGACCGCCTCTCTTCATTTTTGGGCCAATTGTCGGCGTGAGAATTCAGAGAAGGCATGGGATAAAAATTCAGAAGGGGTGGCGCCACAAAGCTTCCAAAAGGGCTAGGATAGAATCCCTAATTTTTAGGTACCAATAGTTGGCATGAAGAGGAGTGCGGCAACATTAATTTGGGCCGCATGACTCCCTAATTTTTAGGGAGTCAATGCGCCGAATTAAATTGAAGGATGAGGGAGTCGGACTCCCTCTCCATCCTCCCATGGAGATCCCTAATTTTTAGGGATTTCCAAATGCCAAGAATGCGCGTTTGGAACCAATAAAGGCGTGGGGCCTTTGGCTATAAAAGGAGCCCCACGCCTGGGGTTTCTTATGAAAAATTTTTGAGGATTCAAGTTCTGAAAAATCAGAGAAGCAGCTGCCCACCTCTTCTCCTTCTCTCCTTCCTCTCCATCCTTCATCCTCTCAAAGAATAATCAAAAGTTGATTTCTTCGAAAGAGAAAGGTTCAGCCATTGCAGCACCTCCGTGCGAGCTAGCACTCCCGCGGACGTCGATCTTCCTCGAGCTTTGCGTGGACGATCCATAGAGGCCGGATGTGTGTTAGCTATAGAGCGTGATCAAGGAGTTATCAAAGGTTTCTAGCAAATCAGGTATGAGATTTGATCTCATTAGATGTTAATATTAGATCTTAACATAGTTGCTGAAATTTCAGGGTTGCTGAAATTTCAGAATTGTATGTTAGACATGCAACTATAGTTTCATGTTTTACATAAATGTTTAAATCCTGATTTTTATTTTTATGGTAGAGATTAGATCTCATGCATGCATAAAAATTAAAGAGTTTAATTTTTAATTGCTTTCGTTGATTTTTAGAAAATTTTTAAAATCATGCATGCTACCCTACAAGGGTTCCTTTCAGGATATTCTAAAGAAAATAAAGAGAAAGAAAACCAACTAAGATATGCCAGGAGTTCGACACCAGCTAGGTTAGAACGAGGCTGTAAGGCCTTATCAGTTGCACAAAGAAAGGGTAAAGAGGTAGCCTCAGCCCGACCCTCAAGGTCTTCTCATATAGGCCAAGCTGAGAAGAAGAAGGATTGGTCACCCGGTTGCCAGGACTGACGAGCTTAAAGGTGAACTCAGGGGGCACAAAATGCTGAGCTCAGATGAGGTCCATTTCTTTCTAAGGATGGATGCCTCATAATTCGGACCCGGCCGGACTTTAGACTCAGTCTCACCTAGAGTCAACAATTGTCGAGCTCGTGAAGAGCAGTTAGACGACCGACTCCCCTATGTGCATTGGCCTTGACACCGCTCATAGTGGCAAGAAAAAGATGAAGGAAAAGACAGAGAAAAAGATTAAGGATAAGACACAGAAGAAGACAAAAGCGAGGGAGAAGATAAGAAGTGGCTGAGCAGCTGAGGAATAGAAACCCACCAAAAATGGAGTACCAAAGACATCGGAGCCAAAGATGAAGGACTTCGCCGGAGCACCACCTGGGAGCCTGGACACTTGAATACTCGGGTGGGTGGAGCAAACGAAGCAAGAGGTATAAACTGAAGGGAGGAAGCACCCTTATATAGATGCGCAAATGGCCCTGATCAAAGTGTCGATTTCGCTACTCAGACAAATCAAGCCATGTGTCGGCTCAAGGGACGGCACGGGTGACTCGCCAAGATCGCTGCAGTAATGATGCCTCGAGGAAGACCCGACAATGATGACATTTTGGGACATCCTGGATATGGCAAAGCTTCGAGAAGACCGATCGACACATTTAATGCCCCTACCAAAGGTCTTGCCCTCAGTCGAGATGATGACTCGACTTATGTTATCTGAACTAAAATACAGTTCGGCCTCGAAAGTGGGAGGCAAGTGATGGGGGAATTATTGGTCAACTCAATCTTAGGTCAGACCGACCTTCTTGATCTCGGACATAAACCAAGGAGAATGACTTCAGCCCTAATAGTGCTCTTTGAGGAAAAATAAGTTTGCTGGATTGGTTTTAATTTTTAAGTTCCCTATGTGGACTGTGAGTGCAGTGGGCCTTCCTTCGGTCCGAGGCCTGAGGCGACCGCTTAGGGACCCGACCTATATTTAAAACAGGTTAAACGGGTCAGACTTCTAAAATATGTATCCGACCCAATTAATAAACATGTTAAACGGGTCAATTTGTTTACGACCCGAACATTTTAGGCCAAATCCAAACCTGTTTATGGCGGATCGAATACAGATCTGGTTGGCGGATCGAATACGGATCTGGTTGGTGGATCGGATCATATTTTGCTACCTCTAGCTGACACCCATCATACCAATGTCTAGTCACGATGATTCTGATATCTGGTCAATTAACTCCCGGTAATCGTAACCATATAAAGATCAGCCACTTCGCTTTGGACAACACCATAACCACCAGCCCATTGGCTTGTTTGCCTTGAAGCGAGGTCGGCCCACGCTGCGGACTTATAGGGTAGAATTTGAGTCAAATCGTCGTCCACCCCAACCAAGTTGCCTCCTTTCTCCACGGTTCCCGTCCCCTGCCCTGTCCCCACGCTGGCGATGAGAAAAAAACCAAGATTCCTAGTAGAAGAGATGTACATCGAAGGAAGGTGATTTAGATTCGTGATTTATCTGCATGAAAGAATAGAAGATGATGATGACGACGATGATGAACGGTAGAGGTGGGGTAGGAGGAGGCGGGGGTGGAGGAGGTCCGGTCAAGGGGCTGGGAGAGGTGCTGTCGCTGCCGATCCTCCTGGCGGAGCGGGTGGCGAAGGCGGTGGACGAGGCGGAGTCGTTCAGGTCGGAGTGCGCGGAGGTGGGTAGGCTGGCGGAGCAGGTGGCCACCATGTTCCGCTCCGCCGCCCGCCGCGCCGCCGCCTACGATCGCCCCGTCCGCCGCGTCCTCGCCGAGGCCTCCAAGTCCCTCGAGCGCGCCCTCGCCCTCGTCCGCCGCTGCAAGCGCTCCGGCGTCCTCCGCCGCGTCGTCACCATCACCACTGGTTCCGCCGACTTCCGCAAGACCCTCGCCCTCCTCGACGCCTCCCTTGCCGACCTCCGCTGGCTCATCTCTATCTACTCCCCCGACGACGACTCCGGCGCCGTCATCAGCCTGCCCCCCATCGCCAGCACCGACCCTATCCTCTCCTGGGTCTGGAGCTACCTCCCCACCATCCACTCCGCAGCCCACCACCCCGCCGACCGCGCCGAGGCCGCCCAGGCCCTCGCCAACCTCGCCCTCGACAACGACCGCAACAAGAAGATCATCCTCGAGGAGGGCGGCGCGCCGCTGCTCCTCGCCCTCCTCCGCGACGGGCCCTCCATCGACGCCCAGATCGCCGCCGCCGCCGCCCTCGCGAGCCTCGCCTCCGCCCCTGAGCACGTTGCCGTGCTCCTCCGTGAGCTCGCCATCCCACCGTCGTAAGGGTCCTCTCGGACTCCCCCATGCGCCTCCAGGCCCACGTCGCGGCCCTCGTCTCCCGGATGGCCGCGCACGAGCCCCTCGCCCGCGAGGAGTTCGCCCGGGAGAACGCCGTCCGTCCACTCGTCTCCCTCCTCTCCTTCGAGGTCCCGCTCGACGACCCCCGCCCTGCCCCCAAGAAGCCCCCGACCATCCACTCCCTCGTCCAAGGGATGTCGGCAACGGCGACGGCCAATTCCAACCTCGTTGGCCGAGTGGTTTCCAATTCCGCGCGGCCTGTGGACTATTACCACCACCACCGCAAGGAGCGGGAGAACGAGTGCGCCGAGGTGAAGCTTGCCCTCAGGATTGCCTGCGCTGAGGCCCTCTGGACACTCTCCAAAGGTTGCGTCTCCAACAGCCGCAAGATCGCCGAGACCAAAGGCCTACTCTGCCTCTCCAATATCATCGAGCTCGAGAAGGGCGAGCTGCAGCACCACTGCCTTATGACACTGTTGGAGATCACCGCCGCGGCGGAGTCCGACGCCGACCTCCGACGCTCGGCCTTTAAATGGAACTCCCCGGCAGCCAAATCGGTGGTGGAGCAGCTTCTGCAGAAAGCTCAGCTGGGGAGCAGCCCAGCCCTCCAAATTGCAGCCATTAAGTCTATTGGATGCTTGGCGCGGACGTTCCCAGCTAGGGAGACTAGAGTCTTGAGCCCTCTCGTGCTCCAGCTTGGGCACTGGAACCCGGACGTGGCCGCCGAAGCAGCCCGGGCATTGGCGAAATTTGCTAGTCCAGAGAATTTCCTCTGTTTGGAGCACTCCAAAACAATTGTAGAGTTTGCAGGGGTGCCACCGCTGATAAGGCTGCTGCGGTCGGGTGACAAGGAGCAGCTGCCTGGAGTGACTCTGCTCTGCTACTTCGCGTTGCATGTGCCCAAGAGCGAAGCTCTGGAACGAGCAAAGGCCTTGAATACTCTTCATTCGGTGACTCGTACTCCGCTGGCGCAGGATCCTTCTCTGACAGAATTGCTCCCAAAGGCTATCGACCAGCTTGAGCTTTACCGGGTTGGAGCACATGCTCGTAGGCAACAGTATGAACTCTGAATTTTTGCCACCAGTGATTTGCAATTCTTCCTGATTGCTACTAATGAATTCAATTTGACAGACGCGACCACGTCGATTCGATCAAACAAGAGAATATTCTTGTTTATTGAGGAATCATAATGCTCTTTGGGGAAACAATGCTCTTCAAGATACTGAAACCTTCAAGGATGTTATTACTAGTTTGGGAGGTTATATTGCACTTGTAGGCCTGCCAGTCAACAATAGGTTTGGGGGAGACGGATAGGGTGATATCTACTGTTAGCCTAGATGCACAAATATAATTAAATATTTTTAATATTTAAAAACAATAAATAAGAAGAATAAACTAGCAAATAACTAACTTGACAATATAATAATAAAATGAAGAAAGAGAGAGAAGATGGCCTGTGGATCGAAGCACGCTGATGCGCTGTCCCAGAAAAATTTATGCCCCCCACGCACGGGTCTGCTGGCACAGATCTCCTAGAGATACGACGACCCAATACAGAACCACGTCTTCCCCGTCAGTGTGCCTCCAGGGAAGAAAGAAGAGCACGTTCACGCTTGCAGATAGCTCAAAAGAAACTTAGAAAAATTATGAGGAGAAGAAAAATTTTCTTTATTTCTTTTCTCCCCAATGATCCCTAGAGCCTTTTTTTTATCTAGACTCTTGAAATAGGGAGAAGAGAAAATTTTGATTGTACTTTGAAATGATCCCTAGAGCCCTTTATATAGGCTCAGGCACGTCAAAAGAAGATTCCCCTCCCGCGGATTGATGACGTGTCTTCTTGTGCTCCTTTGATTCTTCGGCTTATTGCATCTTGGCCGTTCATGCTTCCTTCCTTCTTCGAGGGGCCTTTCCATGTTTGCTCCTGCGCTGGATACATGACACTTGTCATGGTTTGCTTTCATTAGAAATTCTTCCATGTTTGCTCCCTTGCTTGTGCACGGATGCTTGCCACTTGGCCGTTAACCAATTTTGGTTTTTAAATTTTAAATTATTTGATTTAATTCAACAATCCCCCACATAAATTAAATATTTAAAAAATCTAAAATCAAAATAAAATTTAAAAAAAAAACAAAATAAAATGCTGAGTATCTTATATTATGTAATAGGTGTAGGTACCTTTCGGTTTGAACCTTCACTTAGTGACAATTGATTACCTCTGTGGAGCCAAGGTGGACTATGCCTTGAACCTTGGTCCATGGCTCAGATTTCATCAACAGCACACATAATATAGCGTGAACATGCTCGAAGCGGGTTTGTGCTTTACGACCATGCGCAGGTATCTCTTCATGTGTGTTATTAGGGAACAACCCACTTCCCACAGTCGCGGCCTCACGACTACACGCATATAGGTGAATCCTGAAAAAGGGTACGAGCAAGTAGGTACCCTGCCTCATGGGTCTCGGATTCATTAAGAGTAAAAACTCAACCTAACCCTTGCTTTTTATGAGCACTGTTGCTCTAGGGATGGGAAAAACAAATAGTGCTCCTCATTAGTCACCTATCTAGCTTGTTTCTACCCATTGAACCTTTTCAGGTTGGGTTACCACCGTGGTGACTTTACTTATGGGCTTAGCCCCATCCCCCTCGACAACTCTAGAACCACTGTTCTAGACAATCCTTTGGTAAGCTGATCAGCTAGATTCCTTTCGGATCTTATAAAATTTAGTGCAATCAAGTTATTCTTTAATTTGCATCTCAATGATTTATGGCGCACTTTCAAGTGCCTATTCATTTTCACATTTGCATTTTCTTGATTGCATTTATCTATAGCAGATCTGCAGTCACAATGAATAGATATAGAAGGTAATGGTGAAGTCTCAATAGGCAAATCTATCAGTAGATCTCTAAGCCACTCGGCTTCAATGCTAGTGGTATCTAGGGCAATCATTTCAGATTCCATGGTGCTCCTAGCCACTACAGTTTGTTTGGTAGACTTCCATGATACAGCTGCACCTCCTAAAAGAAAGACAAAACCAGTGGTGGATTTGGTGTCAACTGTATCACTGGTCCAGTTGGCATCACTATAGCCTTCCAGAACAGCAGGATAACCACAATAGTGTAATCCTAGAAATATGGTACCCTTAAGGTACATGAGAATTCTTTCTAGAGCAGTCCAATGATCATTATTAGGATTGTGAGTATATCTACTTAGTCGGTGCACAGAGTATGCAATATCAGGTCTGCTATAATTTGCAAGAAATCCTAAAGAACCAATGATCTGGGCATACAAGCTTTGATTGACTGGATCATCTAAGTTCTTCTTTAGATGAAGAGATGGATTATAGGGAGTAGATACAGGATGACAATCAGAGTAGTGAAACTTTTTAAGAATTTTCTCCACATAGTGGCTTTGGGACAAAGTTATTCCATTTTCATTCCTTATGATTTTAGTATTAAGGATTAGGTCTGCTTGTCCTAAATCTTTCATGTCAAATTTTAGAGATAAAAATTGTTTTACTTCATTAATAATTTCTAAGTCTGATCCAAAAATTAGGATATCATCTACATATAAACATAAAATTATAATTTTGTTATTCTTTTTTTTATAATATACACATTCATCTGTGTTATTAATTTTAAATCCATTAGTTAGAATTATTTCATCAAATTTAAGGTGCCATTGTTTGGGGGCTTGTTTTAGACCATAAAGAGATCTAATCAACCTACATACCTTTTTCTATTGACCTGGGACAATGAAACCTTCGGGTTGGTTCATGTAGATCTCTTCATCTAGGTCCCCATTCAAGAAAGCAGTTTTAACATCCATTTGATGTATAACCAGCTTATGAATGGAAGCCAAGGCAACAAGAATCCTAATAGTAGTGATTCTAGCTACAGGGGCATAAACATCAAAGAAGTCAATCCCAGATTTTTGAGTAAAACCTTTGGCTACTAACCTAGCCTTATATTTGTCTACAGTTCCATCTGGCCTAAGTTTCTTCTTAAAGATCCATTTACACCCTATGGGTTTACTTCCTGGGGGTAGGTCTGCCAATTCCCAAGTATGGTTTTGGATTATAGATTGCATTTCATTATCTATTGCTTCTTTCCAGAAGGGGGCATCTAGAGATTTCAAGGCATCCTCTAAAGAAGTAGGAGAGTCTTCTATTAGGAATGTGTAGTAGTCTTCTCCAAAGTTCTTTTCAACTCTAGTTCTTTTACTTCTTCTAGGTTTAGTTTCTTCTTCTTCTTCTCTAAATCTGGTTCTGCTAGAACTAGTCCCTAAGTTATTATTGGTATTTATTTGATCATTTATCCTTGTTTTAAAAGAAAATATACTTTCAAAGTAGATTGCATCTCTTGCTTCCATTATAGTGTTGTTATTAATTTCATTTATTTGAGAGTTAAACACTAAAAATCTATTAGCATTACTCTCAATTGCATATCCTATAAATATTGCATCTATTGTTTTGGGTCCAATTTTCTTTCTTTTATTTTCTGGAATTTTTACTTTAGCTAAGCACCCCCACACTTTTAAATATTTTAAGTTAGGTTTTCTATGTTTCCAGATTTCATATGGAGTTTTATCATTATGTTTGAATGGAATTCTATTCAAGATATAAGATGCAGTTACTAGTGCTTCCCCCCAAAGATTTTCTGGTGCACCTGAACTAATTAACATAGAGTTAACCATATCCATTAAGGTTCTATTCTTTCTCTCAGCTACTCCATTAGATTGGGGTGAATAAGGAGCTGTCACTTCATAAATTATCCCATGTTCTTCACAGAACTGGGTCAGCTCAAAAGAGGTATATTCACCTCCTCTATCAGACCTTAAGATTTTAATCTTTTTATCTAGTTGGTTTTCAGCCTCTGCTTTATAGACTTTGAATTTATTTAAGACCTCATTTTTAGCTTTGATAAGATAGAGGTGACAGTATCTAGAAAGGTCATCTATAAAAGTTACAAAATATTTGTTTCCACCCCTTGAGGTTCTTCCTGAGTCACATACATCACTATGTATGAGTTCAAGGAGATCAGAATCTCTACTTACAGAGTGAAAGGGTTTTTTAGGTAATTTGGCCTCTACACATATCTCACATTTATCATTATTCTTAATTTCTGATTTTGGGATTAAATTCAAGTGCATTAATCTTTTAATTGAACTATAGTTTACATGTCCCAGCCTACTATGCCAGACAACAGGAGAGTCAATATGAAGAACAATAGAATTTTCATTCATAGATGGAATAATTACATTGAGTTTAAACAATCCATCACAAAGAAAACCTTTTCCGATGAAAGAGACACCATGGGTTACAACAACTTTATTTGATTCAAAAACAATTCGGTATCCTTGCTGGACAAGCAAGGATCCACTAACTAGATTTCTACGGATGTCTGGGACGTGGTGCATGCCTTGCAGAGTAAGGATCTTCCCAAAGGTAAGTGTCAGATCCACTCGTCCCGCTCCAAGCACGCGCGCCACAGCATTATTACCCATGGTCACAGTTTCTCTACATGAGATCTGATAAGATGAAAATCAGGAGCGATCAGAACAAACATGTATACTAGCTCCGGTATCAATCCACCAGTCAAGTGCTAATTGTGTCATGTTAACTTCAGGTATGAAGGAAACAGACCTGATAGCAGTCTCAAAGGAGTTAGCCCCACAGATCACCATGTTGGCCTGGGCACCAGAAGTGGTAGGACCCTTACTTCTAGGTTGACGAGGAGTAGTGATCTTGTAGAAGCATTGGTTGGCCATATGGTTGGTCCGACCACAGACAAAACAGCAACGAACAGATTCTCCTTCTTTCTCTTTCTTCTGGTTTTGAGAGAAGTTGGGTTTTCTGTTGTTGGGCTGAAAGGAGTTCCTATGGTTGAATGATTTCTTCTTGAAGGACTTGTTGTGGTTGGGACGGAAAAAACGATTCTGATTTTTGGATTTGGGCTTGGATTCAACATTGTTGACTTTGGGCAAAGGATTGGAGGAGTGAGATTTTTCTCTAAGGCGATGTTGTTCTTCAATCCTAATAGAATTTAGGACTTGGGTTAGAGACAGATCACCTTGGGTGTGGCTCAAAGTCTTGGCAAAGTCTGACCAGGTAGAGGGAAGTTTGTCTATAATACAGGCAACTTGGAAAGACTCATCTAAGTGGGTTCCATTTGCCTGGAGTTGAAGAATCAATGTTTCATATTCATGAATTTGATCATTCATAGATTTGGAATCAACAAATTTAAACTTGCTAAAGTCAGAAGCTTTGAATCTCTTTACCCCGGCATCATCAAGTCCATATTTATTTTCTAAGGTATCCCAGAGATCTTTGGCACTCTTAGCTATATAATAAATATCATAAAGCCTATCAGAAAGGGCTCCTAGAATTCTATGAAGACAGTGGTAGTTGGTTTCTTCTGGAGTCCTAGTGGAGGATGCATCATCAAAAGGAGCAAGGTTTAGGTTGTTGCGAGTAGAAGGTCGTGAAGCAGATGGGTTAGACCCACCAATGGCGGAGATCAAGCCTAAGGTACTGAGCCAGAACCGCATTTGATTCTGCCACCTTCTAAAGTTTTGACCATCAAATTTTTCAGGTTTAGCACTAAGATTTTCAGATGCGTGGGAAGCCATTAGTTTGTAGCTTAACACAATTTTGACACCTGTGGAAATGAGAAGGTTTATGTCAAATTATTGCACTGATATTTAAATTGAACTTTAGATGTCTAATTGAAAAATTCAAAGAATAACAGCCAGATCAGCTCCAGATCGGTGGTGGAGCACTTGGCTCACTTAAGTACCAGCCTTTCTTAGGCACGTATGCCTTTTTGACAAGCTTTTCTTAGACACCGTTATTCAATAGATAATTTCACTAGATATCGTTCAATTTTATCCTAAGTGCAATATTAAGCTAGCTCCTATGAATTAACCAATTTCCGAATTTCCGTTTGAATGGAATCTGGAAATTACTCCGTAAGGAGTCCAAATGGAGGTATTAATAAACCTCTTGGAGGTTAAGCAATCTATTATTTTGCTTGAAAAATTAAGTACTAAAGTAAAG
Source organism: Phoenix dactylifera (assembly GCF_009389715.1). NCBI lineage: Eukaryota > Viridiplantae > Streptophyta > Magnoliopsida > Arecales > Arecaceae > Phoenix > Phoenix dactylifera. Next base: position 94,196 of record NW_024067954.1, on the reverse strand, counting down.
CTAGCATAAATGTGTAACAGCTAAAATAGAACAATTTATAATTATGCAGCAAAATATTTAATAAATATTGCAATCTAAAATCTAGTGCTAACCGTACATAAACTTTCCTGAATTGTTAGCCAAGATGCACAAATATAATTAAATATTTCTAATATTCAAAAACAATAAATAAGAAGAATAAACTAGCAAATAACTAACTTGACAATACAATAATAAAATGAAGAAAGAGAGAGAAGATGACCTGTAGATCGAAGCACGCTGATGCGCTGTCCCAGAAAAGTTTATGCCCCCCACGCACGGGTCTGCTGGCACAAATCTCCTAGAGATACGACGACCCAATACAGAACCACGTCTTCCCCGTCAGTGTGCCTTCAGGGAAGAAAGAAGAGCACGTTCACGCTTGTAGATAGCTCAAAAGAAACTTAGAAAAATTATGAGGAGAAGAAAAATTTTCTTTATTTCTTTTCTCCCCAATGATCCCTAGAGCCTTTTTTTTATCTAGACTCTTGAAATAGGGAGAAGAGAAAATTTTGATTGTACTTTGAAATGATCCCTAGAGCCCTTTATATAGGCTCAGGCACGTCAAAAGAAGATTTCCCTCCCGCGGATTGATGACGTGTCTTCTTGTGCTCCTTTGATTCTTCGGCTTATTGCATCTTGGCCGTTCATGCTTCCTTCCTTCTTCGAGGGGCCTTTCCATGTTTGCTCCTGCGCTGGATACATGACACTTGTCATGGTTTGCTTTCATTAGAAATTCTTCCATGTTTGCTCCCTTGCTTGTGCACGGATGCTTGCCACTTGGCCGTTAACCAATTTTGGTTTTCAAATTTTAAATTATTTGATTTAATTCAACATCTACTTCATTCACATGCAGCCATTTTTATCAGAAGTAATTTATTTCAGGGGAGACGGATGGGGTAATATCTACTTCATCATCACATGCAGCTATTTTTATCCGAAGAAATTTATCGAAATACATGGAATAGTCATCTTGCATCTCCTGTGTCTTCAACACTCAGATTGTATAGTAAAAGAAAGATCTCTCTTCGAAAATGAATTGATTTGATGTCACAAGTACTAAAGTTTTTGTTCCTTGCTAAGGCGTTTTATCTAAGTTACTAATCTGATTTATCTTTGATATGGTGAATTGCAACTTCATTTCTCTCTCTGAACTATCATGCTATGGCTAAACCTTGCAGAGCTGAGCATTTATTGTAGCTATGAATTCCCTACTTCTTTGAACAACTAAAAATGTTAAAACACAAAACTATTTTAGAATTGTTGTACAATAAAAGTCACCTACCTCATTAATTAAATAACAATTTATTTATGTTCCAATGATTCCAAACTGTACTGATGTGTATAGGTGAATCAATTCTTAAAGGAAAGTTACGATCACGGTGAAGTTTCAGAGTAGTTAATTGTCTGTTTACCATGCTCAGTTTGTCCTGGCTAAATAATGGACTGACTTAAGCTTTGGATTTAGAATAGATTCTTCATTTGTTTCCAGAATATGGTTCAATGCAGGTGTTGCATATGAATAGGAAATATCAAATTTTGAATTAAACTTTTGCTTTATTGGTGTTATTTGAAGTAATTTCTTTCTCTTCAAGTGCCGCCACTAATCTTTTATATATTGTCTCCTTTTGACCATTCCTATGTCCATCATGCGTCCGAAAAATCAGTTAATTGCAGTTTCCTTGGTATGAGATGTTTGTATTTAAAGTAGATCCAGTTGGTCTACCATAGATCTTTTCTCTTATTCTTTTTTTAAGTGCTCTATACTAGTGTGTGATCATACCAATACTAATGCATCGGATCCCTCCAAAACTCCGCAGTTAAGCTTGCTTGGGCGAGAGTAGTAATAGGATGGGTGACCCCTTGAGAAGTCCTCGTGTTGCACCCCTTTTATTTTTGCCCCATTTTTTATTTTTTGATAATATTTATTTTTATTTTTTGGGTTTTTTTGCTTTTTCGCTCCGGATCATTTTTTCGTTCCGAAAACAATCCAAGTTTGGAGACTGGCAGTACCATGCAGCAAAGCGGGACTCATGCGTCGAATCCTGCGCCAGAACGACTCCGACGACGCGATCTGCTGCTTTGTTATAAAAGGGGTTTCGAAGGATATGTCATTGGTGCGATCATACCAGCACTAATTCACCGGATTCCATCGGAACTCCGCATTTAAGCGTGCTTGGGCGAGAGTAGTACTAGGATGGATGACCCCCCGGGAAGTCCTCGTGTTGTACCCCTTTTATTTTTTGCCTCCTTTATTTTTTGATAATATTGATTTTTAATTTTTGGGCTTTTTGTTTTTTCGCTCCGGATCATTTTTTTGCTCTGAAAATAATGCGAGTCTGGTGACTAGCAGTGCCATGCAGCATAACAGGATCCGTGCGTTGAATCCTGCGCCAGAATGGCCCCGACGGCGCGACTGCCCCAGGCTATCAAAGTTTGCTGCTTTGTTATAAAAAGGAGTTTCGATTGGTATGTCGTGGGTACGACCATACCAGCACTAATGCACCGGATCCAATCAGAACTCCACAGTTAAGCGTGCTTGGTTGAGAGTAGTACTAGGATGGGTGAACCCTTAGGAAGTCCTCGTGTTGCACCCCTTTTATTTTTTGCCCGCTTTTGTACTTTTTGATAATATTTATTTTTAATTTTTGGGCTTTTTGCTTTTCCGCTTCGGATAATTTTTTTCCTCCAAAAATAATCCAAGTCTAGAAACTGGCGGTGCCATGCAGCATAGTGGGACCGCACGTTAAATCCTGCGCCAGAACGGCCCCGACGGCGCGACTGCCTCGGGCTATCAAGGTCTGTTGCTTTGTTATAAAAGGGAGTTTCGAAGGATATGTCATGGGTGCGATCATACCAGCACTAATAAACCGGATCTTATCAGAACTCCGCAGTTAAGCGTGCTTGGGCGAGAGTAGTACTAGGATGGGTAACCTCCTGGGAAGTCCTCATGTTGCACCTCTTTTATTTTTTATCCGCTTTTTTATTTTTGATAATATTTATTTTTATTTTTTGGGCTTTTCGCTTTTCCGCTTCGGATCATTCTTTCCCTCCGAAAACAATCCAAGTCTCGAAACTGGCGGTGCAATGCAGCATAGCGGGACCGCGCATTGAATCCTGCGCCAGAATGGCCCCGGCGGTGCGATAGCCTTAGGCAGTTAAGGTCTGCTGCTTTATTATAAAAAGAACTTTCGAAAGGTATGTCATTGGTGCAATCATACCAGCACTAATGCATCGGATCCCATCACTCCTTAGTTAAGCGTGCTTGGGCGAGAGTAGTACTATGATGGGTGACCCCTTGGGAAGTCCTCATGTTGCACCTATTTTATTTTTTGCCTTCTTTTTAATTTTTTGATAATATTTATTTTTAATTTTTGGTCTTTTGGCTTTTTCGCACCGGATCATTTTTTTGCCCCAAAAATAATCCGAGTCTGGAGACTGGCGGTACCACGCAGCATAGCGGGATCCACGCATTGAATACTGTGCCAGAATAGCCCCGACGATGCGACTGCCCCTAGTCGTCAAGGTTGGCCCCTTTTATTTTTTGGAGGAAGTCCTCGTGTTGCACCCCTTTTAATTTTTACCCTTTTTTTATTTTTTGATAATATTTATTTTTAATTTTTGGGCTTTTAGCTTTTCCGCTCTGAATCATTCTTTCCCTCCAAAAACAATCCAAGTCTGGATACTGGCGGTGCCATGTAGCATAGTGGGACCGAGCGTTGAATCCTGCGCTAAAACAACCCCGGCAGTGCGGCAGCCCCGGGCAGTCAAGGTCTGCTGCTTTATTATAAAAGGAAGTTTCGAAGGGTACGAAATTGGTTCAATCATACCAGCACTAATGCACCGGATCCAATCAGAACTCTGCAGTTAAGCGTGCTTGGGCGAGAGTAGTACTATGATGAATGACCCTCTAGGAAGTCCTCGTGCACCCATTTTATTTTTTGCCCTCCTTTTAATTTTTGATAATGTTTATTTTTAATTTTTGGGCTTTTGGCTTTTTCGCACCCGATCATTTTTTCGCCCCAAAAATAATCCGAGTCTGGATACTGGCGGTGCCACATAGCATAGCGGGACCTGCGCGTTGAATACTGCGCCAGAATAGTTCCGGCGGCGCGACTGCCCCGGATCGTCAAGGTCTGCTGCTTTGTTATAAAAGGGGGTTTTGAAGGATATGTCATTGGTGCGATCATACCAGCACTAATGCATCGGAACCTATCAGAACTCCTTATTTAAGCATGCTTGGGCGAGAGTAGTACTAGGATGGGTGACCCCCTAGAAAGTCCTCGTGCCCCCTTTTATTTTTTGCCCGCTTTTTTATTTTTTGATAATATTTATTTTAAATTTTGGGGCTTTTTGCTTTTTCGCTCCGGATCATTTTTTCACTCCGAAAATAATGCTAGTCTGGAGATTGGCAGTGCCATGCAGCATAGCAGGACCTGTGCATTGAATCCTGCACCAGAATGGCCCCGATGGTGCGACTGCCCTGGGCTGTCAAAGTTTGCTGCTTTGTTGTAAAAGGAAGTTTCGAAGGGTATGTCATGAGTGCGATTATACTAGCACTAATGCACCGGATCCAATCAGAACTCCACAGTTAAGCGTGCTTGGGTGAGATTAGTATTAGGATGGGTGAACCTCTGGGAAGTCCTCATGTTGCGCCCTTTTATTTTTTGCCCGCTTTTGTATTTTCTGATAATATTTATTTTTAATTTTTGGGTTTTTTTGCTTTTCTGCTTCGGATCATTTTTTCGCTAAAATAATCCAAGTCTGGAGACTGGCGGTGCCATGCAGCATAGCGGGACCTGCACGTTGAATCCTGCGCCAGAACGGCCCCGATGGTGCGACTGCCCCGGGCCGTCAAGGTTTGCTGCTTTGTTATAAAATGGCGCTTCGAAGAGTATGTCACGGGTGTGGTCATACCAGCACTAATGCACCGGATCCTATCATAACTCCGCAGTTAAGCGTGTTTGGGCGAGAGTAGTATTAGGATGGGTGACCTCTTAAAAAGTCATAGTGTTGCACCCCTTTTATTTTTTAACCCATTTTTTATTTTTTGATAATATTTATTTTTAATTTTTGGGCTTTTTGTTTTTCCGCGCCGGATCATTTTTTTGCACCAAAAACAATCAGTGTTTGGAGACTGCTGGTGCAATGCAGCTTAGTGGGACCCGTGTGTTGAATCCTGCTCTTGAACGGCCCTGACAGCGCGATTGCCCCGGGCCGTCAAGGTCTGCTGCTTTGTTGTAAAAGGAAGTTTCGAAGGATATGTCATTGGTGCGATCATATCAGCACTAATGCACCAGATCCCATCAGAACTCCGCATTTAAGCGTGTTTGGGCGAGACTAGTACTAGGATGGGTGACAACATGAGAAGTCTTCGTGTTGCACCCCTTTTATTTTTTGCCCCCTTTTTTATTTTTTGATAACATTGATTTTTAATTTTGGGGTTTTTTGCTTTTTCGCTCCGAATCATTTTTTTGCTCTGAAAATAATGCGAGTCTGGAGATTAGTAGAGCCATGCAGTATAGTAGGATCTGTGCCAGAATGGCCCTGACGGCTTGACTGCCCCGAGCCGTCAAGCTCTGCTGTTTTGTTATAAAAGGAAGTTTCGAAGGGTATGTCATGGATGCGATCATACCGGCACTAACGCACCAGATCCCATCAGAACTCCACAGTTAAGCGTGCTTGGGAGAGAGTAGTACTAGGATGGGTGAACCTCTGGAAAGTCCTCATGTTGCACCCCTTTTATTTTTTGCCTGATTTTGCATTTTTTGATAATATTTATTTTTAATTTTTGGGCTTTTTGCTTTTTCGCTTTGGATCATTTTTTTCCTCCGAAAATAATCCAAGTCTGGAGACTGGTGGTGGCATACAGCATAGCAAGACTACACGTTAAATCCTGCACTAGAACGGCCCCGACGGCACAATTGCCCTGGGCCGTCAAAGTCTGCTGCTTGTTATAAAAGAGAGTTTCGATTGATATGTCATCGGTGCAATCATACCAGCACTAACGTACCAGATTCCATCAAAACTCCACAATTAAGCATGCTTGGGTAAGAGTAGTACTAAGATGGGTGACCCCCTGGGAAGTCCACGTGTTGCACCCCTTTTATTTGTTGCTCGCTTTTTGGATTTTTGACAATATTTATTTCAAATTTTTGGGCTTTTTTGCTTTTTCGCTCTAGATCATTTTTTTGCTCCAAAAATAATCCGAGTCTGGAGACTGGCGGTGCCATGCAGCATAGCAGGACCCAAGCGTTGAATTCTATGCCAGAATGGCTCCAGCGGCGCGAATGCCGCAAGCCGTCAAGGTCTGCTGCTTTGTTATAAAAGGGCGCTTCGAAGAGTATGTCACGGGTGCGGTCATACCAGCATTAATGCACTAGATCCTATCATAACTCCGCAGTTAAGCGTGTTAGGGCGAGAGTAGTACTAGGATGGTGATGCGGTTGGATCCACTAGACCGCCTCGGACTGAATCATTTGGTTATTTTTGCTTTTGAGTCCTTGATGTTAATTTTATTTCAGCATAGTCTTGCTTGGGCTAGCCGACTTGACCTTTATTAGAGTCGCTTTGGGTTAGTTGTTTCTTGAATTCAATTAGATCAAGTCAAGTTAAGGGGTCAGGTAGCCACCTATAAATAGATGCGGTGAGCACCTATTTCAGGGGAAAGAATTAATTGAAAGGCTTTTGCCCTAGCTCTCCTTCCTTCTCTCGTCTCTTCTTGCGACGCCTTCCTCCTCTTCCTAGGCCACCGCCCCCTCCTTCGTCCGGCTGCACCACCTCTATCCCGAGAGACCAGCCACCTTCTCAATCTTCTTCCTTTCCTCCTTGATCCCTACCAGCCTCTACCAACAACTCCATTCCGTCAGATTATCAGCCCGTCCTCCCCTATGCAGTCGTCAGTCGGAGGCTGATATCTCGAGATCCCGACATCGCCTCTAGACCCACGACCTACCATTGGAAAGCTAACGCGGAGACCTACAACATATCCAAAGTAGAGATTGATCTGATGGGTGGATCTTCAAAAATTATGCCTGCAAGCAGATCAAAACCACCCTCCCAGAAATCAAGAAGAGTCAAGAATCTTGAGATACGGATCAAATTCTATCGGATCGCATCAATTTGGTATCAGAGCAGTTCAATCCTTAGCCTTGGAAGATGGTGAACACCCGCTCCACAACCTTGAAGCAGCAAGAAGCGGCATCTTCAGAGGGCGTCGACCCACATCAAGAAGGCTCGCGATCACCCGCGGCCTCGGCGGACCTGAGACCCGATCTTGATTCCACCAACCGTCTCTTAGAGTTCTTGCATGGGAACCAAACAACTATGCAGCAGAGCCAACAGCAATTAATGGAGAAGATGGATACCACGCAACGCCATATCGAGATGATGTTGCAACTATTGCTAAATCAGCGGCAAGAAACTCCACTGGGGAAGTTCCACGTCGGACCCGGGTGGAATCTCCGGCCCCTGCCTGTGGACGACCAGGACGGAGAGGACCCCCTCCTCGCGAGCCTCTCCTTCCCAACCCACCAGAGGAGACGTGGCTGGACCAAGGAGAAGATCGACCTAGACCCCGACCCTAGCTCATACCGATTGGCGCACGCGCTAGGGCTCGGGGGCTGAGCCCGATTGGCATCGATGACGGGTCGGATATGGAGGATGTGTTGAAAATTGTGTCCCAAAACCAATTTATTAATTGTAAAAAATTGGATTATGTATATGTTTTATTAAAATGAATAAAAATTTATTCTGGCATTTTTCTATTCATCACAAGTGTTACATCTTCAAATTGAACTCCTGTGTATTGTGATGAAGTCCTTAGGACTAATTTAGTGGATAAAGAAGGTTTTATCATTTAGTCCTTAAACCAGTCCGCGACCAAATGATGAGCTGTCAATTGGACGATAGCTATGTCAAGTATAGGTCATTGTGTGTCATTTAGTTGGTTGTCCTCTTAAACTAAGGAGTGTGGAGACAGTGTATGGCATACAGGTGAGATGTAGGAGTATCGTCACTGAACAGTGACTCACCTACGGAGCACTCCACTGTCGGGAGTTAGCTCGCGAAGCGTATGGGCATAAGTACCCCTTAGACCTGAGACTATCACGGTGACTTGCAAGCAACTCACTGTACTTAGGCACTAGACGACCTGAATTTCTAATTCAGGGATCCGAAGGATGCTGGGTGCAGCCATGTACTCGCGAAGTTTGTGTATGAGTCAAGATGGGATTGACCACTCTAGATTATAGAAGTTGATGTCTCGCTGTATTTCAATTCAGTAAAATCATGGTCAGGGTAAATCAAGTGATAGGTCACTTGATTTGATTAATTGAAATACACTATGGATGACCGGACCTAGAGTTCGACAGTCCACTCTGAGGTCATCTTGAGCATCGATGTGTTAGATGTATGCCCTAGAAGCCAATCTGACTGACACATTATTAATTCTAGGAACATAATTTTGTACTTGACTATTTATTATTGAATAAATAAAAAGCATCTTTTCATTCATATTATTTATGTGTCTATGAATCGTCCAAGAAATTAATAAGATGATGATGCATATTCTCAAGAGTTGAAAATTTGAGCCATGTATCATTGGTGATTAATTTCTAAATGCTCCTGATCAATGGATCATCACGAGGACGGTGATCGATCCGATCAGTGCACAGATCACTTTCCTTCTGGATGGACGAGACTTGAGTCTACAGTGTAGGGACACTGAAATGATAGTGCAGGTGCTTGTTAGAGAACAAGGGTACTGAGCGTGACCAAGACAAGAAGTCACTTGGATGTCTATCCACTCGTCAGTGACTTGCTTGATGTTGCAGTAGTATGACTGGTCCTTTGACCTGCGGTGCTTCAGCTACTCACAGTGAGGTTATTGTAGTTTGACTACACGTATACATGGTCTCTAGTCATATGGGTCCTTGTAGTGTAGATTGGCTGCAGTAAGTTCACTGTAGGAGTAGGGTATGCACTTACATGGAATCTATCGACCTTGATAGAAGAGGAGTGATCCTATGTGATTTGTTAGACTGAGTTCTAAGACCTTGGCCAGGGCAGTAATATAAAGTGGAGAAAGAGTTTTCCACTATCGAACTCGAGTCAAATAAATCTTGATATATGACAGACGAAGGGGTTTGACGAGTTATCCATGACCTCCGTCCTATAGGGATCCACGATAGAAGGACTGTATCACATGATAACTGCACCTAGAGGTTCATCATTCTATTCTGCTGGGTAGCCACTACATGCTGCTAGGTGTCACTGGTGGATGGTGGGACTCATAGGGATTATCTCGATGATCGATAAGCCCTAATGAGTAGAGTTGGAATCGTTCCGACCCATTGAAAGAAGTTTTCAATGATATTGTGATAGAGATCACAATATATCTCACTACCAGTCAGAGTAGAACCTATGGGGTCACACACACTAGAGGCATTGACCGATCCGATGGTTGAATCGTGATTAGGAATCACAAGTAATCAATTTGATTGATAATAAGCTGAAGAAGGAACAAAGAGAATTAATTAATTGGACTTAAAACAAGAGTCCTACTTGGAGTAGGATTCCTAGAGTCCTAATTGGATTAGGACTAGGAATCCTACTTGGACTGAGATTCCTACTTGGACTGGGAATCCTATTTAGAGTAGGACTGGGATTCCTACTTGGAGTAGGATTCCTACAATCCTAATTAGATTAGGAGTTTTGAATTAAATTTGGATTCCTACTTGGAGTAGGATTCCTAGAGTCCTAATCGGATTAGGACTTCGAATTCAAATTAGAGTCCTAATTGGATTAGGACTAGAATTAGACAAGTCCTAATTGGATTAGGATTTCTTAGGTCCTAATTAATTATTAATCTAATAAATCAACATGACTCCTAATTGGATTAGGATTGAAGAGTTCAATTGAGTTATGGTTCATTCAAGTTCTAATTGGATTAGGACTAGCATAGATTGAACCCATTGATTCATGATTTGGGCTAAACCAAATAGGAGCCCTAGATGCCCTTATAAGGCTTTGAAAGGAGGTGCCCTAATGATAAGTGAAGCCCTCCTCCTCTCCATCACGTGGCCACCCTCCTCTCCTCTCTTTTCGGCCACCAACAACAAAGGGAAGAAAAGGATCTTGGTGGCCTCCTTCTTCCTCCACCGTTTGGTTCCAACGCAAGGAAGAAAAAGAAGGCTGCAGGGCTTCGTTCCTCTTCTTCTCTTCATCCTTCTTCTTCCTCCTCCCAAGCACAATCAAGGATTGATTGAAAGGGAGGATATCAGCCATCAAAGTTATCTCTGCAAGGGAGCTAGCACCCCGGAGAGATAGAAAGCTTGGATCGGTTTTCTGCTTCGTGTGGATACCCGTAGAGGCCGGGCACTTGAACGGCTTCAAGCGAACCTTCATCCTAAACCACGATCATCAGTTTGCGGTGATCATCTACCCGCACAAAGGTGAAGATCTGATCTTCCTAATGTTTCTAAAAAGTTTTTAATCCTTATCTATCTACGAACGGTTTTTGAACAACGTTCATGCGATGAACGGTTGATCCCGCGCATGCCTCTTCCGCTGCATCTGAATTTTTTTTGAATTTTCAGCGGCACATCGGGGTTTCTAACAGTGGTATCAGAGCCTAGGCTTCGTAAATTAAGGTAAGGATTAATTATTAATAGGCTTATTAGATCTAAAAATTGAAAGATTATGCATGCTGAAAATTTTCTGCATGCAGATTTTTTCTAGGGTGCTGATTTTTGCATGCTGATTTTTATGTGATAAGATGATGATTCTAATTGCATTGTTAATGAGATTACAAAGTTTGGAATCATGATTAGCATGATCAGCAACCTATGTCATGAGATAATCAGTTAGTTTCAGATCTGAAAATTATAATTGCTGCATGTGGTGATGATCATAGGATTCAAACCCTTTTGGTATTAAATGTAAAGACCTGCGATGTGATCTGCAATGTCATATAATTTTTCAGATGCTTGCATGCATCTTATTTGATGTTTTGAGAGGCCTGCGTGCCTCCTAAAAGAAGATGTAATTTATTATTATTTTTATTTTACATCTGGTTGTATTTCTGTGATGTGATGTACGTCAACGATCAAGTTGAAGACAAGGCATGAGATGAACAGGGGTCTAAGCGGTTGATGGCGATTGGATCAAGAGTTGATCAAGGATCGAATCAAGGAGGCTTGGAACCAATTCAAGAGTTGAAGACTAGTTGATCGATTGACGTGCATGTGCTTGTAATACGACCTAACTAGAATCCATGATCATCACCTATTTAAAGTTTAGCTTTAATTATTGCTGCGATTATAACTGCCTGCAATGTGCCGTTTGCATGTGATGTGAATGAGAGTCGGGTAGATAGGTTTACATGTGATGTAGCAAACCCAATTGAGACCTAAATTAAAACCTCCTCAATCAAGTCGAGAGTGAACCAACATGAGCAAGTCATATTAGATTAATTGATCTAATTGGTGTCTAGGAAAGCATGAAAGGTGGTTACTTAATTAGGACCTTACTCTCTGAGTAAGGGGAGCCTCCCACCTGCTTACCTGGCCAATTGTTCGATTACCTCTTATGAAAAGCTCAAGGTTGCAAACACTAAGACCTGATTAACCAATATTAAGTCAACAGGTCTTCCACTGTAGTAGAGCTGCTAAAGCCTTTCTGATGTTGATTTGTCTCGGCTGGATACAGTGGTCAAGTTGCATCGGGGGGCTGGACCTCTCTATAGACATGAGATGTTGTAGGGTAAAGGTGGGGTTGGGCACCAATAACTGTTAGGTGAGGATCCAATGACGACTTTATTCCTACGGTTATACGTTGGGTCTGACTTAACTAAGAAATGAGACCAATAACTGTTAGGTGAGGTTTTCATGGCTTAGAGACCAAGTTGCACTGCAACATGCTTGAGAAGCATTGTACAAGAGTTGTACATTCATCAATCTATGTGTCACCAATAACTGTTAGGTGAGGTGGCATGTAAATCGGTGGGACCGCAGTACCCACTAGAAACCCTAGTCGTGTGGGATTTCCGTTTTTCTACCAGGGGAGTGTGAGGAATTCGAAAAAATAGTGGGAGTTACATTTGTTCTAAAAGACCTTAGAACAGATTAGGATCAAGTACAAAAGTCTAACTAGAATCTTTACTCTCTGAGGATTATAAAGTCAGCTTATAGACTCTTAACTCATATCCTATAGAACAACCGTTTGACCAAACCCAATTATAAAGACTGGCTCAGCAAATTTCAAAAATAATTTTGAATTATGAAATTAGGGTATGTGCTAGACCATGGAATCCCCATGTTACCAATCTGTCCGATCACTGATCAGCATAAGACGCATGCTAAAGTGGACGAACAATGACAATAAGGTTTGGTGCTGCACAATGGCATCCATGTCCAATGAATTACAATGCCAGCATGAGAACATGAAGACTGCCAGGAACATATTAAATCACCGGCAAGAGTTGTATGGCGATCAGAGTCGCGCAGCATGTTTTGAAGTGTCAAAGAGGCTCTTCAAGGCAAAAGTTGCGCGATGGACAGTCTGTCTATGATCATGGTTTGACCATGATAAAGGACTTAGAGAAGCTTGAGAAGCTCGGCATGACCATGCACAAGGAATTGCAAACGGATTTGATCCCACAATCCCTTTTAGCTTCATATGAACAGTTTATAGTAAATTACCATATGAACAAGATTGTATGCATCAAAATAGAATTGTTAAATAAATTGGTAACTAACTTAGGGACCTTGAAGAAGTTCAAGGGGCATCGTTTTCGCTGTCAAGTTGGTTTCTACTTTCAAGAGATAGTCTATTTGGAAGAAGAAGAAGCCTGCGAAGAAGCAGAGATCTAAGAAAACACCAAGTAAGGAAGTTCCAAGAAAAAGACCAATTGCAAGGAAAAGTGTTTCCATTGCATCATGGACGGCTATTGGAAGAGGAACTGTCCTACATACATGGGAAGCATAAAGAACATGAAGGATGACAGACCTTCAGAAGGTTTGTCAGATATGCTCAGGATACTTAGAGACTGTTACCTATTGCTAGCAGAAATTTGATTTCTGTATTTTATTTAGCACAGAAAGATTTTTATTTATTTGAAAATTAAATTGATTCAACATGGTTTTAAGATTGACAGTCTCTATCACATACATATGGATGTATCTGTAAATATATCTGAGCAAACAGTGAATACCATAGGATCTAATGAGATAAATCTAAAGTATTTATGGCACCTCAGGCTTGACCATATAGGAGAAGACAGAATAAACAAATTGGAAAAACATGAGCTTTTGGGCTCATTGACTTTCGAGTCATATTTGATTTGTGAATTCTGCCTTCAAGAAAAGATGGCCAAATTATCCTTTGTAGGACACAGGGAGGTCCACTGAAATACTTACCCTAGTTCACACTGATGTGTGTGGCCCATTCGATGTGCAGGCTAGGGGTTGTAATTTTTACTTCATTTTACCGATGATTACTCACGGTATGGATATGTATATGAGACACAAATATGAAACTTTTGAAAGATTCAAAAAGCTTAGATATGAAGTAGAAAAATAAGCACAAAAACTCATTAAGGTTCTTCGATCAGATCGAGGAAGTGAATACCTTAATGGAGAGTTCCGTGATTATCTCAAGGAGAATGGTATAGTTTCATAATGGACTCCTCCTAGAACACCTCAGCTCAATGGAGTGTCAGAGAGGAGGAATCGGACTCTATTGATATGGTCCAGTCCATGATGAGCTTTACTGATTTACCCTTGTTTCTTTAGATAGATGCCCTATTTTCAGCTATTTACTTGTTGAATAGAGTTCCCTCTAAATCCATTCCTACCACACCGTATGAGATATAGCATGGTAAGAAACCAAGTCTTGGTCATCTCAAGATTTGGGGATGTCTGGCCCACGTCAAGAGACTACAGGCGGACAAACTAGAGGCTAGGACCATAAGTGCTCGTTTTATAGGATATCCTAAAGAGTCATTAGGATACAATTTTTTACGTCTCAGAGGATCACAATATGTTTGTGAGCCGTCATGCCATCTTCTTGGAAAACCAGTTTATCCTTGATAGAGGCAGTGAGAGGAAAATTGAGCTTGAAGAGAAAGTCTCTGAAAAGCAACGAGTCATGGATCCTATCGAACCCATTCATACAGAGCCAGTACACGATGTCCCTCGACCACCTCGTAGATCTAGTAGGGTCTCCCATCCTCCCGATAGATATTTAGGTATACTAGAAGAGGATACCGAGGAAATGTTCCTAGTGGGAGATAGGGATCATACACAAGATCCCAAAACCTACGACGAGGCGATATCTGATATCGATTCCGAGAAATGGCTGGAAGCCATGAAGTCAGAGTTAGACTCCATGCATTCCAACCAAGTCTGGACCTTAGTAGATCCACCAGAAGGTATTGTACCTATTGGATGCAAATGGATCTACAAAAGGAAGATAGGTTCGGATGGAGAGGTAGAGACCTATAAAGCAAGGCTTGTGGCGAAAGGGTATAGTCAGCACGAGGGCATTGACTATCAGGAGACCTTTTCACCTGTAGCCATGCCAAAATCCATCCGAACATTGCTTGCCATTGCTGCATTTCATGATTATGAAATCTGGCAGATGGATGTAAAAACAGCTTTCCTGAATGGATATCTTGATGAAGACATCTATATGGAACAGCCTTTGGGTTTCACTTCCAGTGATGGAGATCACAAGGTCTGTAAGCTGCAAAGGTCCATCTATGGACTAAAGCAAGCATCTCAGAGTTGGAACACTCGTTTCGATGACGCAATCAAAACGTTTGATTTCAGCAAAAACGAAGAGGAACCATGTGTTTACAAAAGGGTTAGTGGGAGTGCTGTTGTATTTCTCGTACTGTACGTGGACGACATCCTCCTGATAGGAAATGATATTCCCATGCTAACCTCGGTCAAGGTCAGGTTGTCAAAAAGGTTCTCCATGAAAGACCTTGGGGAAGCATCCTATATTTTGGGAATAAAGATCTATAGAGATAGATCTAAAAGGATGCTTGGCCCATCACAGAAGATGTACATAGAGGAAGTGCTGAAAAGGTTTAGCATGGAAAACTCTAAAAGGGGTCTCTTACCCCTAAGGCATGGAATTAATCTCTCCAAGAAGATGTGCCCCAACACATCTGAAGAGATTCAACGCATTAGAAAGATCCCCTATGCATCAGCAATAGAGAGCCTCATGTATGCCATGCTATGTACATGACTTGATATAGTACATGCTGTGAATGTCACGAGCATATGTCAATCAGATCCAGGCAAGAAGCACTGGATAGCTGTGAAGAACAGTCTTAAGTACTTGAGAAGAACTAAGGACATGTTCTTGGTCTTTGGGAGAAGATCAGAGTTGAAGGTAGAAGGATGCACACATATTGATGATAGAAAGTCTACATCAGAATATATGCAATGGTGGTTCAGTAAATTGGAAGAGTTCCAAACAACCGATCATTATAGATTCTACCTTAGAAGCTGAATGTTAAGCTGTATCTAAGGGTACAGCGGAAACCTTCTGGTTAAAAGTTCATTGCAGAGTTAGGTGTAATGTCATTAGATGCCATAACACTTTACTGCGATAACATTGGCACCATAGTGTGATACAGTCCTACTATCGTGGATCCCTACAGGACGGAGGTCATGGACAACTCGTCAAACCCCATCGTCTGTCATATGTCAAGATTTATTCGACTTGAGTTCGATAGTGGAAAACTCTTTTTCCACTTTATATTACTGCCCTGGTCAAGGTCTTAGAACTCAGTCTAACAAATCACATAGGATCATTCCTCTTCTATCAAGGTCGATAGATTCCTTATAGGTGCATACCCTACTCCTACCGTGAACTTACTGCAGCCAATCTACACTCCATGGACCCATATGGCTAGAGACCTTCATCCTAAACCACGAACTTCAGTTTGCGGTGATCATCTACCCGCACAAGGTGAAGATCTGATCTTCTAATGTTTTAAAAGTTTTAATCCTTATCTAACTACGAACGGTTCATGAAACAACGTTCATGCGATGAACAGTTGATCCCGCTTATGCCGATTCCGCTGCCATCTGAATTTTTTTTAAATTTCAGCGGCATGATCGGGGTTTTCCAACAGTGGTATCAGAGCCTGGTTTCGTAGATTAAGGTAAGAATTAAATATCTAAAGGCTTATTAGATCTGAAAATTGAATGATCATGCATGCTGAAAATTTCTGCATGCAGATTTTTCAGGGGTGCTGATTTTTGCATGCTGATTTTTATGTGATAAAATGATGATTCTAATTGCGTTGTTAATGAGATTACAAAGTTTAGAATCATGATTAGCATGATCAGCAACCTATGTCATGACATAATCAGTTAGTTTTCAGATCTGAAAATTATAATTGTTGCATATGGTGATGATCATAGGATTCAAACCCTTTTGGTATCAAATGTAATGACCTGCGATGTGATCTGCGATGTCATGTAATTTTTCAGATGCTTGCATGCATCTTATTTGATATTTTGAGAGGCCTGCGTGCCTCCTAAAAGGAGATGTAATTTATTTTTATTTTTATTTTACATCTGGTTGTATTTCTGTGATGTGATGTACGTCAACGATCAAGTCGAAGACGATGCATGAGATGAACAGGGGTCTAAGCGGTTGATGGCGATTGGATCAAGAGTTGGTCAAGGATCGAATCAAGGAGGCTTGGAACCAATTCAAGAGTTGAAGACCAGTTGATCGATTGACGTGCATGTGTTTGTAATACGACCTAACTAGAATCCATGATCATCACCTATTTAAAGTTTAGCTTTAATTTGATGCTGCGATTATAACTGCCTGTGATGTGCCGTTTGCATGTGATGTGAATGCGAGTCGGGTAGATAGGTTTACATGTGATGTAGCAAACCCAATTGAGACCTAAATCAAAACCTCCTCAATCAAGTCGAGAGTGAACCGACATGAGCAAGTCATATTAGATTAATTGATCTAATTGGTGTCTAGGAAAGCATAAAAGGTGGTTACTTAATTAGGACCTTACTCTCTGAGTAAGGGGAGCCTCCCACCTGCTTACCTGGCCAATTGTTCGATTACCTCTTATGAAGGGCTCAAGTTGCAAACACTAAGACCTGATTAACCAATATTAAGTCAATAGGTCTTCCACTGTAGTAGAGCTGCTAAGGCCTTTCTGATGTTGATTTGTCTCGGCTGGACACAGTGGTCAAGTTGCATCGGGGGGCTGGACCTCTCTATAGACATGAGATGTTGTAGGGTAAAGGTGGGGTTGGGCACCAATAACTGTTAGGTGAGGACCCAATGACGACTTTATTCCTACGGTTATACGGTGGGTCTGACTTAACTAAGAAATGAGACCAATAACTGTTAGGTGAGGTCTTCATGGCTTAGAGACCAAGTTACACTGCACCATGCTTGAGAAGCATTGTACAAGAGTTGTACACTCATCCATCTATGTGTCACCAATAACTGTTCGGTGAGGTGGCATGTAAATCGGTGGGACCGCAGTACCCACTAGAAACCCTAGTCGTGTGGGATTTCCGTTTCCCTACCAGGGGAGTGTGAGGGATTCGAGAAAATAGTGGGAGTTACATTTGTTCTAAAAGACCTTAGAACAGATTAGGATCAAGTACAAAAGTCTAACTAGAATCTTTACTCTCTGCAGATACAATGTCAGCTTCAAACCCTTTGACCCGTATTCTTGAGACCAACCGACTGACCGGAACCAATTACAAAGACTGGCTTAGAAATCTCAAAATTGTTTTGGACTGTGAGAAAATAGGCTACATACTCGATTCAGATATCCCCACACTACCAACACGTCCTACTGATGTTCAGCGTGAGATGCATAAAAAGTGGTTGGATGATGACATTAGAGTAAAATGCTATATGATGGCATCCATGTCTAATGAACTCCAATGCCAGCATGAAAATATGAAGACTGCTAGGGACATACTGGCACACCTGCAAGAGTTGTATGGTGAGCAGAGTCGCACAGCTCGTTTTGAAGTGTCCAAGAGGCTTTTCAAAGCAAAGATGCGCGAGGGGCAGTCTGTCCATGATCACGGTCTGACCATGATCAAGGACCTGGAGGAGCTTGAGAAGCTCGGTATGGACATGCACAAGGAATTACAAGTGGATTTGATCCTACAGTCACTTCCTGATTCATTTGGTCAGTTTATAGTAAACTACCACATGAATAAGATTGAATGCACTAAGACTGAACTAATCAACATGTTGGTAACTGCTGAGGGAGCCTTGAAAGGTTCAAGGGGCAATGTCCTTGCTGCTGAGTTGACTTCTGGTTCCAAGAGAAAGTCTACTTGGAAGAAAAAGAAGCCTGCTAAGAAGCAGAAAAAAGACAAGAAGCCAAAGAAGGAAGTTCAAAAGAAAAAGGCTAACGACAAAGGAAAATGTTTTCACTGCAATGTTGAAGGCCACTGGAAGAGAAACTGTCCTTCATACCTCGAGAGCCTGAAGAACAAGAAAGGTGACACGCCTTCAGAAGGTATAGACTTGCTCATAATTGAAACTAATCTAACGGTTTCTTCTACTTCTAGTTGGGTTATAGATTCTGGTTCTAGTGCTCATTTGTGCACTACCATGCAGGGTCTAAAGAAAAGTAGAAGGCTGGCGGAAGGTGCGGTAACCCTTCGGGTTGGCAACAGGGCAAAAGTTGCTGCTGTGGCTGTGGGCACCTACCATCTGCGACTACCGTCTGGATTTAGTTTATTACTTAGAGACTGCTATTATGTACCTGCTGCTAGCAGAAATTTGATTTCTGTTTCATGTCTAGCACAGGAAGGTCATGTTTTTACTTTTGACAAAGACTGCTGTTCTATTTATTTAAGAAATAAAATAGTCGCACGTGGTTTCTGATCGGTTATTTCAATTTTGAAAATAAACCACGCAATAGCACGTATCCTGTAGGATAGTGATTACGGGTGTCGGTCCACAGGGATTGGAGACAAGTTATTTTTCTTTTAAAAATAAATCAAAAAGAAGGATTTGCTAACTTGATTCAACTAAATTAATCTATGAGTACGAATTGAAATTTAATCAAAGTAAATAGATCTAGGGTTTGGAATCCACCACATAGCATTGCATCAAGGATTGTGTTCTTAATTTTTATCTTTTGGAAGGCATGCAATTTTGGCTATAAGCCTTTTAAAATAAAAACATAAAGAGTGTTAGGAAGATCCATCTTCGGTATAGCATGAAGTGTCTACCTAAGTATGCTAATCTAGGATGCAGCACACTTCATCTTCCTAGGCATGGATCATCTTAGACTACTTTAGCAAACATGATTAGTAACTAGCATGCTCAAAGTTTAAATATCATAAAGGAATATTTCATTGAAAATAAGAATTTAAACAAGCTCCAAAATAATAATAAAAATAAGAACTACAATGCCCTGATACATTGCTAGGGCTTCATCCAGCCCTAGACTAGATGTTTAGCCGAGCATGGCTTCCGGACGACCTCCCATCCTCAAATGAAGTTGATCACCTCCCATAATTCCCAAAATATCCAAGACTCTTCTCTTTCCTCCCCTCTCTCTTCTTTTTTTTATTTCTTTCTCTCGGCTTTCTTCTTCTTCTTCACCGAAACAGAGCCCCCCTGTTTCTTTCTTCTCCACCGAGCCTCCCTCTGTTTCTTCCCTCTCTCCCTTTTATAGATCAATCGTTGAAGCATCGAGAGGGAGAGGATGCGTGATTGCTGGGGATCCGATTGCTTGGGGGCTGGGATTTGGAAACGGAAGGAGGGCGTCAATCCGTGGGATCACCAGCTGCATTTGAAACGGGCGGAAGAAATGGGAGCTTGATCGACGGGAGGAAATCACGGAAGAGGTGCTGGGTCCTTGGGTCACAGTGCTTGCAGACGCGGAGGCTTGAAGCGTGGGATGCATCACCGGCGGAAGAAATGGTGCTGGAGGACCACTGCAGACGGACGCTGGGAACTTGGACTGGTGCTTAAACTTGGAAGCAGGATCGCTGGGATCACGGGGACGTTGAAAGGAGCTGGAGATCCGGAAGAGTGGAGAACATGGATCCGTGGTTGCAGAGGCAGGAAGGAAGATGGCTGCGTTGCCTTGATCACGGATGGGTGACTTCCGGCTGCTGGGAGGATCGCTCCGAATGGTGGGTGGCCGCGGGATCAACGGGGAGATGCCTCGATGCGGCTTGATGGCGGAGCTGGGTCTCGGCTGCGGGCTGCGTCACAGGCGGAGGACGAGGCGGAATCGATGGGAAGAAGGGGAACGGCCCGGATGCACTGCGGGGGGAGAAGATGAACAGTGGCTTCTTGTTTACATTATTATTTTTTTTTTGTAACACTGTTCATATGAACAGTGTTTTCACGGGACACTGTTCATATGAACAGTGAATTCCCCGAAATTATTTTTATTTATTTTATTATATTTATTATTTTCTTTTTTTTTTGTTTTTTAAATTTATAAATTTTATATGAAGGCAGGTAAAGAATTGGTTGGGAGTTACTTTGGGTTTGAAGTGGGTCATGATTGTTGATTTGGCTTGAACTCGTTCTCGAGCCCAATGTCATTTAATTCTTACTAAACTGCTTCAGATTGGACTCAACCAGATCAGACCGTGACTTAATAAAAGAGTTAATCAAATATTTTCCTATACAATTATAACTTTCAATCAAATCAGGACCAAAGCCCATTTAGTTATAACCTTAGTCGGGTCAACACAATCTCCTTATATATTTTTTTGTAATTTTCATGAAGGATTGCAACCAAGGGAGAGACAAGTTCAGAATCTAGTTTAAGAGAATAATTACCATATTTTAAACTTACTTCAATGTTTGTTCAATTTCATGGTAAAATATGTATTTATCAGTTTAAAAATATTGATAAGTGCTATGGAAAGGTAACTAAATTATAAATTATTAAGCACTTATCACACCCCCAAACCTATGTTTTGCTAGTCCTCGAGCAAAATAAAACTAGAAAAGAAGAATTCTAACTCACTTTCGCAGGCATCGCGGTTACATTTACCATATGTAACAAGGCTTTAAACCCCTAGGTTACCCTAGTGGACGAGTTGTAGTCTCGTGAGGATTTTCAGTGAAGATACCCACAAACTTCAGTAAATCATTTATTATTATTGTTATTCTTAATTTTTTTTTTTTTTTTTTTTTTTTAGATCGATTGATCTATGAAGTGAAAATCGAATTCCAAATGCATACTAGTAAAGAATTTCTAAAACTCTTTCTCTTTTTTTTTATTAAAATCTAATTTAAGATACATAAATGATGAAAATTTCAAAGCACACACGGTTTTATTTACTAAATCAGCCCAAATCCTAGGTCAAGATGCAATTCAAGTTGAAGTCATTAAGTTTCCGTTAGGGAGTTGTAAGACTTATTTATACTGGAGTGCTCAGTGAAATCTGGACCGTACCCAAGCTAAGAGCTCAGATCTCCAAAATATTGCTAATACCAGTAGTTTCCAAGGATTGGTCGAAGGAACCTACTCACTGATTCAAAATCATCTTATCTGCAGGATTTCGAGAGTTGTGGATGTTTACTTTAGTACCTCACGGGCTTTATCTGTAATATTCCAGTTTACTCGAATTTTTACAACGACGGCTTTCACACTATTGTCTTTTCGGTCAATACAGCTTTTTTTTCCCTTTTTTTTCTTTTTTTTTTTTTTAAGAAAGATATATAAATTGTGCACTTTTACTCTTGTGGTGATTTCTCCGTGTAACGAGCAATCAGTCGACGACTCTCACACCAGTTGGCATAAGGTGTCGGGCATCAAGACTCCCCTACGGACTTATGCTCGGAGTCCTCATCATAAGCCCACTTGACCTTTGACAATAGGTAGCCCTTTTCGATGTTCCTGACTAAATCCATTTTTATTGAATTTTTTTTTTATTTTTTTTATTTTTTTTATTGGATTAGATAAGTATGATTCATCAGGGTCCAAGGTTGCTACTATACTATCAACATAATGTCGAGCCTAGACCTTAGAAGGGTCGGCCAGTGTGTAGTGAAATTCCAAAGTATTAATTAGCTTACAACTCCCTAAGAGAGACTTAATAAAAAGAACTTAAATTTGTATTACTTCCCACTAGTCATTGGGCTTTTAGATTTTATATACCTTGTGTGTTTATCATTCTCGCATAAATGTATATAAATTAGGTTTTTTTTTTTCAACAAAACTTTTTTTTTAATAATTTTTTATTATTATTTTATAAACACATTTTTTAAAAAAAAAATTATTTTAAAAATTTTTTTAAAGATGATTTTTTTTTTATTATATATTTTTTTTTAAAACTTTTTTTTTTTGATGAAAATCAAGATGAATACCCCCAAACCTAAACCTAACATTGTCCTCAATGTTAGGAAATAATCTAAGAGAATTGGGTTGCCTCCCAACAAGCGCTAAGTTTATTGTCTTCAGCCAGACACAGTGGGTCCTTAATTATTTTGATAAACAGGGTTCGTTAAATTAAGGGATTCGATCAATTGCCCGTCGGCAACACAGTCTACATAAGGTTTTAACCTTTGACCATTGACTTTTAAAACATGTCCACCATTGAGGTGTTGGATCTCTACTGCACCATAAGGAGAAACCTTTTTCACTACGAATGGTCCATCCCACCTAGAGCGAAGTTTACCCGGGAAGAGTCGCAACTTGGAATTGAACAGCCAAACCTTTTGACCAGGTTCGAAGGACTTACGGTTAATATTTTTATCATGAAAAGCCTTAGTCCTTGCTTTATAAATTTTAGCATTTTCATAAGCCTCATTACGCAATTCTTCAAGTTCACTTAGTTGGAGTTTTCGGTGAGGACCAGCTACTGCCATGTCTAAGTTAAATTTTTTTATAGCCCAGAAAGCTCTATGTTCAAGTTCTACCGGTAAGTGACAAGCTTTACCAAAAACTAATCGGTAGGGGGACATGCCAATAGGAGTTTTGTAGGCGGTACGGTAAGCCCAGAGTGCATCATTTATCCTTTGAGACCAATCTTTCCTATCGGGACGTACCGTTTTCTCTAAGATGTGTTTTAACTCTCTATTGGACACCTCGACTTGTCCACTCGTTTGGGGATGGTATGGGGTAGCAACTTTGTGGGTGATGTTATATTTGCGAACCAAAGCCTCGAAAGATCGGTTGCAAAAATGAGATCCCCCATCACTGATAATGGCCCGGGGTGTACCAAAACGACAAAAGATGTTTTCATGTAAAAATTTAATCACAACCTTGTGGTCATTAGTTTTAGTGGCGACAGCTTCTACCCATTTTGAAACATAATCAACCCCTACCAGAATATATTCGAAACCAAAGGATGGTGGGAAAGGGCCCATGAAGTCAATACCCCAGACATCAAAGATTTCTACAATTAAAATAGGATTGAGAGGCATCATATCTCTACGAGAGATGGTACCCATCCGTTGGCACCGTTCACAAGTTTGGCAAAAGTTATGGGCATCTTTGAAAAGTGTGGGCCAATAAAATCCACTTTGTAAAACTTTTGCTGCAGTTTTTCTACCCCCAAAATGTCCCCCACAAGCTTGTGAATGGCAGAATGAAAGAATACTTTGAAATTCACATTCAGGGACACATCGACGGATGACTTGATCGGGACAATACTTGAATAAATCAGGATCATCCCAATAATAGAACTTTACTTGTGAAAAGAATCGGTTCTTATCTTGAGTTGACCAATCATCAGGAATTCGTCCTATGGCAAGGTAATTCACTATGTTTGCAAACCATGGCGTTTTTATTCTTTGTACCTCAAATAATTGTTCATCTGGGAAAGAATCGTGCAAGGGTGAGGTATTTTTACAAGAGGGCTCAAGAAGAATCCTAGATAAGTGGTCCGCTACGACATTTGCAGTTCCTTTCTTATCACGAATTTCTAGGTCAAATTCTTGTAGTAAAAGAATCCATCGAATCAGACGGGGTTTGGTATCCTTCTTTGCAAGAAGGTGTCGAAGGGCAGCATGATCAGTGAATACGGTAACCTTGGATCCTAATAAGTAAGATCGAAACTTGTCTAGTGCGAATACTACCGCTAGCAATTCTTTCTCAGTGGTGGTGTAGTTTAATTGTGCATCTGAGAGTGCTTTACTAGCATTGTAAATGACATGAGGTACTTTATCTAGCCGTTGCCCTAAGACTGCCCCAATAGCATAGTCGGATGCATCACACATTAGTTCAAATGGAAGGGTCCAATTAGGGGGCCGTATGATAGGTGCAGTGGTCAATTTCGAGCGAAGATTTTCAAATGCCTCCTCGCATGTTTTATCAAAGACAAAGGGAGTGTCCTTGGCAAGAAGATTGCACAAGGGTTTGGAAATCTTACTGAAATCCTGAATAAAGCGACGGTAGAAACCAGCATGGCCAAGGAATGATCGGATTTGTTTCACAGTTTTTGGTGGAGGAAGATTGGAAATAAGATCGACTTTGGCTTTATCTACTTCAATGCCCCTCTTGGACACGACGTGTCCTAAAACTATGCCTTCTTGAACCATAAAATGGCTCTTTTCCCAACTTAGTACTAGGTTGGTCTCCTTACATCTTTTCAAAACTAAGGTCAAATTGTTCAGACAATCATCAAAAGATATGCCAAAAACTGAAAAATCATCAATGAATACTTCTAGAAAGTTTTCCACCATATCTGAAAAGATGGCCATCATGCATCGTTGAAAAGTTGCGGGTGCATTACATAGTCCAAAAGGCATCCTCCTATATGCAAATGTCCCAAATGGGCAGGTAAAGGTGGTCTTCTCTTGATCGTCCGGGTAGACAGGTACTTGGTTGTATCCAGAATAACCATCTAAGAAGCAGTAGAAACCTTGACCAGCCAACCGTTCCAAAATTTGATCTATGAAAGGTAGAGGGAAATGGTCCTTCCTAGTCATTGAATTAAGTTTTCTATAGTCAATGCACACGCGCCAACCCGTGGTTGTGCGTGTTTGTATTAATTCTCCTTCCGTATTCTCAATCACAGTAATACCTGATTTCTTGGGTACCACTTGTGTCGGACTCACCCACTTACTATCAGAAATTGGATAAATGATTCCGGCATCTAATAACTTCACCACTTCTTTCTTGACTACCTCCTTCATGTTAGGATTGAGTCTTCTTTGCATTTCTCGGGTAGGTTTTGCATCATCTTCGAGATGAATTCGATGCATGCAAACAGAGGGGTCAACCCCTTTCAAATCGGCCACAGACCATCCTATGGCATGTTTATTTTCTTCTAGCACCCTCAAAAGTTTACCCTCCTGTTCAGTAGATAAGTTGGCTGCGATAATTACAGGGAGGCTATCTTCTGGTCCTAGAAAGGCATACTTAAGATTTGTTGGAAGTGGCTTTAACTCAAGTTTAGGTGGTGAATCAATGGAAGGACAAAGTGGCGCGCTGGCAATGGGAGGAAGAGGTTCAGGTCGGCTCTTCCAAGGAAGGGAACTCACTGGAGATTGATTGTCAAGTAAGATGTTAACTTCTTCTATGGCCTTGTCTATATCAAAGTTGTCAATGTCAAAATGGGCCAGACATGCCTCTAAGGGGTCATCTGCTAAGATATAGGGAAGGGCTTCCTCTACAAGATCATCCATTTCGTCAATTAGGCAACACTCGTCTTCCCTCACATGTTGGTCAGCGGCATGAAAAACATTCAATTTAATTTTCATGTTCCCAAATGATATATCCATTGCCCCGGTTCTACAGTTGATACATGCATTGGCTGTTGCTAAAAAGGGACGACCAAGAATCACAGGGATTTGTTTTTTTAGGTTGGGCACATGTTCCATGTCAAGGACGATAAAATCTACTGGAAAATAGAACTTGTCTACCTTGACAAGAACATCTTCAATCATCCCCCGTGGTATCTTCACAGATCGATCAGCCAATTGTAAGGACACCGAGGTAGGTTTTAATTCACCTAACCCAAATTTCTCATAGACTGAATAGGGTAGAAGATTCACACTTGCCCCTAGATCTAAGAGCGCTCGGTCAATGGAGTTATCTCCTATGACACAGGAAATAGTGGGAGCGCCAGGATCTTTGAATTTTGGAGGGGTGTTGTATTGGAGAATGGAACTTACCTGTTCAGTAAGTAAGACCTTTTTAGGCACATGTGTCCTAGATTTTCGCTTTTGGGTGCAAAGGTCTTTGAGAAATTTGGCATAGGAGGGAACTTGTTTGATGGCATCAAGAAGTGGAAGGTTGATTTTAACTTGTTTGAACACCTCCATCATCTCTTCTAGTGAAGTTCCCTTCTTGCCAAAGGGAGTGGGTGCATTAAGTGCTTCAGGAAATGGAGCCTTTGGAGTATGGGTTGTGACAGATGGTGGACTAGCTGAAGAAGGTTTTGGGTTTTCACGTGAAACATTCCTCTCCTCTTCTTCATCTTCCTTATTGTTACCCTCCCCAACCTTATTATCTATTATACGTCCACTCCTTAGGGTAGTCAAAGCATTGGCTTGCTCATGATTTAGTCGGGTTTCTTGAGCCACATATTGTCCCCTAGGATTACTCATTGGTTGACTTGGAAGCTTACCTTCCTCTCGTTTATTTAATGCATTGGCTAGTTGACCCATTTGGGATTCTAGCTTAGCAATTGATTGTGTGTGAGAGTGCAATAGTTGTGTATTTGCCTCCAAACCTTGAAGGGCAGTCAACACCTTCTCCTCAAAGGCTGTATTTCTTTGGGTTGGAGGAGGAGGATGCTGAAATTGAGTTGAGGGACGGTAGAGATGAAAATTCTGAGGGTTTTGAAAATTTTGGGGGAAGGGTTGGGAGGTATTAGAAGCTTGCTGCCTCCAAGAAAAATTTGGATGATTCCGCCATCCCGGATTATATGTATTGGAAAATGGATCATTACCCGGTCTGGGCTGTGTTTGGGCAGCATTGATGTGTTCTTGCACGAGTTCGGGATATTGGGGTGCTGAGGGGCACTCATGAATAGGATGCGATGGGCTAGAACAGATAGCACACACTTGTGCTTGGGAAGAACTAACGACCTGTCCTCCTATCATTAGTTGGTCAATCTTATGGGACAATGCATCTACCTTGCTAGACAGGTCCATAGAATGACTTATTTCACAAATGGCCCCTTTTCTTTGAAAATTCGGGGATGCTTGACGAGAACATGAAGCATGGTGGAGGGAGTTTTCATTAAGATTTTCAAATAGTTGCCATGCTTCATGCTCATTTCGAAGCATGAAAGTCCCCCCGCATGCAGCATCGATCATCTGACGGTTTCGTTCCGTCAAACCGTCATAGAAACATTGCACTAGCTGCCACTTAGGTATTTGATGATGAGGGCATTTACGGATTAGGTCCCTAAATCTCTCCCAAGTTTCATAAAATTCTTCTCCCTCGGTTTGGGAGAAGCTTGTAATGGCACGTCTAAACTGGTTCGTTCTTCCTATGGGAAAGTATTTTTTAAGGAATTCTTGTTGCATTTGATCCCAAGAACGAATTGAGTTAGCTTCTAAAGAATTCAGCCATTGTTTGGCTCTATCTTTAAGGGAGAAGGGGAATAATCTAAGTTTTAAAGCATCATCAGTGAAATTTTGAATCTTGACAGTGGTGCAAATCTCAAGGAATTCATCTAGGTGTTTATATGGGTCTTCATTGGTGAGCCCATAAAAAGATGGGAGCATTTGGATCACACTAGACTTTATTTCATATTGTACAGCTGCTACCTCAGGTAATCGAATGCAAGATGGGGAAGTATAAATAGTGGGAGTAAAGTATTCCCTCAAGAGTTTGGGTTGTTCTTCAGCCATCTTAAGAGGTGGGGATGATCCTAATGTTTTGATCTTAGCTCGAATGTTCCTAAGGGTTCGTTCTATTTCAGGGTCAAAAGGTAATAGATTTTGTACTCTAGAACGACTACCGTGCATACACTAGTACTTGATCAATCAAGCATGCAATAAAAGAGAAAAGCATATCAATCCTAGTCTTTGTCCTAAAATCACTAGACAGCTCCTAACTGGTTTGAAGAGGTCACCTAAGCCTCCAATCCGGTCTAATGAACCGAGTTGACCAGGTAAGCTCCCAGGTAAGTGGAGGGGTCACGATGCGTTCGCAAAGGTCCCACTTAAAACCCACTTGCCTCGAACAGATGAACTGTCTCCCTTATAGGGACAAAGCTTGCCTAGACATCAACTAAGCCACAGAGCGAAATTGGTGCAACTTTCGGTGATCTTCGTCCTATTGAGCTCGAATGTCCCTAGGAGCCAACGTCTAATTGATTTTAATTAAAGATGACACTATGTGAGATTGAGTTCACCTAAGTTGGGCAAGAGTCCGGTGATGAAATCCGGCTCTTATCTTGTTGGGGTGATTGCCCTTACTATGTGCAAATTGATTTGTGTATGTGTATCAAGCATGCATTCACAATTTTGCTATAATTAAAATCAAACAATCACCACAAAATTTCAAACCAATAATTAATTTAAATAAGAAAAGTTTAGAGGTTACCAAAGGGAATTTCCCCAGCAATTTAATTTTTTTTTTTTTTTGCAAACCTCTACAACATTTCTTTTCCGGCAGTTCTCCTTTTGATCATCCCAGATTTTTTCCTCGATTCCTGATCAAATAATATAAATAAAAATTAGTAAGGGAGAAAAAGAAGATAAGAAAAGTAACAATAATAGAATTTTTTTTTTAAAAGATTTTTTTTTTTAATTTTTAAATAATTTTTTTTAATAAGAAAAATAACTATGCTAGCAATCCCCGGCAACGGCGCCAAAAATTGATCGGTTATTTCAATTTTGAAAATAAACCACGCAATAGCACGTATCCTGTAGGATAGTGATTACGGGTGTCGGTCCACAGGGATTGGAGACAAGTTATTTTTCTTTTAAAAATAAATCAAAAAGAAGGATTTGCTAACTTGATTCAACTAAATTAATCTATGAGTACGAATTGAAATTTAATCAAAGTAAATAGATCTAGGGTTTGGAATCCACCACATAGCATTGCATCAAGGATTGTGTTCTTAATTTTTATCTTTTGGAAGGCATGCAATTTTGGCTATAAGCCTTTTAAAATAAAAACATAAAGAGTGTTAGGAAGATCCATCTTCGGTATAGCATGAAGTGTCTACCTAAGTATGCTAATCTAGGATGCAGCACACTTCATCTTCCTAGGCATGGATCATCTTAGACTACTTTAGCAAACATGATTAGTAACTAGCATGCTCAAAGTTTAAATATCATAAAGGAATATTTCATTGAAAATAAGAATTTAAACAAGCTCCAAAATAATAATAAAAATAAGAACTACAATGTCCTGATACATTGCTAGGGCTTCATCCAGCCCTAGACTAGATGTTTAGCCGAGCATGGCTTCCGGACGACCTCCCATCCTCAAATGAAGTTGATCACCTCCCATAATTCCCAAAATATCCAAGACTCTTCTCTTTCCTCCCCTCTCTCTTCTGTTCATATGAACAGTGAATTCCCCGAAATTATTTTTATTTATTTTATTATATTTATTATTTTCTTTTTTTTTGTTTTTTAAATTTATAAATTTTATATGAAGGCAGGTAAAGAATTGGTTGGGAGTTACTTTGGGTTTGAAGTGGGTCATGATTGTTGATTTGGCTTGAACTCGTTCTCGAGCCCAATGTCATTTAATTCTTACTAAACTGCTTCAGATTGGACTCAACCAGATCAGACCGTGACTTAATAAAAGAGTTAATCAAATATTTTCCTATACAATTATAACTTTCAATCAAATCAGGACCAAAGCCCATTTAGTTATAACCTTAGTCGGGTCAACACAATCTCCTTATATATTTTTTTGTAATTTTCATGAAGGATTGCAACCAAGGGAGAGACAAGTTCAGAATCTAGTTTAAGAGAATAATTACCATATTTTAAACTTACTTCAATGTTTGTTCAATTTCATGGTAAAATATGTATTTATCAGTTTAAAAATATTGATAAGTGCTATGGAAAGGTAACTAAATTATAAATTATTAAGCACTTATCAGTTTCATGATCGACAGTCTCTATCATTTACATATGGATGTATCTGTGAATATTACCGAGCAAGAAGTGAGTGCCAAAGGATCCAAAAGATCTAGAGATGAGATAAACCAAAGATATTTGTGGCACCTCAGACTTGGCCATATTGGAGAGGATAGGATGAACAAAATGGATAAAGATGGGCTTCTCGGCTCATTGACTTCCGAGTCATATCCAGTTTGCGAGTCCTGTCTTCAAGGAAAAATGGTTAGATTGCTCTTTATAGGACATAGGGAGAGGACCACTGAAATACTTACCCTAGTACATACAGATGTATGTGGCCCATTCGATGTGCCAGCCAGGGGACGTTATTCTTACTTCATTACCTTTACCGATGATTATTCACGATATGGGTATGTGTATCTTATGAGACACAAGTCTGAATCTTTTGAAAAGTTCAAAGAGTTCAAGAATGAAGTAGAAAAACAAACCGGAAAATCTCTTAAGGCTCTTCGATCAGATCGAGGAGGAGAATACCTTAGTGGGGAATTTCGGGACTATTTCAAAGAAAACGGCATAGTCTCACAATGGACACCTCCGGGTACACCTCAACTCAACGAGGTGTCAGAGAGGAGGAATCGGACCCTATTGGACATGGTCAGGTCCATGATGAGCTTCACTGATTTACCTATGTTCCTTTGGGGAGATGCCTTACTCACAGCGATTTATTTATTGAATAGAGTTCCCTCTAAATCCGTTCCTACCACACCGTATGAGATATGGCATGGTAAGAAACCAAGTCTGGGTCATCTCAAGATTTGGGGATGTCCGACCTACGTCAAGAGACTACAGGCGGACAAGTTAGAGGCTAGGACCATAAGTGCTCGTTTTATAGGATATCCTAAAGAGTCATTAGGATACAATTTTTATGTCTCAGAGGATCACAATGTGTTTGTGAGCCGTCATGCCATCTTCTTGGAAAATCAGTTTATCCTTGATAGAGGCAGTGGGAGGAAAATTGAGCTTGAAGAGAAAGTCTCTGAAAAGCAACGAGTCATGGATCCTATAGAACCCATTCATAAAGAGCCAGTACACGATGTCCCTCGACCACCTCGTAGATCTAGTAGGGTCTCCCATCCTCCCGATAGATACTTAGGTATACTAGAAGAGGATACCGAGGAAATGTTCCTAGTGGGAGATAGGGATCACATACAGGATCCCAAAACCTACAACGAGGCGATATCTGATATCGATTCCGA
Organism: Phoenix dactylifera; assembly: GCF_009389715.1. Lineage (NCBI taxonomy): Eukaryota > Viridiplantae > Streptophyta > Magnoliopsida > Arecales > Arecaceae > Phoenix > Phoenix dactylifera. The sequence goes on along the minus strand of NW_024067954.1, from coordinate 62,916 downwards.
GAAATGGCTGGAAGCTATGAAGTCAGAGTTAGACTCCATGCATTCCAACCAAGTCTGGACCTTAGTAGACCCACCAGAAGGTATTGTACCTATTGGATGCAAATGGATCTACAAGAGGAAGATAGGTTCGGATGGAGAGGTAGAGACCTATAAGGCAAGACTTGTGGCAAAAGGGTATAGTCAGCGCGAGGGCATTGACTATCAGGAGACCTTTTCACCTGTAGCCATGCTAAAATCCATCTGAACATTGCTTGCCATTGCAGCATTTCATGATTATAAAATCTGGCAGATGGATGTGAAAACTGCTTTCCTGAATGGATATCTTAATGAAGATATCTATATGGAACAGCCTTTGGGTTTCACTTCCAGTGATGGAGATCACAAAGTCTGCAAGCTGCAAAGGTCCATCTATGGACTAAAGCAAGCATCTCGGAGTTGGAACACTCGTTTCGATGATGCAATCAAAATGTTTGATTTTATCAAAAACGAAGGGGAACCATGTGTTTACAAAAAGGTTAGTGGGAGTGCTGTCGTTTTTCTCGTACTATACATAGATGACATTCTCCTGATTGGGAATGATATTCCCATGCTAACCTCGGTCAAGGTCTGGTTGTCAAAAGAATTCTCCATGAAAGACCTTGGGGAAGCATCCTATATTTTGGGAATAAAGGTCTATAGAGATAGATCTAAAAGGATGCTTGGCCTTTCACAGAAAATGTACATAGAGGAGGTGCTGAAGAGGTTCAGCATGGAAAACTCCAAGAGGGGTCTCTTACCCCTTAGGCATGGAATTCATCTCTCCAAGAAGATGTGCCCCAACACATCTGAAGAGATTCAACGCATGAGCAAGATTCCCTATGCATCGGCAATAGGAAGCCTCATGTATGCCATGCTGTGTACACGACCTGATATAGCTCTTGCTGTGAGTGTCACAAGCAGATATCAGTCGAATCCAGGTGAAGAACACTGGACAGCTGTGAAGAATATTCTTAAGTACTTGAGAAGAACTAAAGATTTATTCTTGGTTTTTGGAGGATCATCAGAGTTAAAGGTAGAAGGGTACACAGATTCAGACTTCATGATTGATGTCGATGACAGGAAGTCAACATCGGGATATGTGTTCTTGTGCAATGGTGGTACGGTAAATTGGAAGAGTTCTAAACAACCAATCATTGCTGATTCTACTATGGAAGCTGAATACATCGCCGCCTCTGAAGCTGCTAAGGAAGGCTTCTGGTTCAAGAAATTCATTGCAGAGTTGGACGTGATGACATCAGATGCCATAACACTCTACTGCGATAATAATGGCGCCATAGCCCTTGCTAAGGAGCCAAGGTCTCATCAGAAGTCTAAGCATATAGAGCGGCGCTTCCATCTCATACGCGACTATGTTGAGAAGAAATATGTAAAGGTGCAGAGAGTAGACTCCGTGGATAACGTGGCGGACCCGTTCACTAAGCAGCTGAGTCAGCAAAAGACTGAAGCCCACCTTGAGAAGATGGGCCTAAGATATATGACCAATTGGCTTCAGTGCAAGTGGGAGATTGTTAGATGTATGCCCTAGAAGCCAATTTGGCTGACACATTGTTGATTCTAGGGACATAATTTTATACTTGACTGTTTATTATTGAATAAATAAAAGGCATCTTTTCATTCATATTATTTATGTGTCTATGAATCGTCCAAGGAATTAATAAGATGATGATACATATTCTCAAGAGTTGAGAATTTGAGCCATGTATCATTGGTGATTAATTTCTAAATGCTCCTGATCAATGGATCATCACGAGGACGGTGATCGATCCGATCAGTGCACAGATCACTTTCCTTCTGGATGGACGAGACTTGAGTCCACAGTGTAGGGACACTGAAGTGATAGTGCAGGTGCTTGTTAGAGAACAAGGGTACTGAGCGTGACCAAGACAAGAAGTCACTTGGATGTCTATCCACTCGTCAGTGAATTGCTTGATGTTGCAGTAGTGTGACTGGTCCTTTGACCTGCGGTGCTTCGGCTACTCACAGTGAGGTTATTGTAGTTTGACTGCACACATACATAGTCTCTAGCCATATGGGTCCATGGAGTGTAGATTGGCTGCAGTAAGTTCACTGTAGGAGTAGGGTATGCACCTATAAGGAATCTATCGACCTTGATAGAAGAGGAGTGATCCTATGTGATTTGTTAGACTGAGTTCTAAGACCTTGGCCAGGGCAGTAATATAAAGTGGAAAAAGAGTTTTCCACTATCGAACTCAAGTCGAATAAATCTTGACATATGACAGACGATGGGGTTTGACGAGTTGTCCATGACCTCCATCCTGTAGGGATCCACGATAGTAGGACTGTATCACATGTTAACTGCACCTAGAGGTTCATCTTTCTATTCTACTGGGTAGCCACTACATGCTGCTAGGTGTCACTGGTGGATGGTGGGACTCATAGGAATTATCTTGATGATCGATAAACCCTAATGAGTTGAGTTGGAATCGTTCCAACCCATTGAAAGGAGTTTTCAATGATAAAGTGATAGAGATCACAATATATCTCACTACCAGTCAGAATAGAACCTATGGGGTCACACACATTAGAAGTATTGACCGATCCGATGGTTGAATAGTGATTATGAATCACGAGTAATCAATTCGATTGATATTCGGTTGAAGAAGGAACAAAGGGAATTAATTAATTGGACTTAAACACAAATCCTACTTCGGGTAGGATTCCTAGAGTCCTAATTGGATTAGGACTGGGAATCCTAGTTGGAGTAGGACTGGGATTCCTACTTGGAATAGGATTCCTACAACCCTAATGATTTTAGGAATTTTGAATTAAAATTGGATTCCTACTTGGAGTAGGATTCCTAGAAATCCTAATTGGATTAGGACTTCGGATTCAAATAGAGTCCTAATTGGATTAGGACTAAAATTAAATACATCCTAATTGGATTAGGATTCCTTAAGTCTAAATTAATTATTAATCTAATGAATCAACATGACTCCTAATTGGATTAGGATTGAAGAGTTCAATTGAGTCATGGTTCATTCAAGTTCTAATAGGATTAGGACTAGCATGGATTGAATCCAATTGATTCATGATTTGGTTAAAGCCTAATAGGATTAGGACTTAGCCATAAGAGGGACACCTAATCCTCCTTAGAGGAGGATTAGGGCATCACAAGAAGGAGGGATCACGCCCCTCCTCCTCTCCTTGTGTGCGGCATGAAGAGAGGGGCCGGCGCCCCCTTCTTATGGAATTAACTCTAGGGCTCCTAGATTGTAGGAGCCCTAGATGGCTATATAAGAGGAGGCAAGGGGCCGGCGCCCTAATGCACTTGAAGCCCTCCTCTTGCTGCCGCCACCCTCCCCTCTCCTCCCTTGGTTCAACCGCAAGCAAGGTGCAAGGGAAAGAAGACCTTGGCGACATCCCTTCTTCCTCCTCTTGGCTTCAACGCATGAGAAAAGAAGAAGGCTGCGAAGGGCTTTGATCTTCTTCCTCTTCTTCATCCTTCTTCTTCCTCCTCTCAAGTGCAATCAAGAGTTGATTAAAAGAGAGGAGATCAGCCATCAAAAGAAGTCTTTGCAAGGGAGCTAGCACCCCGGGAAGACAAGAAAGATTTGATCGGTCCTCTACTTCGTGTGGATACCCGTAGAGGCCGGACATTTGAACGGCTTCAAGCGAACCCTCTTCCGAAAACCACGAATTCAGATTTGCGGTGATCATCTACCCGCGCAAGGTGAAGATCTGATCTTTCTAATGGTTTTAAAAGTTTTAATTCTTACCTAATTACGAAAGGTCTCGAAACAACGTTCATGCGATGAACGTTGATCCCGCACATGCCCCCTTTCCGCTGCCATCTGATTTTGTTTTGAAATATCAGCGGCATGGGCGGGCTCCCAACACATAGCACTAGCTATGGAGCCAAGGTCTCATCAGAAGTCCAAGCACATAGAGTGGCGCTTCCACTTCATACGCGACTATGTTGAGAAGAAATATGTAGAGGTGCAGAGAGTAGACTCCACAGATAATGTGGCAGACCCGTTCACTAAGCAGCTGAGTCAGCAAAAGACTGAAGCCCACCTTGAGAAGATGGGGCTTAGATATATGACTGATTGGTTTTAGTGCAAGTGGGAGATTGTTAGATGTATGCCCTAGAAGCCAATCTGACTGACACATTGTTAATTCTAGGAACATAATTTTGTACTTGACTATTTATTATTGAATAAATAAAAAGCATCTTTTCATTCATATTATTTATGTGTCTATGAATCGTCCAAGAAATTAATAAGATGATGATGCATATTCTCAAGAGTTGAAAATTTGAGCCATGTATCATTGGTGATTAATTTCTAAATGCTCCTGATCAATGGATCATCACGAGGACGGTGATCGATCCGATCAGTGCACAGATCACTTTCCTTCTGGATGGACGAGACTTGAGTCCACAGTGTAGGGACACTGAAATGATAGTGCAGGTGCTTGTTAGAGAACAAGGGTACTGAGCGTGACCAAGACAAGAAGTCACTTGGATGTCTATCCACTCGTCAGTGACTTGCTTGATGTTGCAGTAGTATGACTGGTCCTTTGACCTGCGGTGCTTCAGCTACTCACAGTGAGGTTATTATAGTTTGACTACACGTATACATGGTCTCTAGTCATATGGGTCCTTGTAGTGTAGATTGGCTGCAGTAAGTTCACTGTAGGAGTAGGGTATGCACTTACATAGAATCTATCGACCTTGATAGAAGAGGAGTGATCCTATGTAATTTGTTAGACTGAGTTCTAAGACCTTGGCCAGGGCAGTAATATAAAGTGGAGAAAGAGTTTTCCACTATCGAACTCGAGTCAAATAAATCTTGACATATGACAGACGAAGGGGTTTGACGAGTTATCCATGACCTCCGTCCTGTAGGGATCCACGATAGAAGGACTGTATCACATGATAACTGCGCCTAGAGGTTCATCATTCTATTCTGCTGGGTAGCCACTACATGCTGCTAGGTGTCACTGGTGGATGGTGGGACTCATAGGGATTATCTCGATGATCGATAAGCCCTAATGAGTAGAGTTGGAATCGTTCCGACCCATTGAAAAGAGTTTTCAATGATATTGTGATAGAGATCACAATATATCTCACTACCAGTCAGAGTAGAACCTATGGGGTCACACACACTAGAGGCATTGACCGATCCGATGGTTGAATCGTGATTAGGAATCACAAGTAATCAATTCGATTGATAATAAGCTGAAGAAGGAACAAAGAGAATTAATTAATTGGACTTAAAACAAGAGTCCTACTTGGAGTAGGATTCCTAGAGTCCTAATTGGATTAGGACTAGGAATCCTACTTGGACTAGGATTCCTACTTGGACTAGGATTCCTATTTGGAGTAGGACTGGGATTCCTACTTGGAGTAGGATTCCTACAATCCTAATTAGATTAGAAGTTTTGAATTAAATTTGGATTCCTACTTGGAGTAGGATTCCTAGAGTCCTAATCGGATTAGGACTTCGAATTCAAATTATAGTCCTAATTGGATTAGGACTAGAATTAAACAAGTCCTAATTGGATTAGGATTTCTTAAGTCCTAATTAATTATTAATCTAATAAATCAACATGACTCCTAATTGAATTAGGATTGAAGAGTTCAATTGAGTCATGGTTCATTCAAGTTCTAATTGGATTAGGACTAGCATAGATTGAACCCAATTGATTCATGATTTGGGCTAAACCAAATAGGAGCCTTAGATGCCTTTATAAGGCTTTGAAAGGAGGTGCCCTAATGATAAGTAAAGCCCTCCTCCTCTCCATCACGTGGCCACCCTCCTCTCCTCTCTTTTCAGCCACCAACAACAAAGGGAAGAAAAGGATCTTGGTGGCCTCCTTCTTCCTCCACCGTTTGGTTCCAACGCAAGGAAGAAAAAGAAGGCTGCAGGGCTTCGTTCCTCTTCTTCTCTTCATCCTTCTTCTTCCTCCTCCCAAGCACAATCAAGGATTGATTGAAAGGGAGGATATCAGCCATCAAAATTATCTCTGCAAGGGAGCTAGCACCCCGGAGAGATAGAAAGCTTGGATCGGTTTTCTGCTTCGTGTGGATACCCGTAGAGGCCGGGCACTTGAACGGCTTCAAGCGAACCTTCATCCTAAACCACGATCATCGGTTTGCGGTGATCATCTACCCGCACAAAGGTGAAGATCTGATCTTCCTAATGTTTCTAAAAAGTTTTTAATCCTTATCTATCTACGAACGGTTTTTGAACAACGTTCATGCGATGAACGGTTGATCCCGCGCATGCCTCTTCCGCTGCATCTAAATTTTTTTTAAATTTTCAGCGGCACATCGGGGTTTCTAACACGATGGTCATAGGGATGAATTATGCAATAACCATACGTCTAGGTTCTTGAATGTTGCTTTGCATATTCGACCTATCCGGACGTTGGGTATCATTGCTAGATGGTCACCTCGATTAGTGCATGGAGTAGTCCATATACTACCGGCTTAGTATTCGAACCTATCGGAGTCACGCACATTAGTCAAGCTAAGTAGGAAGGTCTTGACCCAATTTAATTAAGAATTAAATTGTGGGTCATTTGGAATTTGGTTCTGTCTATGTCCAGCTAGCACTGAACATGAGGTACATGCTAAATTTCATGGATGAACAACTAATTAAGTCTGTATTCAGGGTTAATCAAGTTTCATTTAATGTAATTGAACTTGATCAGGACTCAATTGTTGAGATTGGGTTTGATTGGGTCTCAATTAGAGTAATTGGGCTCGATCATGATTTAATTAGAATTTAATTTCGTATTTGTTTTGATCTAAGTCAGACTTGGATCGAGCCAAGACTGGACCCAATTGAACCTCCCACGAGTCGGACTCATGTGGAATTTTTTTTGGTCAAAAATCATTCAATTGGGCCATCAATTTGGTTTAAAACCAAGTAGGCTAACCCAATTGATTGAACTGCTGACCCAATCCCAATTTAAATAACCCATGGACGCATGGACCCTTAAGCTCCCATGGACCCTTAAGCATCCCCTATGAGCCGCGATGGATAAAAGCTATGGACCCTTAAGAAGTGTCCTGTGAGCCGCGATGAGAGAAAGCCTGGGAGAAAACAGAGGATTTTCCGCCGATGCTTCAAAGCCACGCCACGTCTCCATCCAGACTCCATTTGGATTGCCGTTTAGACTGAAATGTCCGATTTTGAACTGGCTACATTCCAGTTTAATTTGATTTTTGAAATATGGCAGTTATCGGCATTAATCACTATTTTTTTTCCACGATTATTTTTGAAACAAACGTTATAAAATTCATTCATATTAGATAACGAATGAATACAATAACGCTCGGCCATTTATGCTTCTTAACTCCTCTCAGCATTGGCCTATTTGTAGGCCACCGTTTCCTCAAAGAAGGAGATGAAGAGAGAATTTTTTTTCTTGGAAAGAAAACGTCAGACAGAGAGAGGTAGTCTTGATTCAGTGAAGAAGAAGAAGAGAGAGGAAGAAGTTCTCTCTCTCTAGTGGTACGGAGTTCGGCTCAGATCCGGCGGTCTCTCCTGCCTTCCCTCTTCCTCTGTGATCGGGATTAAACTCAGGCGTCACTGCTCTCGGGCATGCCGTGAAGAAACGGGAGAGGAAAAAAAACAGTGATTTGCTGTTAAGGAAAAGAAAAAGAAAGAAAAGAAAAAGGGAATTTTTTTTCTTCTAGGGTTTCTTTTGCAAAAGGTGTTTTGCACGAATATCAAAGTCATCCTACCTTCCTACGAAGCTCGACGTGCTTGCGAAGTATAGGGCCTATAGATCCAGGCCTCGCAGAGCTACCTTTAGGGATCCAGATCCAGATCCAGATCCGGCATACCTCATCCAACTTCCGCTGCGGGATCGAGGTATGTTTTACATATTAGTATGTTTAATATTTATAATTGTTATAAATAAAAATTTTAAAACTAATTTTTCATGCGTGGCGTCCGATTTTATCGGACAACTCGGGAAATTCTCCCTTCAACTGGTATCAGAGCCAGGTTGGCCGATGGAATTGGCCTTTAATATCTAGAATTATGCATGATTTAATTTTTAAATTTAGATTAGATCCAGATTTAATGATAAAATATCAATCTTGTGCTGAATTATAAGGTTGTCCTGCTATAAGATTTACCCCTTATAGTGAAAAGGTTGTCCTAGCACAAGATTGAGATTTATTTGTATCATAAAATAATTAGTTTATTTTTGTGAAATTATACATAATTGATGTTTATGAAATTTTAGTTTTAAATTTATTATGACCACAAAATTTAAATATAAATTGTTTATATTTGGAATAAATTGATACCTTGAATCCATGATCATAATACATTTAATTAAGAATTAGATGTTGAATTTAAAATTTAAAATTTGAATTTCAAATAAAGATTTAAAATTCAAAATTTGAAATTGGAATTAAAATTTAAATTTGAACATGGGATTTGGGGCATGGGTTAGCACAATCAGATTAGTTGACTAGGTTAGACCTAATCATGAAATCAAATTGAAATGGACTAACTTAAGAAACATGATTTAATCTAATCAATAGTTGAACTAGACTAAATCAAGGTTTATAAAATGATCAAACTCAATAATTGTAGTTTATCATATCCAAATATTTCAATTGGATCTGATTGGGGCTTAGTGGTCGAGCCCGAGTTTCCAAGGATAACCTAAATCAACTTGATAAACTAATTGGTGTCTAAGGTAAGTCGGCATTTGATCATGGTTTTTAATTGGGGCTACCTCTTACCTGGCCAACATAGTTGGTGTCTAGGAAAGTGGTTAATGGCGTAACCCTCCTATGATCTCTCTTATCTGGCCAATTTGGTCGATCAAGTTTTGATTAAGGTACCTTGAGACTTGGCACTCACCCATGCCATTAAGAAAAATCAGTGTGACTGATTTAGGTGTCTAATAGACCAATAAGAGCTAGTCCTTTGTATGACTTGGTGAAGTCAGTGGGAGGATTTAGAATTATTGGTCAGTGTCACATATCAATTAAAATTCTCTAAATTATTAGGTCCTTAAAATGATAAAGTTATATAGATAACTAGATCATAGCCTCCCATTAAGGTGAATGATAATGGGTCCAATATTACAGTTGAACATGCAGGACGCTTCTGTCTGGTGTTCCTCTGAATACTGAAATTATCCTTCATTATATGATAGCTTTTTGAGCTATCTAATTGTGATTAGGTTGGCTGAGCCTTCCTCGGGCCTGATCATACATTAGGTAGTGTCATCGAGTTAGTTCATTAATGGTTGGATCTAACCAAAATTTTCAGTGGAGGCCTCCGCCTACTGATTACCACCTGGGGCAAAATTGATTACTAGAAATTGTTTAGAGAAACAATTGGTAATGTACCTACTCTTAGATGCACATGGGTTGGCCGAGCCTTCCTCGGGCCTGTATGCAGTCTATGCGGATTCTAGTACCCACTAGGGAATTAAAGTAATTCCTCGAGTTAAAGGTAGAGGCTATTAATTCGATTAACATAGTGGGAGAAAACTTTAGACTAAAGTCCAAGTCTTTAGGATTAAATAAATCATATACTGATTAGTTGGATTTTTCTTTATTTTTCAGATATGGCTAACTTATTGTCCCTCCGAACACTATTAGACAATGATAAGCTTAATGGACCTAACTTCGATAGCTGGTATCGAAAGTTGAAAATAGTATTAGAGCATAAGCGGATCTTGTATGTGATATCGGATCCTGCACCTGAGGAACCTGCAGCCAATGTACCACGTGCAATCAGAGATGTTTATCAGAAGTGGCTCAACGATCGCACTACAGTGCGCTGCATCATGAGGGCCTTGATGAATGATGAGTTTAGTCGTAAATTTGAGGAAGCGCAGCCAGTGGAAATCCTTCAAATGTTGAAGGAGTCTTTCGGCACACCTGATGATGTCGAACGACATAAGACCTTTTGCGCTATATTCAATGCCTGCATGAGGGAAGGGGCATCGATCACCGATCATGCACTGTATATGGTCGAACAAATCGATCGCCTGAGTAAACTTGGCTTTCCTTTACACGAGCAATTGGGCAAGGATGCCATTTTGAACTTACTTTCCAAGTCCTACCTGACCTTCCTTAGTCATTATAGAATGACTAAACCTGATGTATCCTATCATGGTTTGCTAGGTTTACTGCAGACCTATGAGAAGGATCACCAACTCAAAAAGGAGTCAGTGAATGTGGTAGGTGGGACTTCTGCAGGACTTTCTTCCTTTAAGAAAGGAAAGAAGAAGAAGGTGCAGAAAGCTCGTGCTGGGGTCTCTAAGCCCAGCCAGACTAAGAAGCATGAAGCCGATAAGAGCAAGGCAGAGTGCTTCTTCTGTAAGAAGATGGGTCATTGGAAGCGGAACTGTCCGGCTTACATAGCGTCCCTTGATCCAAACAGGCCTAAAAAGAAAAAGCAGCAAATAGTTGCTGCACAAGGTAATTATATGATAACACCTTGTAATTTTTCTGTTTATGATTCTACTGCTTGGGTATTGGATACCTGCAATTTATTGCAGGAATTTCAAGTTTGTAGAAGATTCAAGAATGGCGAAACATTCCTGAACGTTGGAGATGGAAGATCAGTTACAATCCTAGCTTTAGGAGTCATTAAGCTTGTTTTTGAATCTAGAGTAGTCATATTAGATGATTGTCATTATTGTCCAGTATTTTTGATGAATGTCATCTCTATAGGCCTTTTGGCCAAAAAAGGTTATTGTTTATCAATAAAATTTTTTTTTTGTGATATCATTCTGAATGGTATTAAAAATTTTCGTGGACAATTGATACATGACATTTATACTCTATCACTGTCTGTGAATGTAATGTACACTTCTAATAAACGCCCTAAGTTAGATAATGTCAATGAAGCCTATTTGTGGCATTGCCGGCTAGGTCACATAAATAAAAATAGGATAAACAGGTTAGCCCAACAGGGCATTTTAGAAATCAATGATTATGAATCATTGCCAACTTGTGAATCCTATCTTCTGGGTAAGATGACCAAGTCACCTTTTTCGGGAAAGGGTGAACGAGCCAGCGATGTTCTTGGCCTCATACATACTGATGTATGTGGACCTATGAACGTAAGTGCCAAAGGAGGTTATGCCTACTTCATAACCTTCACAGATGACCTATCCAGGTATGGGTATGTCTATCTGATGAGGCATAAGTCGGAATCATTTGAAATGTTCAAACGATTTCGTAATGAAGTAGAAAAACATACTGGAAAGAGTATTAAGATCCTTCGGTCAGATCGAGGAGGAGAATACCTTTCCAGTGATTTCTTGACTTATCTAGAGGAGAATGGGATTCTCTCACAATGGATCCCTCCAGGAACACCTCAGCACAATGGTGTATCCGAAAGGAGGAATCGAACTCTGTTAGACATGGTTCGATCCATGATGGGGTTTACTAGTCTGCCTCTATCTTTTTGGGGTTATGCTTTAGAGTCTGCGTGTATAATACTAAATAAGGTTCCAAGTAAGTCTGTTGAGAAGACTCCATATGAGATATCGACTGGGCGTAAGCTGACACTGTCATACCTTAGGGTTTGGGGATGTCTGGCTTATGTTAAACGCTCTCAAACCGACAAACTTGGTCCTAGGTCCTATAAGTGTTATTTTGTAGGGTACCCCAAGGAAACTAGGGGTTATTGCTTCTACCTTCCTAATGAATAATAGGTGTTCGTAGGACTTAAGAAAACCTTTTTGGAAAAGAAATTTCTTAGTGAAGGAATCGTTGCCTCTAAGGTTGAACTTAGTGAAGTTCAGCAGGTGGAAGATTTAACACAATCTACTGAACCCATAGAACCGGATTCGATTAGATCAAACCTGGAGCCCAATGTAGAAGCTCCATTAAGGCGATCAGGTAGAGTACCATGTCAAGTGGACAGATACTACGATTTCTTGGTCCAAGACGCAGATCCCATTGAGCTCGATGAGAACAATAAGGATCCGATCACCTATATGGATGCTATGCAGAGGTCTGACTCTGAGTTATGGCTTAACGCCATGAGATCTGAAATGGAATCCATGGAAATCAATAGTATATGGACACTAGTTGATCCACCCGAAGGGATAAAACCCATAGGGTTGAAATAGATCTTCAAAAGAAAGAGAGGCGCAGACGGAAAGATGGAGACCTATAAAGCCCGTCTGGTTGCCAAGGGGTATCGTCAACATTATGGTATTGACTATGACGAGACTTTTTTTTCATGTGGCAATGCTAAAATCTATTCGAATCATGCTTGCTATAGCAGCATATACGGATTATGAAATCTGGCAAATGGATGTGAAAACAGCTTTTCTAAATGGAGAGCTGGAAGAAGAGGTGTATATGATACAACCTAAGAGTTTCACATCCACAGACGAGTCCAAAGTATGCAAGCTACAAAAGTCCATTTATGGACTTAAGCAAGCTTCTCAAAGTTGGAACATACGTTTCGATAAATCTATCAAAACGTATGGCTTCATTAAGAATGAAGAAGAACCTTGTGTCTACAAGTGGGCTAACAGTTCATATTGGGAATTGTATCCTAAATGTCAGTCGTCAGCATGTTGATGATTGAATGAATTGACAAATCAATAAAGTATTTTTTGGCATTATTCATCATTTTACATCTTCAAATGAACTCTTATATCATGAAGTTCTTAGGACTTATTAATGATAAAGAAGGATTTATCTTCGAGTCCTTAAACTAGTTCACGACCAAATGATATGTTGTTACAAGGACGACATCATTATCAAGATTAGGTCATTGTGTGACATATACGTTGGTTGTCCTCTCAACCAAGGAGTGTGGAGACACTGGTATGCCACACAGGTAAAGTGTAGGAGTACATTTTACTGAATGTGACCAATTTTGGAATGCTCTACTGTCAAGAGATGTTCCGAGTGGATATAGGTCTAAGTTTGGCCTTCTGACCTGAGACCGCAACCTGTGACTAGCAAGCAACTTATTGTACTTTGGTACCGGACTACCTCGATTTCTAATTCAATGACGAAAGGTCACTGGGTGCAGTCAAGTACTTGCGTAGTCAGTTGTGAGTCGAGATGGAATGGACCCCTCCTGAAAATAGGAGATAATGTCTTATGATTAATTTAGCAAAACCTTGGCCAGAGTAATCCCAGTGAGAAGTCACAGGATATCTAAAGTTAATCACATAATGGATGTACTAATTATAGGGTTGACAGTGAGCTCTACGTCATCCTGACATTAGGAGTCAAAGGGATTGAATTATACAGTAACCATAGTCCAGGATTTCAGAAAATTTGCTTTGCATATATTCGGCCTATCCGGACATCGGGTACCATTGCTAGATGGTCACATCGATTAGTATAGGAAGACGTTCCTATACTACCGGCTTAGGTTCGAACCTCTGAGGTCACACGCATAGAAGTTTCTAGATTGATCAAATGGCTGATTGATGATTAAGAATCATTTAGGGATAATTTGGTCAATTCGATTGACAAATTATCCTAAGCAAAAGTTGCATTAAAATAATTATTAAATTATTGGAGGATTAATTAGCAATTAGATTGCTAATGAACTTAATTTGATTGAGTAATTGGGCTTAGGTTGAGCCAAATTGAATAGGATTCAATTTGGGCTACATCAGGGTTTGACCTAATTGGATTGGGTTCAACCCAAGTAGATTGAGCTTGACCCAATTGATGAAAATTGATCCAATTGGATTGGGCTTGATCCAAATCAATTAGAAGACCTTATTTGATGAGTATTATAAGTCCAAATAATCAGAATTGGATAAGAAGAAGAATCCCTAAATTTTAGGAACCCATCCTTATCTTCTTGGAGAAGAATGATACCTTGATTTATCCCCAATATTTTCCATGTCTATCCTCTTTATTTTTTGCCAAAAATTGGCGTGAGAAGAGAGGAGGTGTGGGGCTATATTTTATATAAAAATGGAACCTCAAATCTTCCTAAAAATATTTAGATGAATTTCCTAATTTGTAGGGATTGCATGGCGCATGAAATAGGGTAGTCTGCGGCTGAACTTTGGATGCATGAATTTCTATCTTTTAGGGATCCAAAATGCAAGAAATTTGGATATGTTTATCTTCTCTTAGCTGCCAAACCACCAAAATATTTGGGGGATTTTATCAGCCAAATTAATTGGCTAAATTAGGTGTGAGGCGTGGGGTGATCTTTTGGCTATAAAAGATTCCAATGCATTGGGTTCAAAATATATAATATTTAGAGGTTTCAAAAAATTATAAATTTTTTTTTGAGGGCCTCCATCCCTTCTTCTCCTTCATCCTCAGGTCCATCCTCCATCTCCTTAAAGAACAATCAAAGGTTGAGTGTTTAGAAGGAGAAAGCTTCAGCCACTGCAATGTTCCTGCGCGAGCTAGCACTCCCGTGGAAAACGATCTACCTAAGGCTTCACGTGTACTTCTCGTAGAGGCCATTCATGTACGTGGTTGCGAAGTCAAGGATCAGATCCATAAGTTTCTTCCATCATAAAAGATATTAATTCTATATTAATCTTTTATTTTGGAGTCAGGGTCTAGGTCCGATTTCTCGAGGTTTTACCCTCCTTTGGGGCTCCTCACGGAGTTATCTTCAGAATCCATTCGATGGATATTCGAAGATTAATTGGAATAAAGTGTTTACCTTTTAGATCTGATAGTTAATTATGCATAAATTTTTAGCATAATTGTTTAAACGATTCCGGCATAATCCTATGTGTTTTTACAATGCTGATTTCTAGATTTGATCTTGTAAGCATACATGAATTAAATTGTTTGATTCGATTTTTTCGCTACATTTTTGAAACTTAAAAAGAACTACGTATGGCTTGATCCCCCTTGTGAAGGGGTACGTAGGCAACCCGATCAGGTTCAGCCATAGTTTTCAAAAAAAAAAAATTCAGAATGCTTAACACCGAGAAGAACCTAGGATTCACTTTCAGTGGTATGTTCATATTTAAAATTTTATGTTTTAATTCTTGAAATTAAATCTGAAATCATTAATATGTTTAGATTAGATCTAATGTGCTTTTTATGATTGATTTAATTGCTGATTATGCATGATTAAATAGATCTGAAATTTTGGATGCATATGATGCATGTTTATGTTAGGATTAGTAACATGAATAAATTTGAAATGATAATATTGTTTAGATTAGATCTAAATAAAGTTTATGATTCATATGATCTCTGATTTTAATGAATAAATCAGATCTAAAAATAAAAGTGAAAAAACAAATACATAAGATGTATGTTGTTTGTATTAATTCATGTTGTTATGTATATATGATGCATGAACATAAAACATAATGACTTAAACATGAATTAAATCTGATTACATGTGATTAATTACAAAAACTCAGATCTGAAAATATGTTTTAAGAACTGAAGGATTGTAATTAATATGAATTTAAAAAGAAATATGCAATGATCAAAACTTTTATAAGTCTAAACTTAATTGAGAATTAAGTGTTATGAAATAGAATTGTAACTCAATTAATTGACATTGCATGATTCTTTGGGCATATGGGTTAGCTTGAATCAAGTTTCTAGGATTGGGTTAGACTTAAGGTTAGAATCATACATGGACAAATAGAATTAATTGATCAAATCTAATTAAGTAGTAACTAAATTAGGTCAAGAAAGTTCTAGGTCAATTTACAATAGCTATGGATTAAGTCCATATCTTTGATTAGACCAAGATGAAACTTGATTTAGGCTCAGAGATGTAGCCCGAGTCATTTGAGTAATCAAATTGAAATTGATTAACCAGTCGGTGTCTAAGGTAAGTTTGGCAGTTTTGACCGTTGGTTTTTAATTGGGAGCTATTCGCACTGATTCGTCTTTGTCGAGTTAATGGCATATCCCTTCCACCGATCTCACTTACCTGGCCGACATGGTCAATCACATTTTGATCGGATCACTTAATAATTCGAGTTAGCCCATGCCTATAAGAAAAATCAGTTTGACTGATTTAGGTGCCTCCTTAACCGGTTTGAGTCTAATCTGATTTGGTGAAGTCAGTGGAAGAAATTAGACTAACTGAATCTTCTCATCTATCCTAATTATGAAATCCTCTAAAATTATTAGGCCCTTAAAATGAAATGGTTATGGGGATAACTAGGTCATAGCCTCCCATTAAGTTGGATGATAATAGATCCAATATTTTGATAATTATTGGAGGCGCGACACGCCTGGTACTTATCAAGCATTGGAATTGTCATTCAATATATGATAAGTTAAGTGTACCTTCAATAGGCGGTCAGATGAGCCGAGCCACACTCGGGCTTTGTCGTCTATTAGTTGATTAGACTTAATCCTATCATTTAATGGTTGGACCTGACTAGGATATTTGGTGGAGGCGCCACACATCTGCCGAAGAACCTAGGGCAAAATTATCACTAAAAGTTGCTTGGTGAAGCAACTGGTTCAGAACCTACCAATAGGTGCATATGGGTTAGCCGAGCCACACTCGGGCCTATATGCGATCTATTGGGTTCTAGTGCCCACTAAAGATTTAGGAGTAATTTTTCGAATTAGAGATAGAGGCTACCGATTTGTATAAAATAGTGGGAGTACCTTTAGACTAAAGTCCAAGTCTATTGAGTTTAGTCAATTCATATACTAATAGCCATTTTTTTAATGCAGAAATGGCCACTAATTTGTCACTTTGCTCATTGTTGGACAATGACAAGTTGACTGGTCCAAATTTCAATAATTGGCATAGAAAACTGAAAATAGTGCTAGAGCATGAGAGGATCCTTTATGTGATAACGGATCAAGCACCTGAGCAGCCCGCTGCTAATGCATCAAGATCGGCCAGAGACACTTATCAGAAGTGGCTCAGTGATCGGATCACTGTTCGATGCATCATGTTGGCAGCAATGAGTGATGAGTTTAGTAGGCGTTTTGAGAATACGCAGCCGGAATATATCATTCAAGTGTTGAATGAATCATTCGGCATTTCTGACGATGTTGAGAGGCACAAAACTAGTTGTGCCATCTTCAACGCCCGAATGAAAGATGTATTGCCCAAGGTGACAAGCCAGGAGAGGGGGGGATGAATTGGTTTCTCTAAATTTTTACTACCTTAATTGAGTCAATTGATGAGTGAGTGAAGTTAAAAATAATACACAATGCAAACACACAAGAAGTATAGTGGTTCGGTGCTCTGCTAAGCACCTACGTCCACTCCACAAGCGACCCCTGGAAAATTCACTATAATCCTGCGGATTACAGTAGGATTATTTTTCGGGCTCACAATCTAAAAACCTTTACACTTTGGTTTTTCGGGATCACCAAAAATCTATATTGGTTTTACGGGCTCACCAACAAACCTTTACAGTTGGTTTTACGGGTTCACCAATAAACCTACACCGTTGGTTTTACGGGCTCACCAACAAACCTTTACAAGGTGATTAAGAAGAAGAAGAAAGTTGAAACTCCTAGATAAGCAAATATAACAACTATGAGCTACAAAGAAGAGTTTAGAATATAGTTATCGCTTTGATGAGACTTCTCTCTTCTTTGTCAAGATTGCTTCACTCTTCAAGGGTTGATGGAGCTCTTAATGTTTCTTAGAATATGCTCAATCACTTCCTTTAGGCTCTTTGAATGAAGCACTTGGATGAAGAAAATTAGGGCTCTTGTCTTTCTTGTGTAAGCTTTGATATTTTTCAAAAGGATCACTTCTCTGATGAATAGTGTAACTTTAAATAGTTTTCCTCATCCATTGGACACCTTTCATTGGTTAGATTTCAAAAACTAGCTGTTACTTGCTGTTGGAAGGTTAAAAAGTACTTCTGCAGAACTAGCTGTTATGCTTCTGCCCGTGCTGGGGTCGACCAAAACTTTTCTGGGGTCGACTCAAACCACTGTTCATCATACTTGAGGTCGACTCAACTTTCACTCGGGTCGACCCAACTTTCACTAGGGTCGACTCCTGCTACATTGGGGTCGGCCCTCTCAGGAAACACAGAACCTTATATTTCAGCTATTTTTCACTGGGGTCGACTCAACTCTTTTTGGGGTCGACTCAAGGTACAGTGGGGTCGACTCAAGTTCCATTGGGGTCGACCCTCTCCAGAATTTCAGAGACACAGTTTTGAACGACACAGCCTTGGGGTCGACTCATGTTCAGTTGGGGTCGACTCCATTGGGGTCGACTCAAGCATTCCTGGGGTCGGCTCAAGGAAGGTTGGGGTCGGCCCTCTCAGTAAATTTCAGAGACTTATTTTCTTGAGGCTTGAAGATGGGGTCGACTCAAGCATACTTGGGGTCGACTCCACTACTGTTCATCCGTGCCATTTTCGCAGAGGCGTGCCTGAAGGTTCCATGATGTGCCGGGGTCGACTCCATTTTTCTTGGGGTCGACTCATTCTACACTTTGCTGCATCTTAAGGTTAGATTCATCCATACAATCAATGAAATATACTTCAAGCAATTTTGAATGTATGCCATGGTAGTGCTACATACTCTTAACAATGAAAATTACTATTGTGCCCTTATGAGTACGTTTCACTTGAAACTTTGCTGAATTAGAATTTAGAATTCACTATCCCTTTTCTATTGCAAATTTTATCTCATTATTAATCATTGAAAGACATCTTGATCTCATTCTTCTAATGTATCGAGAGTGTCGAACTCAGTAATAATGTATCATGTTAACTTGTAGTATTTAATTAGATATTTTCTCAATGGTTGTGTTAATCATCAAAATAACACTATCATCCTCAATCTCCCCCTTTTTGATGATTACAAAATATTGAGTATGAGCAGATTGATACTTATCTTAAAATTAAAAAATTTGTTTTAGAAGAGCTCAAGTTGCTGAATTTCAGCTTTTCAAATTTGAGAGTGAAGTCTCCCCCTTTTTCATCTAAATATTGCCAATTTGTACTTTTAATTTTCTCCCCCTTTCTTTTATATTTGGTTGAGGATGAAACTTCAAAAATTTGAGATAAAGCAAGAGTTTCAGATTATGTATCGAGGTATGAGAGGTATGTACCAAATTCTGAAATTTGATTAAAAGTTTAGACTTTAACATTTTCATTGTTACATATTGCTCCCCCCTAAGTATATATTATCTCCTGTTATAATTTTCAAACTTATTTGTCAACTTATTGCGACTTCTTTCTTTCCTTACTTCTTCTCCTTTTTGTTATCATCAAATAGGTGCATGGCAATAGATAAGTAGAAGCAGTAAATAATAAATAGTCAAGTTTTATTGATCAAAATGGAACATTGTAGTACATTAATGCCAAAAATACAATGTTCTTCAATCAAAGTGCAAAGTACATCAACAAGGCAAAATACATATGAGAGCTAGATAAATTCCAGGCACTAATCATAATGCTAACATTAGCCTAGGGGGTATCTAAGGGCTGTGATCTAGTCCTCATCCTCCTAGTATAAGTGGCGAGGGAAGGTCGAGCCTGATGGGACTGAGTCTGGCGTGGACCTCGCGGAGCTGGATGACTCTGTGCCAAAACCTCCGACTCAGCTGCTCGGGGCACAGATGGACCATGAGCCTCTCTCCCTCTCCGTAATGCTCCTATCTGCTCTCTGAGGTCTCCAATCTCCGAGAGTGACGAACTCAGTAAGATGTATCATGTTAACTTGTAGTATTTAATTAGATATCTCCTCAATGGTTGTGTTAATCAAAATAACACTATCATCCTCAATCTCCCCCTTTTTGATGATTACAAAATATTGAGTATGAGCAGATTGATACATATCTTAAAATTAGAAAATTTGTATTAGAAGAGCTCAAGTTGCTGAATTTCAGCTTTTCAAATTTGAGAGTGAAGTCTCCCCCTTTTTCATCCAAATATTGCCAATTTGAACTTTTGATTTTCTCCCCCTTTCTTTTATATTTGGTTAAAGATGAAACTTCAAAAATTTTAGATAAAGCATTAGTTTCAGGTTATGTATCGAGGTATAAGAGGTATGTGCCAAATTCTGAAATTTGATTAAAAGTTTAGACTTTAACATTTTCATTGTTACATATCGCTCCCCCTTAAGTGTATATTTTCTCCTATTATAATTTTCAAACTTGTTTGTCAACTTATTGCAACTTCTTTCTTTCCTTACTTCTCCCCCTTTTCGTTATCATCAAATAGGTGCATGACAATAGATAAGTAGAGGCAGTAAATGATAACCAGTCAAGTTTCATTGATCAAAATGGAACATTGTAGTATATTAAAGCTAAAAATACAATGTTCTTCAATCAAAGTGCAAAGTACATCAACAAGGCAAAATACATATGATAGCTAGATAAATCCTAGGCACTAATCATAATGCTAACATCAGCCTAGGGGGTATCTAAGGGCTGTGATCTAGTCCTCATCCTTCTAGCATACGTGGCGAGGGGAGGTCGAGCCTGATGGAACTGAGTCTGGCGTGGACCTCGCTGAGCTGGATGACTCTGTGCCGAAACCTCCAATCAGCTGCTCGGGGCACAGATGGACCATGAGCCTCTCTCTCTCTCTCCGTAATGCTCCTATCTGCTCTCTGAGGTCTCCAATCTCTGCAGTCATAATATCCATCCTGCTCGTCAAACCGTCAGAGAGAGTCCTCACCTGAGTTGACACAAGCTCAGTCATCCTACTCCAAAACTCCTCTGTGCACCCTGTGGGTACGGATGACGATGGGCCAGCCTCTGAAGGTGCCGTAGGATGATCCTCAGGTACCTCCGCCTCAGGGATGGGGTCTCCAACCTCTGGTGCATCACCCTCCGGTGCATGTATCCCTGCTCCTTTACGCACCCACTGCCCGTTCACCTTCTCATAACCCATGCGAACTAGGGACCGTGCAGTGTAAGTGTCGGTAAATAATAGATGCCTGGAGATCTCTCCCTCCACTGATATGTCATGCTGTCGAAAGACCAGGATGAGTATCATCCCATAGGGCAGGAAAACTCTCGACTTGCATATAGCCTATCTCATCTGCCTGATCATCATAGCTGGGAGGTTCAGGGAAATGGCCTGAATGACGTGCTCCATAATGACCAAATCTCGCTCAGATATGTGATCAAATCTCCAACTTTTCGGAAACAAAATCCGACCTATGAAGTTGTGCAACAACCTCATCTCAGTTGATAGAGAGCTAGCTATCACATTTTCGGAATAGTCAAAATCATCGTTCTCAAAGATCAACTGTAGAGCTCTCAACTTGCTTTCCGACCTTTCTGGAGTTGCACCTTCGCAGGGGAGATGGAGCAACTCACTCAAACTTTCTTCTGAAACCCTAACCCGTACACCTCGGACCTCAGACACAAGCCCTCCCATTCCAACTTTTAGGAAGGCATAGAACTCACGAACCAAGCCCGGGTAGGTCACCAAATCTAGGGAGCAAAGATACTCCCATCCTTGCCTTCGGATCCAACCCCCCAAACGGAACCCTTCTTGATCCAAAAATTCGGAGTGGATCCTTCTCCCCGTGGTTACCGGTCTCCCCGCATATTTAGCAAGTTGAACTGAAGGGGAAGGAGGTGGAGGAGGCTCAACACGTGTCTCACCTTGCGGAGGAACTGTAGAGGAATCTCTAACATGTCTATCTACAATGGTTGGGCGTGAGACTCTTCCGGATCTCTTAGCAATGGCTCGCTTGGGTCCCATTTTCACCAAATCCTTCCTTAGGTTTTGATCTAACGGCGTAGAGAAGCAATCTAGCACTGTTTGGAGATGATTGGAAGGGATTGAAAAGTGAAAAATATGATTTTAGGAAGAGGACAAGATGAAACAGTACCCTAGAATAGCTCACGGGTCCCTCTTTAAAAACAGGGTCCCGCCATTGGGTCGACCCCAGATTTTTCTTGGGTCGAGTCAACGTGGGGTCGACCCCATTCTGGCTCGGGTCGGCCCCAATTCAGAAAAATTTTCTTTCTTTTTTTTTTAAATTCTTTCTTTCCTCCAATCCTTACAAATTCTTTATGGGACAATGATACATGAGTAAGGAGTCTATAAATGGCTAGTTTGACTAATGTTTCATAGGTTTTTCGAAATGGGAGGAGAGTATCATGAGACAACTTGTTCCTTTTATATCTCTTCAATCAAAAGGATCACATATGCCTAATTCCCTCCTAAGCATGCAAAATCTATCTTCACTTAAAGGTTTTGTGAATATGTCAGCTAATTGTTTCTCACTACATACATGCTCAAAACATATGTTCCCATTTTGCACATGATCTCTAATGAAATGATATCTTATTTCAATGTGTTTGGCTTTAGAGTGCTGAACCGGATTTTTGATAAGGTTAATGGCACTAGTGTTATCACATTTTATAGGAATGTTATCTAGTTTAATTCCATAGTCCTCTAGTTGTTGCTTGAGCCATAGTACTTGAGCACAGCAACTCCCGGCAGCTATATATTCGGCCTCAGCCATTGACAATGCTACTGAATTCTGTTTTTTGCTAAACCATGATACTAAGTTATTTCCTAAAAATTAACATGTTTCACTAGTGCTCTTCTTATCTAATTTGCAACCAGCAAAATCTGCATCAGAATATGCAAGTAAATCTAGATAGGAGTCTCTAGAGTACCATAAACCTATGTTTGTGGTTGCTCTCAAATATCTAAGGATTCTTTTGACAGCACTTAGATATGACTCCTTAGGATCTGATTGGTATCTAGCACATATTTCCACACTAAACACTATGTCTGGCCTACTAGCAGTAAGATAAAGCAAAGATCCAATTAAGCCTCTATAAAGCTTCATATCTATACTTTTTTCTTTTTCATCTTTGTTTAGCTTACAAGTGGGATTCATTGGGGTGCCTATTCCCTTGTGATTTTCATTTCCAAACTTCTTTAATATTTTCTTTGTGTACTTAGTTTGATGAATAAAGATACTTCCTTAGTTTGCTTGATTTGTAATCCGAGAAAGAAATTTAGTTCTTCCATCATACTCATCTCGAATTCTCCTTGCATTAATTTAGCAAACTCTTTGCAAAGATTATCATTAGTGGCACCGAAGATTATGTCATCTACATATATTTGTACTACTAGCAGATTTTTATCTTTTCTTTTGAGAAAAAGTATTTTATCTATATTTCCTCTACTGAAATTATTATTCAGTAGAAATTTGCTTAGTCGATCATACCAAGCCCTAGGTGCTTGTTTCAATCTATATAATGCCTTATGTAATCTAAGCAAATGATTTGGCAATTCATGATTCTTAAACTTAGGAGGTTGCTCTACATATACTTCTACCTCTATAAAACCGTTTAAGAAGGTACTTTTTACATCCATTCGATACAATTTGAAATCCATGAAGCATGCAAAAGCTAGAAGTAATCTAATAGCTTCTAATCTGGCCACGGGAGCAAATGTTTCCTCAAAATCTATCCCTTCTTCTTGATTGTATCCCTTAGCTATAAGTCTAGCTTTATTTCTTATAACTACCCCATTTTCATCTAATTTATTTCTAAAGATCCATTTTGTTCCAATTACAAAGTTATGCTTTGGTCTCTCAGTTAATATCCATACATTACTTCTTTTGAATTGATTTAATTCTTCTTGCATAGCATTTGTTCGTCCGATTCCTGTTTAACTAAAAATATGCTAAACAGATCGTTGTTAGAACCGACAAACAAAATTTAATTTAATTCTATTCTTACCTTTCCTACTCGAAGAATAGCGGTTGTAAGAGGTCGATCCACAGAGAGGCGATTGGAGTTGCATAAAAGTTAGAATGTTCACTCGGATTTGAAATCGATTTTTGAATGATAAAAGAAAAATATTATGTCGGGGATATTGACTGATTTTCTGGTCTACCAGATAATTATTTTTAATTGAAATTAACTAGAAGACATATACTTAGATTTAAAGAGCATTTATATATTTAATGAAAAAGAAAGGCTTTGGCATAAATTAAAATGGATGAAAGCTAAGAAGATTGAAGCCTGGGACATAAATTGCATGAAAGAAATTTAAATATATTGCATTAAAGAAAAAATTACAGAATGTGAAAAACATAAATTAAGATTGCAAATCTAAAGCTCTTAAAATAAAACTCTCCAGTAAAAGGGCAACAGAAAGAGCTACAAATAAGACCATTAATTAAAATTAAAAACAACACTGCTCTTAATTAAACTAAAACTAAAAAAAATAATAATAATAAAATAAAATAAAAAGAAGAAGGAGAACAAGCAACGTGCTCTGTTTGAAAACAAAGCACGACTTCTCCTCTCCCATTTTCCTTCCTCCAAACCGATAGCCTCCACCCTCCTCTTTTCTTTGGACCCGCCAGCCACCACCACCCCCCACTCTCCTCTCCTCCTCCTCTTATAGATCGCCATACCTTGAAGCCAGCCATGGATAGGAGGAGGAACGGGCGCCTGGGATCGTGTGCGGGATCTTTCTTCGGAACGGACGCGGGATCTCAGGAGGCAGGAGAGGGCGGACGTTGGGGGATCGCTGAGACGGACGGGTTGACGCTGGGAATCCGGAAGAGGGGTTGGACGCGGTTGGGGATCACCGGATCACGGAAGAGGGGAACGCATGCGGAAGAGGCGGAGGGAGCTGACGGTGATCCGTGGCTGGGGCACTGCGAAATGAAGAAATGGAAGGGAGCAGAGGCGGAGGACCTGCATTACCGGTTGCTGGGAGGAGCCTTCTCGAATGGCTGGGACGTTGATCACGGACTCGAGGGCAGCAGGATCGCAAGGCTTGGGAAGATGCCGGTGATGAAGCGGGAGAATGAAGAC
Organism: Phoenix dactylifera; assembly: GCF_009389715.1. Lineage (NCBI taxonomy): Eukaryota > Viridiplantae > Streptophyta > Magnoliopsida > Arecales > Arecaceae > Phoenix > Phoenix dactylifera. Next base: position 38,182 of record NW_024067954.1, on the reverse strand, counting down.
GGACGCGTGATGCTGGGATGCTTGAATCCGCTCGGAAGGAGTGGATCACGGGATGGTGGGACCGTTGCTTTCCCTGTTTTCGCACGGGATGGGACGCGGATTCGACTTGGGAAGGAACCTGGGATCCGCTGCTTGGATCATGGCTGGAGCTGGGACCACGACTTGGATGCTTGGGGGAGAATCACAGGCCGCTGAAGCGGGTGTTGCTGGTTTTCCTCCTTCACGGGTGGCTGGGATGGATCGCGGAAGGAAGAAACACGGAAGAGGCGGACGGGCTGGATCTTCAGAATGGGCGCACGGCTGGGATTTCTTTGCCCTCCTGAGATGGGAGTTAGTTCGTCGCGGGTCATCTGTTCTGACTCGAGGTCAATTGCAAGTCTTTCAAGTCATGGGTCACCCAGCACCTCATAGTTATGATATGACCAAATTAGATTTGCCCAAAATTCTTTTCCAAAAGCACAAACAAAATGGACCCGATTCGGACCCGACCTCGACTCGGACCCGACTCGATCTTCAACCAGGTCGGATCTGGGAGGAATTTTTCTGAAGTCAAATTTGTACTCAATGTGCATTTTATCTCTAATTTATGATAATCTGTGTCAAACCTAAATATAATATTAATCTAGTAAATTTATTATTATCGGTTAGCAATAACACTAATTTTAGTGACATGTAGGTCGCACTTTTGTGCTCTCATCACACCCCCCAACTAGCTTATTGCTAGTCTTTAGCAATTAACAAACAAACGATAAAATGAGGGCACAAAAAGATGTAGTCTACTTTATGAATTTTTTTTTCTCTTTTTCTTTTTATTGAAGCTAAATACACAAAACTAAGATATGTACCCATTTTCGTAGGGAGTGACGATTGCACTTAGCACGTGCAACAAGCCTTTAAACCCCTAGGTTATCCTAGTGGACGAGTATTGTCTCGTGAGGGTTTGCAGTGAAGTTACCCACAAACTTCATTAGTCATGGATTTCTAATGTTTAACTCAAAATTTGAAACAAGCATTATTGTATGAACTTAGAATTGCAAGGACAATAAAAACTTATTGCTATCATATTTAAGCAGACTCTAACTCAAGTTTCATTACTCCCCATCTATCTGCTAACAAGTCAAGAATGTAGTGAGGTGCAACATAGTATCATATAAATGAGTGGCTTTCACTTACTTCCAACATGATCACTCCTAATTTTCAAGACTTTCTAGAGTTAAATGGTAATGAACACCCCATATTTATTTATTTATTTATTTTATTTTATTTATTTATCAGACTGAATGCTAAAAAGAATGACTTGTGCATATTTAGCCTTATTAGACTTTCTAGCTGACCCATGTAGCGAGTGTTAGGCCAATGACTTCCGATCCAGATGGCTCAGGGCACTAGGTGTAGAGACACCCCTAACAGGCTTAATAACTCAAGTTAACTAGGCTTCAAGGCCAAATTAGTCACTCAGAGTTTAATCTCAATCATCCTCACCTTTTTTATGCGAACACTCGCTGCTTGCCAGGCAAGAGGTCCGGTTACTCAGTGAGAAGACTTAAAATAAACTCATTATTTTTCTTTTATTTTATCTTTCTTTTTTTTTTGATTAAAGTGTTCATCACACATATAACTTTAAATTATTCCGAAGATTAAAAGTATTCATATTAGTTGCAAGTATACATACCCCACTATTCATGTGCTTACGTGTTGGTGCTAAATCATCTTGTATCATGTTAGCAGAAGATAGGTGGGACGAAAACTCAAGCTAGAACTGCTATCATATTCCTTAACTCAAAGCTATTGTCAAAGCAATTCCTAGTTTGTACAGCCAAAAAGATTAGAGTTTGAGTTAAAAATTTGAACTCCTTTTTTTTTTAAATTTTAATTTTAAATTTTTTTGGCATAAAAAATCAAAAATATTCTCACCCCCATACCTAAATCTAACATTGTCCTCAATGTTAAAGAAGATTTAAAATAGTAATAGGATAGAGGAGAAGTTACCTGATATGGATAGGTAAATTGACAATTGGGGTAAAAAAAACCCCAAACCTGCATGTTAGTAAATTTTTTTATAATATTTACATGTTGGGTTGCCTCCCAAGAGCGCTAAGTTTTATGTCTTCAGCCAGACAAAATGTGGATTTATTTTTTTTTCAACCATTATCTAAGAATGGTTTTGGAAGAGTCTGAGGAAGAACAGTTGGCTGATGACGATCTATGCTCATGAGGGAACAGAATTAGGGAGCGCATGCTCGACCCCTTCATCGGAATGGGCAAGGTAAGCCTCTAAAGGGTCCTTACTATAAGTTTGTAAGAAAGTCTCCTGAACCAGACTTCAATCAATATCAACTTCATTGATTTCTTCATCGTCTGGTGGTTGTTTACTTATGTTGAAGACATTAAGTTCGACTTTCATGTTGACAAAAGATAACTTCAGCATGCCATTCGATAATTATCACAGCATTTGCTGTGGCTAAGAAAGGTCTACCCTAAATTATAGGTGTGTGACTGTCTGGATGTATTGCAGGTTCAGTCTTAACGGATAACGAAGTCCCACAGGATTAGTAAAACTCGTTTACCTTCACTATTACATCCTCTACAATCCCCTTGGGGTACTTCACCATCCTATCTGCTAAGGAAAGGGTAATATTTGTGGGATTTTAATTCCCCCAAACCTAACTTTTTGGTCACATATAGTAAGGAAAAGTAAGTTCACACTGGCTCCAAAAATCTATAGGGCTTACTGGATGATCGTCTCTCCTATTTTTATTTCAATGGTGGAAGCAACCAGGGTCTTTGAATTTCGGGCAATCTGTTGTTGAATGAGAGATGAGGCTTGTGCAGCCATAACAGCTTGCCTAGAAATGCTGGTTTTTCTTTTTGACCGTGGTGAGGTCTTTCAAGAATTTTTGTATATGGAGGGAATTTGTCTTATGGCATCGAGAAAAGGTAATATTTTTTTGAACAGTTTAAAGACTTCCATTATTTCATCAAAGTTTAGATTGTTTCTTGGAGTCCTGAAGTCTACTGGAAAAGGGAACCTAGGTTTGTATGTTTCTATGGGTTCTTCCTTTTTGGTCCTGTTCTTGATCCCTTCTTCACGGAATAGGGTTCTTATCGGCCTCTCATTTTTACTTCTCCCTTCCCTTTCACCTAACTTCCACGGAAAGTTGGACTTTATTGTCCACTTGCTTGCCAGGACCGTTTAAAGTGGTAATTGCCCTGGGACTTCATAGGTACGGAATTTTTCCAATAGAATCGACTTTAGATACTGACCTCTCTGACCCTTTGATTTTGTTGTCTACTAGGGTTACGGCACATGGGTTGAAACTAGGTATTTCCCACCTTTCTTTCTATCCCCTAGAGAGTTGCTATTTTGGCTTAGACTAACTTCAAGTTTTGGCCAATCGCTTGCGCCATGGAATTGGTTAGTCCTGGGCTTGGGCTGTATTGGTTGTTGGTTGTTTGCTTGATAAAATCTTGTTGTTTTTCATCATATTAGCCATCATGGTTTCCTAATGGTGAAGGTTGCGGTGGGATAGGGGCATTATAAGGAGGTACAGATGAACCAAAGGTTGGTTCATTTGCGATGGACCTATCCAAGAGAAGTTGTTCTGAAAACCTGGTGGACCACCTTGATGCTGAATAGGTTCGTTCTGTTTGTATGAAAATTTGGATGGAACTTATTATCAGGGGTGGTAAACTGGGCTGAACGAGTTGGGAGTGGGCTTCTTAAAGGCACTATATGAATTTAGAGCATTTGCTTGCTCGGCCTTAATGGTGGGCAGATTAGGGCAGCACTTTACTAGATGTTCCAAACTGTTACACAAGACACATAAACTATGTGACTCGTGATCCACTTTCATGATGGGATTTAACTCTTTATATGAACTCGAGTTAGTGGAAACAGTGAAAGCATCAAACTCTTTGCTTAAGTTGTTCATTCCAGTCACCAGATTGGACATGACATTTTTGAGTTCTGGATCTGTTTTTATTCCGTAGGACTTGGTTCTCTAGATCCGAACTCATCTCTATTTACTTCTCACCAGAGCTACTCCAATTTTGGGCATTCTCGGCTAAGTCAACAAGAAATTCATAGGCTTGATCTGGGGTTTGGTTCATGAACCTACCTTGTGCATGGACTCATCATGTTCTATGTGCCGGAGGTAGTCCTTTATAAAAGAAGTGGACCAGATCAGCCTTATCAAGCCCATGGTGTGGGCATTTGACCAACAAGTCATGGGAGTCGTTCCCAAGATTGAAAAAATTCTTCTTCAGGATTTTCTTTGAAAGTTCTTTAGGCATCCTTAATTTTTTCTGTTTTCATCATGGGGTAAAATTTTGTCATGAACCTTCCTAGATAGTTGTTCCCATGTTGTGATGGATTTGGGGCTAGAGAATATAGCCATGCCGCGGCTCGATCCTCCTGAAGGCATTGGGAACCCAATCTCAATTTTACACTTTCTCATCTAAATTTTGATTTTTAAAAGTTTGACAAATTATCATGAATTTATTTAGATGAATGTAGGGTTGTTCACTCTCGAACCCATGAAACTTGGGGTAACATGTTTATTGTTGCAGCCCGAATCTCGAATTGGGTTGCATTATTAATTGGTAATACTATGCAAGTAGGGGGACTAGCAGATGCGGGTGCGAACAATTCATTCAGGGTTCTACATGATTGCCCATTGTAGAGATTGACGGTTGTTACAGTTCGCAGGTTGTGATGAAAAGTTCTGTCAATCTCAGGATCAAATGGAGTTAACTTATCCCTTAATGATCTTCTACCATGCATACATTATCAACAATTCATTAGATTTGACTTCTAAATAAACGAAATCCTAAGAGAAGAGAAGGGCTAGACACAGATGACCACAACCAACACCACACAACAATTTGACCCTATTAGTTTTAGAATTAAGTGAGGTTTAGTAGCTTTTTAAATCTAGTTGCACAGAGATTTATCAGGTTAAAAAGCTCCTGAATTTCTCTAGATTAGACAGCTCCTAATCTCCCTTTCAGATTAAGCTTGAGCTTACCAGTTAAGCGATCCAGTAACCAGTGACTAGAAAAGTTTCGGGGTGTGTGGTGGTGCCAGAAGGGATACACCGATACCTAATAACCCGTAACAGTTCTCACTGTTGTAAAAACTTCCTAGACATCATCAATTACTAATACTCACTGGAGTGGCTTCAGCCGCTTCTTTCCAAGAGCCTAATTGAGCTCGAAAATCCTAAGGCCAACGTCTAATTTGATTTTAATTTAATTTGGCTTAGGATAAGTATGCAAGGTGGTGATTTTGGGGTAAGGACAGGTAATGACTTTCCGACCTTATCTTTTTAATGGGTTTTGCCCCTTAAATTATTTTATGCAAATGCTTAATACTAAATGCAGCAAATAATTCAATAATTTTTTAAAGTTTATGCAATGTCATTAGGTTGTACTGATTTAAATTGAGCAAGCAATTTTTTTAATTTACTATTTTTTTTATTTTTTTTAATTTTTATATAGCAATAACTTGAATTTAAACTAAACACAATCCTTATGCGTCAGTCAATCTCCGAATGCCCATTGAATAAGCTCTGGAGGTTACCTCCATGAGGAGCCCCAATAGAGGTATGATAATCTCGGAGGATTGCACCCTATCAATTACTAGCAAAAATAAAAACAAATTTTGATTTTTTTTTTATTTTAATTAATTTTTTTTAACTTTTTTTTTAAAAAAATTAAATTTCAAATTCGAATTTCAAAAATTCAGAATTCAAATTTTCAATTATTTTTTTTGAATTTTAGAATTTGGTATTTTTTCTTTTCAAATTTTTTTTTTGAATTTCAAATTTTGAATTTCAAATTTTAGAATTTAATAACTACGAAATTATTAACTAGAAATTATCAAAATAAGAAAAATTAATAAAAATAAAAAAAAACTTACTACTGGAGTGCGTTCACTCCGGGCATCCAAATTTGATTTGATCTTCGTGATCATTCTTGCTTCTCGATTTGCCTTCCCGGCAACGGCGCAAAATTCTGTTCGTCCAATTCTTGTTTAACTAAAAATATGCTAAACAGATCGTTGTTAGAACCGACAAACAAAGTTTAATTTAATTCTACTCTTATCTTTCCTACTCGAAGAATAGCGGTTGTAAGAGGTCGATCCACAGGGAAGCGATTGGAGTTGCATAAAAGTTAGAACGTTCACTCGGATTTGAAATCGATTTTTGAATGATAAAAGAAAACATTATGTCGGGGGATATTGACTGATTTTCTGGTCTAACCAGACAATTATTTTTAATTGAAATTAACTAGAAGACATACACTTAGATTTAAAGAGCATTTATATATTTAATGGAAAAGAAAGGCTTTGGCATAAATTAAAATGGATGAAAGCTAAGAAGATTGAAGCCTGGGATATTAAATTTGCATGAAAGGAAATTTAAATATATTACATTAAAAGAAAAATTACAGAATGTGAAAAACATAAATTAAGTATTGCAAATCTAAAGCTCTTAAATAAAACTCTCTAATAAAAGTGCAACAAAAAGAGCTACAAATAAGGCCATTAATTAAAATTAAAAACAACACTGCTCTTAATTAAACTAAAACTAAAAAAATAAAAAAATAAAAAATAAAAAGAAGAAGGAGAACAAGCAACGTGCTCTGTTTTGAAAACAGAGCACGACTTCTCCTCTCCCGTTTTCCTTCCTCCAAAACCGATGGCCTCCACCTCCTTTTCTTTGGACCCGCCGGCCACCACCACCCCCCACTCTCCTCTCCCTCCTCCTCCTCTTATAAATCGCCAGACCTTGAAGCCAGCCCATGGATAGGAGGAGGAACGGGCGCCTGGGATCGCGTGCGGGATCTTTCTTCGGAACGCGACGCGGGATCTCAGGAGGCTGGAGAGGGCGGACGTTGGGGGATCGCTGAGACGGGACGGGTTGACGCCTGGGAATCCGGAAAGAGGGGCTGGACGCGGTGCGGGATCGCCGGATCACGGAAGAGGGGAACGCATGCGGAAGAGGCGGAGGGAGCTGACGATGAATCCATGGCTGGGGCACTGCGGAATGAAGAATTGGAAAGGGAGCAGAGGCGGAGGACCTGCATTACCGGTTGCTGGGAGGAGCCTTCTCGAATGGCTGGGACGTTGATCACGGACTCGAGGCAGCAGGATCGCAAGGCTTGGGAAGATGCCGGTGATGAAGCGGAGATGAAGACGGACGCGTTGATGCTGGGATGCTTGAATCGCTCGGAAGGAGTGGATCACGGGATGGTGGGGACCGTTGCTCTCCCTGTTTTCGCACGGGATGACGCGGATTCGACTTGGGAAGGGAACCTGGGATCCGCTGCTTGGATCATGGCTGGAGCTGGACCACGGACTTGGATGCTTGGGGGAGAATCACAGGCCGTTGAAGCGGGTGTTGCTGGTTTCCTCCTTTCACGGGTGGCTGGGATGGATCGTGGAAGGAAGAAACGCGGAAGAGGCGGACGGGCTGGATCTTCAGAATGGGCACACGGCTGGGATTTTCTTTGCCCTCTTGAGATGGGAGTTAGTTCGTCGCGGGTGCATCTGTTCTGACTCGAGGTCAATTGCAAGTCTTTCAAGTCATGGGTCACCCAGCACCTCATAGTTATGACTATGACCAAATTAGATTTGCTCCAAAATTCTTTCCCAAAAGCACAAACAAAAATTGGACCCGACCCCGACTCGGACCCGACTCGATCTTCAACCGGGTCGAATCTGGAAAGGGATCCTTTCTGAAGATCAAATTTGTACTCAATGTGTATTTAATCTCTAATTTATGATAATCTGTGTCAAACCCAAATATAATATTAATCTAGTGAATTTATTATTATTGGTTAGCATTAAAACTAATTTTAGTGACATGGTAGTCGCACTTTTGTGCTTTCATCAGCATTTATCCAATTTATGTCTTTTTCAACTTCTTCATTAAGTCTTAGGTTCTATTTGTGAAACAAAGCAAGATAGTCATTTAAATTTCTAAGGAAGAGGATCGAGTTCTTACCCCTTGAGATGGATCACCAATGATTAGGTCTTTAGGGTGTCCATGTGCATACCATCCATTCCTTTGGCAAGTTTTGAGATTGTGGTGGCACGCGATCATTTTTCTTTTCTTGATTTGGCACGTCATCAAAGATTCAATTTTTCAAAGTCAATAATTCCTAATCCATCATCATGAGTATTTCTCTCCTAGGAGACTCACTATCAGACTCATCAAAATGATATTAATTGACTCTTCAACTACAAGAGTTCTTTTGTTGAAACACTCTATTTGCCCTGCTAGATGTAGAGTATCCTAAGAAGATACCTTCATCTGACTTGGCATCAAATTTACTTAGATTCTCTTTGCCATTGTTTAAAATGAAACATCTACATCCAAATACTCTAAGATATTTAGCAGTTGGTTTCTATTCTTCCAAAGTTGCATAAGAAGTTTTCTTGGTTATAGGTCGTATTAGAAATCCGATTTAGAATATGGCAAGCAGTACTTATAGCTTCAGCCCAAAAGTACTTTTGGAAGATTTGACTCGCACAACATTGTGCGTGACATTTCTGCCAAGGTTCTATTTTTTCTTTCAACAACCCTATTTTGTTGAGGCGTTCTAGGTGCTGAAAAATTGATGTAAGATACCATTTTCATTACAAAATTCTTCAAAATGTTGATTTTCAAATTCCGTTTCATGATCCACTTCGAATTGCTATTAAGGTGAGCTTCTTTTCAGTTATGATATTTTTATAATATTTCAAGAATGCTGAAAATGCTTCATTCTTATGTGCAAGAAATGAAACCCATGTATATCTTGAAAAATCATCTACTATAACTAGTCCATACTTCTTTCCTCCTAGACTCGTAGTTCTAGTAGGTCCAAATAGATCACGTGTATGAGTTTCTAAAGGCCTAGTGGTTGATACTATATTCTTTGATTTGAAGGATTGATTTTTGTTTGCTTTCCTAATGTGCATGGTTCACAGATTTTTCCTTTTTAAAGATCAATTTTGGCATATCTTTTATCAAATCCTTCTTTGACTAGTTTGATATTAAGTCCATACTAGCATGTCCTAATCTACGATGCCAAAGCCAACTTGTTTCATTTTTTTGTTTCTTTCATTAGTAATTAAACATAATCCATTTTTCTTGCCTAAAATCATGAAGAGTCTACCATGTAAATATTTTCATGCCTTTGTCCTATAAGTACAATGCTATTATCTTTAGGATTTGTGATTATGCATACTGAGGCTTCAAATGTGACTTTAAGACCTTTATCACAAAATTGACTTATGCTAAGTAGGTTATGTTTCAGACCATTAACTAATAAAATATTTTCTATAAAGTGGATGGAGTAATATAAATTTTACCCTTTCCAATGATAAATCTTTTTCTATTGTCTCCATAGGTTACCACTCCACCCTTCTTAGATTTCAAGGTGACAAATTGTTCTACGTCACCTGTCACGTGTCTTGAAACAGCCGCTAATCTAGATACCATCGTTTATCCACCTTATTAGCTGCAAGACACCCCTGCAATCAAGATCAAGAATATGCTTTAGGTATCCAAAGCTATGTTGGGTCCTTTAAGGTTAGTACTTGATGTTCCTTTTTGGAACCCAAATTTTCTTGGATTTTAGCTTATAGTTATCACTCAATTTGTTGTAGCTAGACTTTTCTATAATTACATTCATATACTTTATGTCCTACTTTATTGCAGCAATGACAAGTTTATATTTTCATTTTTGGCTTCCAAAATATGTTCTTTAAGTATTTTTATTTCTATTTGTTTTATATCCTAATCCAGCTTTATCATATACAGCTTTTTGACTATCAAGAATCATATTTAATTTAGTTGAGCTAAGTGTAAACTTGTCCACTAAGGATTTGTTATTTTTCTGTATCTTCTTTTAACTTGGATATTTTCAGCAATTTGACTTTTGGTTTCATTGGTGAATCTTCTACTTAATGTTTCATAGTTATTAGATAGTTTTAGCTTTTCTTTGATAAGAGATTGATTTTCATGTTTTAGAACTTTTATTTATTGATTAATTTCTTGTGTTCTTCCATGAGTTCTAAAAAATGCATCATTATAACTCTTCTACTGTAAAATCACATTCAAGTTCAGAAATCTACCTCATCGTCATTGGCCATGTAGCAGATTTGGGCCGTCTCTTGTTGATCTTTCTCTTCCGAACTTGACTCCTCACTTTTCACTCCATTTAGCCATGAGGTTCCTCTTTCTAAGTTTTCTTGCCATCCATTTCAATTCCAGACAATCTATCTTGAAATGCCCGGGCGGTTACACTCATAGCAAATTGGTGTTTTCCTTTTCTTTCTTTATCCTTACCCTTTTCCTTGCTTGAGCTATCTTTGAGGAAGGGCTTCCTTTTATGAAATTTCTTTCTTTCCTCTCATAAATTTTCTGAATTTTCCTTGCAAGCATAGCCATTCCTTCTTCATCATATTCCTCCTCATCAACAGATTCTTCTGATTCAGTTTTCTATTTTGGAGTGGCAGACTTCAAGGCAATGGTCTTTTTTTTTCTTGACCCCATCTTTCTGAATTTTGCCTCATGGTCAACTCATGGGTCATGAGTGAATCTAGAAGTTCTTCCAATTGCAGTGTATTGAGGTCCTTTGCTTCTTGAATTGCAGTTACCTTGGCCTTCAAACTCTTGGTAGAGACCTGAGAATTTTTCGCACTAGTTCAGAGTTAGTATAAGACTTTTCTAAGCTCTTTAGGCCCATTTATGAATTTTCGTGAATCGAGTAAACATTTCAGTTATGACTCAGTTGGATTCCATTTAAACAAACTCATACTTATGTACTAATATATTTATTTTTGACTCCTTGACTTGATTAGTTTCTTCATGTGTGACCTTCTAGTTTATCCCAAATTTCTTTCGCGGAGATGCATGTAGATATTCTATTGAATTCACTTACATCTAGTGAACAGTAAAGTACATTAATTGCTTTAGTATTTAGTTGTGCTAGTCTTCTATCACTCTCATTTCAATCCATTTCTGGTTTGGGAATGATTGTGCCCTCTATACTAATTTGTGGGTGTGTGTGGTCCTCTAGTTATGATATTCCACAAGTTATAAGTCTAGAGCTTGAATGAATATCTCATCCTAGCTTTCTAGTATGTGTAATTAGTGCCATTAAACAGAGGAGGTCTATTTGTGGATTGTCCCTCGCTCGTCAGAACATCCTACTTGGGTTGGTCATAATCTTTGTCTCTTGATTGTGCTGCTTTGTCATAAAAGGGAGTTTCGAAGGGCATGTCATGGGTGCGATCATACCAGCACTAATGCACCGGATCCATCAGAACTCCGCAGTTAAGCGTGCTTGGGCGAGAGTAGTACTAGGATGGGTGACCCCCTGGGAAGTTCCTCGTGTTGCACCCCTTTTATTTTTTGCCCGCTTTTTTATTTTTTGATAATATTTATTTTTAATTTTTCGGCTTTTGGCTTTTCCTCTTCGGATAATTTTTTTCCCCGAAAATAAACTGAGTCCGGAGACTCGCGGTGCCATGCCGCATAGCGGGACCAGCGCGTTGAATCCTACGCCAGAACGGCCCCGGCGGCGCGAATGTCTCGGCCGTCGAGGTCTGCTGCTTTGTCATAAAAGGGAGTTTCGAAGGGCATGTCATGGGTGCGATCATACCAGCACTAATGCACCGGATCCCATCAGAACTCCGCAGTTAAGCGTGCTTGGGCGAGAGTAGTACTAGGATGGGTGACCCCCTGGGAAGTCCTCGTGTTGCACCCCTTTTATTTTTTGCCCGCTTTTTTATTTTTTGATAATATTTATTTTTAATTTTTCGGCTTTTGGCTTTTCCTCTTCGGATAATTTTTTTCCCCCGAAAATAAACTGAGTCCGGAGACTGGCGGTGCCATGCCGCATAGCGGGACCAGCGCGTTGAATGCTACGCCAGAACGGCCCGGCGGCGCGAATGTCTCGGGCTGTCGAGGTCTGCTGCTTTGTCATAAAAGGGAGTTTCGAAGGGCATGTCATGGGTGCGATCATACCAGCACTAATGCACCGGATCCCATCAGAACTCCGCAGTTAAGCGTGCTTGGGCGAGAGTAGTACTAGGATGGGTGACCCCCTGGGAAGTCCTCGTGTTGCACCCCTTTTATTTTTTGCCCGCTTTTTTATTTTTTGATAATATTTATTTTTAATTTTTCGGCTTTTGGCTTTTCCTCTTCGGATAATTTTTTTCCCCGAAAATAAACTGAGTCCGGAGACTGGCGGTGCCATGCCGCATAGCGGGACCAGCGCGTTGAATGCTACGCCAGAACGGCCCGGCGGCGCGAATGTCTCGGGCTGTCGAGGTCTGCTGCTTTGTCATAAAAGGGAGTTTCGAAGGGCATGTCATGGGTGCGATCATACCAGCACTAATGCACCGGATCCCATCAGAACTCCGCAGTTAAGCGTGCTTGGGCGAGAGTAGTACTAGGATGGGTGACCCCCTGGGAAGTCCTCGTGTTGCACCCCTTTTATTTTTTGCCCGCTTTTTTATTTTTTGATAATATTTATTTTTAATTTTTCGGCTTTTGGCTTTTCCTCTTCGGATAATTTTTTTCCCCCGAAAATAAACTGAGTCCGGAGACTGGCGGTGCCATGCCGCATAGCGGGACCAGCGCGTTGAATGCTACGCCAGAACGGCCCGGCGGCGCGAATGTCTCGGGCTGTCGAGGTCTGCTGCTTTGTCATAAAAGGGAGTTTCGAAGGGCATGTCATGGGTGCGATCATACCAGCACTAATGCACCGGATCCCATCAGAACTCCGCAGTTAAGCGTGCTTGGGCGAGAGTAGTACTAGGATGGGTGACCCCCTGGGAAGTCCTCGTGTTGCACCCCTTTTATTTTTTGCCCGCTTTTTTATTTTTTGATAATATTTATTTTTAATTTTTCGGCTTTTGGCTTTTCCTCTTCGGATAATTTTTTTCCCCGAAAATAAACTGAGTCCGGAGACTGGCGGTGCCATGCCGCATAGCGGGACCAGCGCGTTGAATGCTACGCCAGAACGGCCCGGCGGCGCGAATGTCTCGGGCTGTCGAGGTCTGCTGCTTTGTCATAAAAGGGAGTTTCGAAGGGCATGTCATGGGTGCGATCATACCAGCACTAATGCACCGGATCCCATCAGAACTCCGCAGTTAAGCGTGCTTGGGCGAGAGTAGTACTAGGATGGGTGACCCCCTGGGAAGTCCTCGTGTTGCACCCCTTTTATTTTTTGCCCGCTTTTTTATTTTTTGATAATATTTATTTTTAATTTTTCGGCTTTTGGCTTTTCCTCTTCGGATAATTTTTTTCCCCGAAAATAAACTGAGTCCGGAGACTGGCGGTGCCATGCCGCATAGCGGGACCAGCGCGTTGAATGCTACGCCAGAACGGCCCGGCGGCGCGAATGTCTCGGGCTGTCGAGGTCTGCTGCTTTGTCATAAAAGGGAGTTTCGAAGGGCATGTCATGGGTGCGATCATACCAGCACTAATGCACCGGATCCCATCAGAACTCCGCAGTTAAGCGTGCTTGGGCGAGAGTAGTACTAGGATGGGTGACCCCCTGGGAAGTCCTCGTGTTGCACCCCTTTTATTTTTTGCCCGCTTTTTTATTTTTTGATAATATTTATTTTTAATTTTTCGGCTTTTGGCTTTTCCTCTTCGGATAATTTTTTTCCCCCGAAAATAAACTGAGTCCGGAGACTGGCGGTGCCATGCCGCATAGCGGGACCAGCGCGTTGAATGCTACGCCAGAACGGCCCGGCGGCGCGAATGTCTCGGGCTGTCGAGGTCTGCTGCTTTGTCATAAAAGGGAGTTTCGAAGGGCATGTCATGGGTGCGATCATACCAGCACTAATGCACCGGATCCCATCAGAACTCCGCAGTTAAGCGTGCTTGGGCGAGAGTAGTACTAGGATGGGTGACCCCCTGGGAAGTCCTCGTGTTGCACCCCTTTTATTTTTTGCCCGCTTTTTTATTTTTTGATAATATTTATTTTTAATTTTTCGGCTTTTGGCTTTTCCTCTTCGGATAATTTTTTTCCCCCGAAAATAAACTGAGTCCGGAGACTGGCGGTGCCATGCCGCATAGCGGGACCAGCGCGTTGAATGCTACGCCAGAACGGCCCGGCGGCGCGAATGTCTCGGGCTGTCGAGGTCTGCTGCTTTGTCATAAAAGGGAGTTTCGAAGGGCATGTCATGGGTGCGATCATACCAGCACTAATGCACCGGATCCCATCAGAACTCCGCAGTTAAGCGTGCTTGGGCGAGAGTAGTACTAGGATGGGTGACCCCCTGGGAAGTCCTCGTGTTGCACCCCTTTTATTTTTTGCCCGCTTTTTTATTTTTTGATAATATTTATTTTTAATTTTTCGGCTTTTGGCTTTTCCTCTTCGGATAATTTTTTTCCCCGAAAATAAACTGAGTCCGGAGACTGGCGGTGCCATGCCGCATAGCGGGACCAGCGCGTTGAATGCTACGCCAGAACGGCCCGGCGGCGCGAATGTCTCGGGCTGTCGAGGTCTGCTGCTTTGTCATAAAAGGGAGTTTCGAAGGGCATGTCATGGGTGCGATCATACCAGCACTAATGCACCGGATCCCATCAGAACTCCGCAGTTAAGCGTGCTTGGGCGAGAGTAGTACTAGGATGGGTGACCCCCTGGGAAGTCCTCGTGTTGCACCCCTTTTATTTTTTGCCCGCTTTTTTATTTTTTGATAATATTTATTTTTAATTTTTCGGCTTTTGGCTTTTCCTCTTCGGATAATTTTTTTCCCCCGAAAATAAACTGAGTCCGGAGACTGGCGGTGCCATGCCGCATAGCGGGACCAGCGCGTTGAATGCTACGCCAGAACGGCCCGGCGGCGCGAATGTCTCGGGCTGTCGAGGTCTGCTGCTTTGTCATAAAAGGGAGTTTCGAAGGGCATGTCATGGGTGCGATCATACCAGCACTAATGCACCGGATCCCATCAGAACTCCGCAGTTAAGCGTGCTTGGGCGAGAGTAGTACTAGGATGGGTGACCCCCTGGGAAGTCCTCGTGTTGCACCCCTTTTATTTTTTGCCCGCTTTTTTATTTTTTGATAATATTTATTTTTAATTTTTCGGCTTTTGGCTTTTCCTCTTCGGATAATTTTTTTCCCCCGAAAATAAACTGAGTCCGGAGACTGGCGGTGCCATGCCGCATAGCGGGACCAGCGCGTTGAATGCTACGCCAGAACGGCCCGGCGGCGCGAATGTCTCGGGCTGTCGAGGTCTGCTGCTTTGTCATAAAAGGGAGTTTCGAAGGGCATGTCATGGGTGCGATCATACCAGCACTAATGCACCGGATCCCATCAGAACTCCGCAGTTAAGCGTGCTTGGGCGAGAGTAGTACTAGGATGGGTGACCCCCTGGGAAGTCCTCGTGTTGCACCCCTTTTATTTTTTGCCCGCTTTTTTATTTTTTGATAATATTTATTTTTAATTTTTCGGCTTTTGGCTTTTCCTCTTCGGATAATTTTTTTCCCCCGAAAATAAACTGAGTCCGGAGACTGGCGGTGCCATGCCGCATAGCGGGACCAGCGCGTTGAATGCTACGCCAGAACGGCCCGGCGGCGCGAATGTCTCGGGCCGTCGAGGTCTGCTGCTTTGTCATAAAAGGGAGTTTCGAAGGGCATGTCATGGGTGCGATCATACCAGCACTAATGCACCGGATCCCATCAGAACTCCGCAGTTAAGCGTGCTTGGGCGAGAGTAGTACTAGGATGGGTGACCCCCTGGGAAGTCCTCGTGTTGCACCCCTTTTATTTTTTGCCCGCTTTTTTATTTTTTGATAATATTTATTTTTAATTTTTCGGCTTTTGGCTTTTCCTCTTCGGATAATTTTTTTCCCCGAAAATAAACTGAGTCCGGAGACTGGCGGTGCCATGCCGCATAGCGGGACCAGCGCGTTGAATGCTACGCCAGAACGGCCCGGCGGCGCGAATGTCTCGGGCTGTCGAGGTCTGCTGCTTTGTCATAAAAGGGAGTTTCGAAGGGCATGTCATGGGTGCGATCATACCAGCACTAATGCACCGGATCCCATCAGAACTCCGCAGTTAAGCGTGCTTGGGCGAGAGTAGTACTAGGATGGGTGACCCCCTGGGAAGTCCTCGTGTTGCACCCCTTTTATTTTTTGCCCGCTTTTTTATTTTTTGATAATATTTATTTTTAATTTTTCGGCTTTTGGCTTTTCCTCTTCGGATAATTTTTTTCCCCGAAAATAAACTGAGTCCGGAGACTGGCGGTGCCATGCCGCATAGCGGGACCAGCGCGTTGAATGCTACGCCAGAACGGCCCGGCGGCGCGAATGTCTCGGGCTGTCGAGGTCTGCTGCTTTGTCATAAAAGGGAGTTTCGAAGGGCATGTCATGGGTGCGATCATACCAGCACTAATGCACCGGATCCCATCAGAACTCCGCAGTTAAGCGTGCTTGGGCGAGAGTAGTACTAGGATGGGTGACCCCCTGGGAAGTCCTCGTGTTGCACCCCTTTTATTTTTTGCCCGCTTTTTTATTTTTTGATAATATTTATTTTTAATTTTTCGGCTTTTGGCTTTTCCTCTTCGGATAATTTTTTTCCCCGAAAATAAACTGAGTCCGGAGACTGGCGGTGCCATGCCGCATAGCGGGACCAGCGCGTTGAATGCTACGCCAGAACGGCCCCGGCGGCGCGAATGTCTCGGGCTGTCGAGGTCTGCTGCTTTGTCATAAAAGGGAGTTTCGAAGGGCATGTCATGGGTGCGATCATACCAGCACTAATGCACCGGATCCCATCAGAACTCCGCAGTTAAGCGTGCTTGGGCGAGAGTAGTACTAGGATGGGTGACCCCCTGGGAAGTCCTCGTGTTGCACCCCTTTTATTTTTTGCCCGCTTTTTTATTTTTTGATAATATTTATTTTTAATTTTTCGGCTTTTGGCTTTTCCTCTTCGGATAATTTTTTTCCCCCGAAAATAAACTGAGTCCGGAGACTGGCGGTGCCATGCCGCATAGCGGGACCAGCGCGTTGAATGCTACGCCAGAACGGCCCGGCGGCGCGAATGTCTCGGGCTGTCGAGGTCTGCTGCTTTGTCATAAAAGGGAGTTTCGAAGGGCATGTCATGGGTGCGATCATACCAGCACTAATGCACCGGATCCCATCAGAACTCCGCAGTTAAGCGTGCTTGGGCGAGAGTAGTACTAGGATGGGTGACCCCCTGGGAAGTCCTCGTGTTGCACCCCTTTTATTTTTTGCCCGCTTTTTTATTTTTTGATAATATTTATTTTTAATTTTTCGGCTTTTGGCTTTTCCTCTTCGGATAATTTTTTTCCCCGAAAATAAACTGAGTCCGGAGACTGGCGGTGCCATGCCGCATAGCGGGACCAGCGCGTTGAATGCTACGCCAGAACGGCCCGGCGGCGCGAATGTCTCGGGCTGTCGAGGTCTGCTGCTTTGTCATAAAAGGGAGTTTCGAAGGGCATGTCACGGGTGCGATCATACCAGCACTAATGCACCGGATCCCATCAGAACTCCGCAGTTAAGCGTGCTTGGGCGAGAGTAGTACTAGGATGGGTGACCCCCTGGGAAGTCCTCGTGTTGCACCCCTTTTATTTTTTGCCCGCTTTTTTATTTTTTGATAATATTTATTTTTAATTTTTCGACTTTTGGCTTTTCCTCTTCGGATAATTTTTTTCTCCCGAAAATAAACTGAGTCCGGAGACTGGCGGTGCCATGCCGCATAGCGGGACCAGCGCGTTGAATGCTACGCCAGAACGGCCCGGCGGCGCGAATGTCTCGGGCTGTCGAGGTCTGCTGCTTTGTCATAAAAGGGAGTTTCGAAGGGCATGTCATGGGTGCGATCATACCAGCACTAATGCACCGGATCCCATCAGAACTCCGCAGTTAAGCGTGCTTGGGCGAGAGTAGTACTAGGATGGGTGACCCCCTGGGAAGTCCTCGTGTTGCACCCCTTTTATTTTTTGCCCGCTTTTTATTTTTTGATAATATTTATTTTTAATTTTTTGGCTTTTGGCTTTTCCTCTTTGGATAATTTTTTTCATAAAAGGGAGTTTCGAAGGGCATGTCATGGGTGCGATCATCCAGCACTAATGCACCGGATCCCATCAGAACTTCCGCAGTTAAGCGTGCTTGGGCGAGAGTAGTACTAGGATGGGTGACCCCCTGGGAAGTCCTCGTGTTGCACCCTTTTATTTTTGCCCGCTTTTTATTTTTGATAATATTTATTTTTAATTTTTCGGCTTTTGGCTTTTCCTCTTCGGATAATTTTTTTCCCCTGAAAATAAACTGAGTCCGGAGACTGGCGGTGCCATGCCGCATAGCGGGACCAGCGCGTTGAATGCTACGCCAGAACGGCCCGGCGGCGCGAATGTCTCGGGCTGTCGAGGTCTGCTGCTTTGTCATAAAAGGGAGTTTCGAAGGGCATGTCATGGGTGCGATCATACCAGCACTAATGCACCGGATCCCATCAGAACTCCGCAGTTAAGCGTGCTTGGGCGAGAGTAGTACTAGGATGGGTGACCCCCTGGGAAGTCCTCGTGTTGCACCCCTTTTATTTTTTGCCCGCTTTTTTATTTTTTGATAATATTTATTTTTAATTTTTCGGCTTTTGGCTTTTCCTCTTCGGATAATTTTTTTCCCCCGAAAATAAACTGAGTCCGGAGACTGGCGGTGCCATGCCGCATAGCGGGACCAGCGCGTTGAATGCTACGCCAGAACGGCCCGGCGGCGCGAATGTCTCGGGCTGTCGAGGTCTGCTGCTTTGTCATAAAAGGGAGTTTCGAAGGGCATGTCATGGGTGCGATCATACCAGCACTAATGCACCGGATCCCATCAGAACTCCGCAGTTAAGCGTGCTTGGGCGAGAGTAGTACTAGGATGGGTGACCCCCTGGGAAGTCCTCGTGTTGCACCCCTTTTATTTTTTGCCCGCTTTTTTATTTTTTGATAATATTTATTTTTAATTTTTCGGCTTTTGGCTTTTCCTCTTCGGATAATTTTTTTTCCCCGAAAATAAACTGAGTCCGGAGACTGGCGGTGCCATGCCGCATAGCGGGACCAGCGCGTTGAATGCTACGCCAGAACGGCCCCGGCGGCGCGAATGTCTCGGGCTGTCGAGGTCTGCTGCTTTGTCATAAAAGGGAGTTTCGAAGGGCATGTCATGGGTGCGATCATACCAGCACTAATGCACCGGATCCCATCAGAACTCCGCAGTTAAGCGTGCTTGGGCGAGAGTAGTACTAGGATGGGTGACCCCCTGGGAAGTCCTCGTGTTGCACCCCTTTTATTTTTTGCCCGCTTTTTTATTTTTTGATAATATTTATTTTTAATTTTTCGGCTTTTGGCTTTTCCTCTTCGGATAATTTTTTTCCCCCGAAAATAAACTGAGTCCGGAGACTGGCGGTGCCATGCCGCATAGCGGGACCAGCGCGTTGAATGCTACGCCAGAACGGCCCCGGCGGCGCGAATGTCTCGGGCTGTCGAGGTCTGCTGCTTTGTCATAAAAGGGAGTTTCGAAGGGCATGTCATGGGTGCGATCATACCAGCACTAATGCACCGGATCCCATCAGAACTCCGCAGTTAAGCGTGCTTGGGCGAGAGTAGTACTAGGATGGGTGACCCCCTGGGAAGTCCTCGTGTTGCACCCCTTTTATTTTTTGCCCGCTTTTTTATTTTTTGATAATATTTATTTTTAATTTTTCGGCTTTTGGCTTTTCCTCTTCGGATAATTTTTTTCCCCGAAAATAAACTGAGTCCGGAGACTGGCGGTGCCATGCCGCATAGCGGGACCAGCGCGTTGAATGCTACGCCAGAACGGCCCGGCGGCGCGAATGTCTCGGGCTGTCGAGGTCTGCTGCTTTGTCATAAAAGGGAGTTTCGAAGGGCATGTCATGGGTGCGATCATACCAGCACTAATGCACCGGATCCCATCAGAACTCCGCAGTTAAGCGTGCTTGGGCGAGAGTAGTACTAGGATGGGTGACCCCCTGGGAAGTCCTCGTGTTGCACCCCTTTTATTTTTTGCCCGCTTTTTTATTTTTTGATAATATTTATTTTTAATTTTTCGGCTTTTGGCTTTTCCTCTTCGGATAATTTTTTTCCCCGAAAATAAACTGAGTCCGGAGACTGGCGGTGCCATGCCGCATAGCGGGACCAGCGCGTTGAATGCTACGCCAGAACGGCCCCGGCGGCGCGAATGTCTCGGGCTGTCGAGGTCTGCTGCTTTGTCATAAAAGGGAGTTTCGAAGGGCATGTCATGGGTGCGATCATACCAGCACTAATGCACCGGATCCCATCAGAACTCCGCAGTTAAGCGTGCTTGGGCGAGAGTAGTACTAGGATGGGTGACCCCCTGGGAAGTCCTCGTGTTGCACCCCTTTTATTTTTTGCCCGCTTTTTTATTTTTTGATAATATTTATTTTTAATTTTTCGGCTTTTGGCTTTTCCTCTTCGGATAATTTTTTTCCCCCGAAAATAAACTGAGTCCGGAGACTGGCGGTGCCATGCCGCATAGCGGGACCAGCGCGTTGAATGCTACGCCAGAACGGCCCCGGCGGCGCGAATGTCTCGGGCTGTCGAGGTCTGCTGCTTTGTCATAAAAGGGAGTTTCGAAGGGCATGTCATGGGTGCGATCATACCAGCACTAATGCACCGGATCCCATCAGAACTCCGCAGTTAAGCGTGCTTGGGCGAGAGTAGTACTAGGATGGGTGACCCCCTGGGAAGTCCTCGTGTTGCACCCCTTTTATTTTTTGCCCGCTTTTTTATTTTTTGATAATATTTATTTTTAATTTTTCGGCTTTTGGCTTTTCCTCTTCGGATAATTTTTTTTCCCCGAAAATAAACTGAGTCCGGAGACTGGCGGTGCCATGCCGCATAGCGGGACCAGCGCGTTGAATGCTACGCCAGAACGGCCCCGGCGGCGCGAATGTCTCGGGCTGTCGAGGTCTGCTGCTTTGTCATAAAAGGGAGTTTCGAAGGGCATGTCATGGGTGCGATCATACCAGCACTAATGCACCGGATCCCATCAGAACTCCGCAGTTAAGCGTGCTTGGGCGAGAGTAGTACTAGGATGGGTGACCCCCTGGGAAGTCCTCGTGTTGCACCCCTTTTATTTTTTGCCCGCTTTTTTATTTTTTGATAATATTTATTTTTAATTTTTCGGCTTTTGGCTTTTCCTCTTCGGATAATTTTTTTCCCCCGAAAATAAACTGAGTCCGGAGACTGGCGGTGCCATGCCGCATAGCGGGACCAGCGCGTTGAATGCTACGCCAGAACGGCCCGGCGGCGCGAATGTCTCGGGCTGTCGAGGTCTGCTGCTTTGTCATAAAAGGGAGTTTCGAAGGGCATGTCATGGGTGCGATCATACCAGCACTAATGCACCGGATCCCATCAGAACTCCGCAGTTAAGCGTGCTTGGGCGAGAGTAGTACTAGGATGGGTGACCCCCTGGGAAGTCCTCGTGTTGCACCCCTTTTATTTTTTGCCCGCTTTTTTATTTTTTGATAATATTTATTTTTAATTTTTCGGCTTTTGGCTTTTCCTCTTCGGATAATTTTTTTTCCCCGAAAATAAACTGAGTCCGGAGACTGGCGGTGCCATGCCGCATAGCGGGACCAGCGCGTTGAATGCTACGCCAGAACGGCCCCGGCGGCGCGAATGTCTCGGGCTGTCGAGGTCTGCTGCTTTGTCATAAAAGGGAGTTTCGAAGGGCATGTCATGGGTGCGATCATACCAGCACTAATGCACCGGATCCCATCAGAACTCCGCAGTTAAGCGTGCTTGGGCGAGAGTAGTACTAGGATGGGTGACCCCCTGGGAAGTCCTCGTGTTGCACCCCTTTTATTTTTTGCCCGCTTTTTTATTTTTTGATAATATTTATTTTTAATTTTTCGGCTTTTGGCTTTTCCTCTTCGGATAATTTTTTTCCCCCGAAAATAAACTGAGTCCGGAGACTGGCGGTGCCATGCCGCATAGCGGGACCAGCGCGTTGAATGCTACGCCAGAACGGCCCGGCGGCGCGAATGTCTCGGGCTGTCGAGGTCTGCTGCTTTGTCATAAAAGGGAGTTTCGAAGGGCATGTCATGGGTGCGATCATACCAGCACTAATGCACCGGATCCCATCAGAACTCCGCAGTTAAGCGTGCTTGGGCGAGAGTAGTACTAGGATGGGTGACCCCCTGGGAAGTCCTCGTGTTGCACCCCTTTTATTTTTTGCCCGCTTTTTTATTTTTTGATAATATTTATTTTTAATTTTTCGGCTTTTGGCTTTTCCTCTTCGGATAATTTTTTTCCCCCGAAAATAAACTGAGTCCGGAGACTGGCGGTGCCATGCCGCATAGCGGGACCAGCGCGTTGAATGCTACGCCAGAACGGCCCGGCGGCGCGAATGTCTCGGGCTGTCGAGGTCTGCTGCTTTGTCATAAAAGGGAGTTTCGAAGGGCATGTCATGGGTGCGATCATACCAGCACTAATGCACCGGATCCCATCAGAACTCCGCAGTTAAGCGTGCTTGGGCGAGAGTAGTACTAGGATGGGTGACCCCCTGGGAAGTCCTCGTGTTGCACCCCTTTTATTTTTTGCCCGCTTTTTTATTTTTTGATAATATTTATTTTTAATTTTTCGGCTTTTGGCTTTTCCTCTTCGGATAATTTTTTTCCCCCGAAAATAAACTGAGTCCGGAGACTGGCGGTGCCATGCCGCATAGCGGGACCAGCGCGTTGAATGCTACGCCAGAACGGCCCCGGCGGCGCGAATGTCTCGGGCTGTCGAGGTCTGCTGCTTTGTCATAAAAGGGAGTTTCGAAGGGCATGTCATGGGTGCGATCATACCAGCACTAATGCACCGGATCCCATCAGAACTCCGCAGTTAAGCGTGCTTGGGCGAGAGTAGTACTAGGATGGGTGACCCCCTGGGAAGTCCTCGTGTTGCACCCCTTTTATTTTTTGCCCGCTTTTTTATTTTTTGATAATATTTATTTTTAATTTTTCGGCTTTTGGCTTTTCCTCTTCGGATAATTTTTTTTCCCCGAAAATAAACTGAGTCCGGAGACTGGCGGTGCCATGCCGCATAGCGGGACCAGCGCGTTGAATGCTACGCCAGAACGGCCCGGCGGCGCGAATGTCTCGGGCTGTCGAGGTCTGCTGCTTTGTCATAAAAGGGAGTTTCGAAGGGCATGTCATGGGTGCGATCATACCAGCACTAATGCACCGGATCCCATCAGAACTCCGCAGTTAAGCGTGCTTGGGCGAGAGTAGTACTAGGATGGGTGACCCCCTGGGAAGTCCTCGTGTTGCACCCCTTTTATTTTTTGCCCGCTTTTTTATTTTTTGATAATATTTATTTTTAATTTTTCGGCTTTTGGCTTTTCCTCTTCGGATAATTTTTTTCCCCGAAAATAAACTGAGTCCGGAGACTGGCGGTGCCATGCCGCATAGCGGGACCAGCGCGTTGAATGCTACGCCAGAACGGCCCGGCGGCGCGAATGTCTCGGGCCGTCGAGGTCTGCTGCTTTGTCATAAAAGGGAGTTTCGAAGGGCATGTCATGGGTGCGATCATACCAGCACTAATGCACCGGATCCCATCAGAACTCCGCAGTTAAGCGTGCTTGGGCGAGAGTAGTACTAGGATGGGTGACCCCCTGGGAAGTCCTCGTGTTGCACCCCTTTTATTTTTTGCCCGCTTTTTTATTTTTTGATAATATTTATTTTTAATTTTTCGGCTTTTGGCTTTTCCTCTTCGGATAATTTTTTTCCCCCGAAAATAAACTGAGTCCGGAGACTGGCGGTGCCATGCCGCATAGCGGGACCAGCGCGTTGAATGCTACGCCAGAACGGCCCCGGCGGCGCGAATGTCTCGGGCTGTCGAGGTCTGCTGCTTTGTCATAAAAGGGAGTTTCGAAGGGCATGTCATGGGTGCGATCATACCAGCACTAATGCACCGGATCCCATCAGAACTCCGCAGTTAAGCGTGCTTGGGCGAGAGTAGTACTAGGATGGGTGACCCCCTGGGAAGTCCTCGTGTTGCACCCCTTTTATTTTTTGCCCGCTTTTTTATTTTTTGATAATATTTATTTTTAATTTTTCGGCTTTTGGCTTTTCCTCTTCGGATAATTTTTTTCCCCCGAAAATAAACTGAGTCCGGAGACTGGCGGTGCCATGCCGCATAGCGGGACCAGCGCGTTGAATGCTACGCCAGAACGGCCCCGGCGGCGCGAATGTCTCGGGCTGTCGAGGTCTGCTGCTTTGTCATAAAAGGGAGTTTCGAAGGGCATGTCATGGGTGCGATCATACCAGCACTAATGCACCGGATCCCATCAGAACTCCGCAGTTAAGCGTGCTTGGGCGAGAGTAGTACTAGGATGGGTGACCCCCTGGGAAGTCCTCGTGTTGCACCCCTTTTATTTTTTGCCCGCTTTTTTATTTTTTGATAATATTTATTTTTAATTTTTCGGCTTTTGGCTTTTCCTCTTCGGATAATTTTTTTCCCCCGAAAATAAACTGAGTCCGGAGACTGGCGGTGCCATGCCGCATAGCGGGACCAGCGCGTTGAATGCTACGCCAGAACGGCCCCGGCGGCGCGAATGTCTCGGGCTGTCGAGGTCTGCTGCTTTGTCATAAAAGGGAGTTTCGAAGGGCATGTCATGGGTGCGATCATACCAGCACTAATGCACCGGATCCCATCAGAACTCCGCAGTTAAGCGTGCTTGGGCGAGAGTAGTACTAGGATGGGTGACCCCCTGGGAAGTCCTCGTGTTGCACCCCTTTTATTTTTTGCCCGCTTTTTTATTTTTTGATAATATTTATTTTTAATTTTTCGGCTTTTGGCTTTTCCTCTTCGGATAATTTTTTTCCCCCGAAAATAAACTGAGTCCGGAGACTGGCGGTGCCATGCCGCATAGCGGGACCAGCGCGTTGAATGCTACGCCAGAACGGCCCGGCGGCGCGAATGTCTCGGGCTGTCGAGGTCTGCTGCTTTGTCATAAAAGGGAGTTTCGAAGGGCATGTCATGGGTGCGATCATACCAGCACTAATGCACCGGATCCCATCAGAACTCCGCAGTTAAGCGTGCTTGGGCGAGAGTAGTACTAGGATGGGTGACCCCCTGGGAAGTCCTCGTGTTGCACCCCTTTTATTTTTTGCCCGCTTTTTTATTTTTTGATAATATTTATTTTTAATTTTTCGGCTTTTGGCTTTTCCTCTTCGGATAATTTTTTTCCCCCGAAAATAAACTGAGTCCGGAGACTGGCGGTGCCATGCCGCATAGCGGGACCAGCGCGTTGAATGCTACGCCAGAACGGCCCCGGCGGCGCGAATGTCTCGGGCTGTCGAGGTCTGCTGCTTTGTCATAAAAGGGAGTTTCGAAGGGCATGTCATGGGTGCGATCATACCAGCACTAATGCACCGGATCCCATCAGAACTCCGCAGTTAAGCGTGCTTGGGCGAGAGTAGTACTAGGATGGGTGACCCCCTGGGAAGTCCTCGTGTTGCACCCCTTTTATTTTTTGCCCGCTTTTTTATTTTTTGATAATATTTATTTTTAATTTTTCGGCTTTTGGCTTTTCCTCTTCGGATAATTTTTTTCCCCCGAAAATAAACTGAGTCCGGAGACTGGCGGTGCCATGCCGCATAGCGGGACCAGCGCGTTGAATGCTACGCCAGAACGGCCCGGCGGCGCGAATGTCTCGGGCTGTCGAGGTCTGCTGCTTTGTCATAAAAGGGAGTTTCGAAGGGCATGTCATGGGTGCGATCATACCAGCACTAATGCACCGGATCCCATCAGAACTCCGCAGTTAAGCGTGCTTGGGCGAGAGTAGTACTAGGATGGGTGACCCCCTGGGAAGTCCTCGTGTTGCACCCCTTTTATTTTTTGCCCGCTTTTTTATTTTTTGATAATATTTATTTTTAATTTTTCGGCTTTTGGCTTTTCCTCTTCGGATAATTTTTTTCCCCCGAAAATAAACTGAGTCCGGAGACTGGCGGTGCCATGCCGCATAGCGGGACCAGCGCGTTGAATGCTACGCCAGAACGGCCCGGCGGCGCGAATGTCTCGGGCTGTCGAGGTCTGCTGCTTTGTCATAAAAGGGAGTTTCGAAGGGCATGTCATGGGTGCGATCATACCAGCACTAATGCACCGGATCCCATCAGAACTCCGCAGTTAAGCGTGCTTGGGCGAGAGTAGTACTAGGATGGGTGACCCCCTGGGAAGTCCTCGTGTTGCACCCCTTTTATTTTTTGCCCGCTTTTTTATTTTTTGATAATATTTATTTTTAATTTTTCGGCTTTTGGCTTTTCCTCTTCGGATAATTTTTTTCCCCGAAAATAAACTGAGTCCGGAGACTGGCGGTGCCATGCCGCATAGCGGGACCAGCGCGTTGAATGCTACGCCAGAACGGCCCCGGCGGCGCGAATGTCTCGGGCCGTCGAGGTCTGCTGCTTTGTCATAAAAGGGAGTTTCGAAGGGCATGTCATGGGTGCGATCATACCAGCACTAATGCACCGGATCCCATCAGAACTCCGCAGTTAAGCGTGCTTGGGCGAGAGTAGTACTAGGATGGGTGACCCCCTGGGAAGTCCTCGTGTTGCACCCCTTTTATTTTTTGCCCGCTTTTTTATTTTTTGATAATATTTATTTTTAATTTTTCGGCTTTTGGCTTTTCCTCTTCGGATAATTTTTTTCCCCCGAAAATAAACTGAGTCCGGAGACTGGCGGTGCCATGCCGCATAGCGGGACCAGCGCGTTGAATGCTACGCCAGAACGGCCCGGCGGCGCGAATGTCTCGGGCTGTCGAGGTCTGCTGCTTTGTCATAAAAGGGAGTTTCGAAGGGCATGTCATGGGTGCGATCATACCAGCACTAATGCACCGGATCCCATCAGAACTCCGCAGTTAAGCGTGCTTGGGCGAGAGTAGTACTAGGATGGGTGACCCCCTGGGAAGTCCTCGTGTTGCACCCCTTTTATTTTTTGCCCGCTTTTTTATTTTTTGATAATATTTATTTTTAATTTTTCGGCTTTTGGCTTTTCCTCTTCGGATAATTTTTTTCCCCCGAAAATAAACTGAGTCCGGAGACTGGCGGTGCCATGCCGCATAGCGGGACCAGCGCGTTGAATGCTACGCCAGAACGGCCCGGCGGCGCGAATGTCTCGGGCTGTCGAGGTCTGCTGCTTTGTCATAAAAGGGAGTTTCGAAGGGCATGTCATGGGTGCGATCATACCAGCACTAATGCACCGGATCCCATCAGAACTCCGCAGTTAAGCGTGCTTGGGCGAGAGTAGTACTAGGATGGGTGACCCCCTGGGAAGTCCTCGTGTTGCACCCCTTTTATTTTTTGCCCGCTTTTTTATTTTTTGATAATATTTATTTTTAATTTTTCGGCTTTTGGCTTTTCCTCTTCGGATAATTTTTTTCCCCCGAAAATAAACTGAGTCCGGAGACTGGCGGTGCCATGCCGCATAGCGGGACCAGCGCGTTGAATGCTACGCCAGAACGGCCCCGGCGGCGCGAATGTCTCGGGCTGTCGAGGTCTGCTGCTTTGTCATAAAAGGGAGTTTCGAAGGGCATGTCATGGGTGCGATCATACCAGCACTAATGCACCGGATCCCATCAGAACTCCGCAGTTAAGCGTGCTTGGGCGAGAGTAGTACTAGGATGGGTGACCCCCTGGGAAGTCCTCGTGTTGCACCCCTTTTATTTTTTGCCCGCTTTTTTATTTTTTGATAATATTTATTTTTAATTTTTCGGCTTTTGGCTTTTCCTCTTCGGATAATTTTTTTCCCCCGAAAATAAACTGAGTCCGGAGACTGGCGGTGCCATGCCGCATAGCGGGACCAGCGCGTTGAATGCTACGCCAGAACGGCCCGGCGGCGCGAATGTCTCGGGCTGTCGAGGTCTGCTGCTTTGTCATAAAAGGGAGTTTCGAAGGGCATGTCATGGGTGCGATCATACCAGCACTAATGCACCGGATCCCATCAGAACTCCGCAGTTAAGCGTGCTTGGGCGAGAGTAGTACTAGGATGGGTGACCCCCTGGGAAGTCCTCGTGTTGCACCCCTTTTATTTTTTGCCCGCTTTTTTATTTTTTGATAATATTTATTTTTAATTTTTCGGCTTTTGGCTTTTCCTCTTCGGATAATTTTTTTCCCCGAAAATAAACTGAGTCCGGAGACTGGCGGTGCCATGCCGCATAGCGGGACCAGCGCGTTGAATGCTACGCCAGAACGGCCCGGCGGCGCGAATGTCTCGGGCTGTCGAGGTCTGCTGCTTTGTCATAAAAGGGAGTTTCGAAGGGCATGTCATGGGTGCGATCATACCAGCACTAATGCACCGGATCCCATCAGAACTCCGCAGTTAAGCGTGCTTGGGCGAGAGTAGTACTAGGATGGGTGACCCCCTGGGAAGTCCTCGTGTTGCACCCCTTTTATTTTTTGCCCGCTTTTTTATTTTTTGATAATATTTATTTTTAATTTTTCGGCTTTTGGCTTTTCCTCTTCGGATAATTTTTTTCCCCCGAAAATAAACTGAGTCCGGAGACTGGCGGTGCCATGCCGCATAGCGGGACCAGCGCGTTGAATGCTACGCCAGAACGGCCCGGCGGCGCGAATGTCTCGGGCTGTCGAGGTCTGCTGCTTTGTCATAAAAGGGAGTTTCGAAGGGCATGTCATGGGTGCGATCATACCAGCACTAATGCACCGGATCCCATCAGAACTCCGCAGTTAAGCGTGCTTGGGCGAGAGTAGTACTAGGATGGGTGACCCCCTGGGAAGTCCTCGTGTTGCACCCCTTTTATTTTTTGCCCGCTTTTTTATTTTTTGATAATATTTATTTTTAATTTTTCGGCTTTTGGCTTTTCCTCTTCGGATAATTTTTTTCCCCCGAAAATAAACTGAGTCCGGAGACTGGCGGTGCCATGCCGCATAGCGGGACCAGCGCGTTGAATGCTACGCCAGAACGGCCCGGCGGCGCGAATGTCTCGGGCTGTCGAGGTCTGCTGCTTTGTCATAAAAGGGAGTTTCGAAGGGCATGTCATGGGTGCGATCATACCAGCACTAATGCACCGGATCCCATCAGAACTCCGCAGTTAAGCGTGCTTGGGCGAGAGTAGTACTAGGATGGGTGACCCCCTGGGAAGTCCTCGTGTTGCACCCCTTTTATTTTTTGCCCGCTTTTTTATTTTTTGATAATATTTATTTTTAATTTTTCGGCTTTTGGCTTTTCCTCTTCGGATAATTTTTTTCCCCCGAAAATAAACTGAGTCCGGAGACTGGCGGTGCCATGCCGCATAGCGGGACCAGCGCGTTGAATGCTACGCCAGAACGGCCCCGGCGGCGCGAATGTCTCGGGCCGTCGAGGTCTGCTGCTTTGTCATAAAAGGGAGTTTCGAAGGGCATGTCATGGGTGCGATCATACCAGCACTAATGCACCGGATCCCATCAGAACTCCGCAGTTAAGCGTGCTTGGGCGAGAGTAGTACTAGGATGGGTGACCCCCTGGGAAGTCCTCGTGTTGCACCCCTTTTATTTTTTGCCCGCTTTTTTATTTTTTGATAATATTTATTTTTAATTTTTCGGCTTTTGGCTTTTCCTCTTCGGATAATTTTTTTCCCCGAAAATAAACTGAGTCCGGAGACTGGCGGTGCCATGCCGCATAGCGGGACCAGCGCGTTGAATGCTACGCCAGAACGGCCCCGGCGGCGCGAATGTCTCGGGCCGTCGAGGTCTGCTGCTTTGTCATAAAAGGGAGTTTCGAAGGGCATGTCATGGGTGCGATCATACCAGCACTAATGCACCGGATCCCATCAGAACTCCGCAGTTAAGCGTGCTTGGGCGAGAGTAGTACTAGGATGGGTGACCCCCTGGGAAGTCCTCGTGTTGCACCCCTTTTATTTTTTGCCCGCTTTTTTATTTTTTGATAATATTTATTTTTAATTTTTCGGCTTTTGGCTTTTCCTCTTCGGATAATTTTTTTCCCCCGAAAATAAACTGAGTCCGGAGACTGGCGGTGCCATGCCGCATAGCGGGACCAGCGCGTTGAATGCTACGCCAGAACGGCCCCGGCGGCGCGAATGTCTCGGGCCGTCGAGGTCTGCTGCTTTGTCATAAAAGGGAGTTTCGAAGGGCATGTCATGGGTGCGATCATACCAGCACTAATGCACCGGATCCCATCAGAACTCCGCAGTTAAGCGTGCTTGGGCGAGAGTAGTACTAGGATGGGTGACCCCCTGGGAAGTCCTCGTGTTGCACCCCTTTTATTTTTTGCCCGCTTTTTTATTTTTTGATAATATTTATTTTTAATTTTTCGGCTTTTGGCTTTTCCTCTTCGGATAATTTTTTTCCCCCGAAAATAAACTGAGTCCGGAGACTGGCGGTGCCATGCCGCATAGCGGGACCAGCGCGTTGAATGCTACGCCAGAACGGCCCGGCGGCGCGAATGTCTCGGGCTGTCGAGGTCTGCTGCTTTGTCATAAAAGGGAGTTTCGAAGGGCATGTCATGGGTGCGATCATACCAGCACTAATGCACCGGATCCCATCAGAACTCCGCAGTTAAGCGTGCTTGGGCGAGAGTAGTACTAGGATGGGTGACCCCCTGGGAAGTCCTCGTGTTGCACCCCTTTTATTTTTTGCCCGCTTTTTTATTTTTTGATAATATTTATTTTTAATTTTTCGGCTTTTGGCTTTTCCTCTTCGGATAATTTTTTTCCCCCGAAAATAAACTGAGTCCGGAGACTGGCGGTGCCATGCCGCATAGCGGGACCAGCGCGTTGAATGCTACGCCAGAACGGCCCGGCGGCGCGAATGTCTCGGGCTGTCGAGGTCTGCTGCTTTGTCATAAAAGGGAGTTTCGAAGGGCATGTCATGGGTGCGATCATACCAGCACTAATGCACCGGATCCCATCAGAACTCCGCAGTTAAGCGTGCTTGGGCGAGAGTAGTACTAGGATGGGTGACCCCCTGGGAAGTCCTCGTGTTGCACCCCTTTTATTTTTTGCCCGCTTTTTTATTTTTTGATAATATTTATTTTTAATTTTTCGGCTTTTGGCTTTTCCTCTTCGGATAATTTTTTTCCCCCGAAAATAAACTGAGTCCGGAGACTGGCGGTGCCATGCCGCATAGCGGGACCAGCGCGTTGAATGCTACGCCAGAACGGCCCGGCGGCGCGAATGTCTCGGGCTGTCGAGGTCTGCTGCTTTGTCATAAAAGGGAGTTTCGAAGGGCATGTCATGGGTGCGATCATACCAGCACTAATGCACCGGATCCCATCAGAACTCCGCAGTTAAGCGTGCTTGGGCGAGAGTAGTACTAGGATGGGTGACCCCCTGGGAAGTCCTCGTGTTGCACCCCTTTTATTTTTTGCCCGCTTTTTTATTTTTTGATAATATTTATTTTTAATTTTTCGGCTTTTGGCTTTTCCTCTTCGGATAATTTTTTTCCCCCGAAAATAAACTGAGTCCGGAGACTGGCGGTGCCATGCCGCATAGCGGGACCAGCGCGTTGAATGCTACGCCAGAACGGCCCGGCGGCGCGAATGTCTCGGGCTGTCGAGGTCTGCTGCTTTGTCATAAAAGGGAGTTTCGAAGGGCATGTCATGGGTGCGATCATACCAGCACTAATGCACCGGATCCCATCAGAACTCCGCAGTTAAGCGTGCTTGGGCGAGAGTAGTACTAGGATGGGTGACCCCCTGGGAAGTCCTCGTGTTGCACCCCTTTTATTTTTTGCCCGCTTTTTTATTTTTTGATAATATTTATTTTTAATTTTTCGGCTTTTGGCTTTTCCTCTTCGGATAATTTTTTTCCCCCGAAAATAAACTGAGTCCGGAGACTGGCGGTGCCATGCCGCATAGCGGGACCAGCGCGTTGAATGCTACGCCAGAACGGCCCGGCGGCGCGAATGTCTCGGGCTGTCGAGGTCTGCTGCTTTGTCATAAAAGGGAGTTTCGAAGGGCATGTCATGGGTGCGATCATACCAGCACTAATGCACCGGATCCCATCAGAACTCCGCAGTTAAGCGTGCTTGGGCGAGAGTAGTACTAGGATGGGTGACCCCCTGGGAAGTCCTCGTGTTGCACCCCTTTTATTTTTTGCCCGCTTTTTTATTTTTTGATAATATTTATTTTTAATTTTTCGGCTTTTGGCTTTTCCTCTTCGGATAATTTTTTTCCCCCGAAAATAAACTGAGTCCGGAGACTGGCGGTGCCATGCCGCATAGCGGGACCAGCGCGTTGAATGCTACGCCAGAACGGCCCGGCGGCGCGAATGTCTCGGGCCGTCGAGGTCTGCTGCTTTGTCATAAAAGGGAGTTTCGAAGGGCATGTCATGGGTGCGATCATACCAGCACTAATGCACCGGATCCCATCAGAACTCCGCAGTTAAGCGTGCTTGGGCGAGAGTAGTACTAGGATGGGTGACCCCCTGGGAAGTCCTCGTGTTGCACCCCTTTTATTTTTTGCCCGCTTTTTTATTTTTTGATAATATTTATTTTTAATTTTTCGGCTTTTGGCTTTTCCTCTTCGGATAATTTTTTTCCCCCGAAAATAAACTGAGTCCGGAGACTGGCGGTGCCATGCCGCATAGCGGGACCAGCGCGTTGAATGCTACGCCAGAACGGCCCGGCGGCGCGAATGTCTCGGGCTGTCGAGGTCTGCTGCTTTGTCATAAAAGGGAGTTTCGAAGGGCATGTCATGGGTGCGATCATACCAGCACTAATGCACCGGATCCCATCAGAACTCCGCAGTTAAGCGTGCTTGGGCGAGAGTAGTACTAGGATGGGTGACCCCCTGGGAAGTCCTCGTGTTGCACCCCTTTTATTTTTTGCCCGCTTTTTTATTTTTTGATAATATTTATTTTTAATTTTTCGGCTTTTGGCTTTTCCTCTTCGGATAATTTTTTTCCCCCGAAAATAAACTGAGTCCGGAGACTGGCGGTGCCATGCCGCATAGCGGGACCAGCGCGTTGAATGCTACGCCAGAACGGCCCGGCGGCGCGAATGTCTCGGGCCGTCGAGGTCTGCTGCTTTGTCATAAAAGGGAGTTTCGAAGGGCATGTCATGGGTGCGATCATACCAGCACTAATGCACCGGATCCCATCAGAACTCCGCAGTTAAGCGTGCTTGGGCGAGAGTAGTACTAGGATGGGTGACCCCCTGGGAAGTCCTCGTGTTGCACCCCTTTTATTTTTTGCCCGCTTTTTTATTTTTTGATAATATTTATTTTTAATTTTTCGGCTTTTGGCTTTTCCTCTTCGGATAATTTTTTTCCCCGAAAATAAACTGAGTCCGGAGACTGGCGGTGCCATGCCGCATAGCGGGACCAGCGCGTTGAATGCTACGCCAGAACGGCCCGGCGGCGCGAATGTCTCGGGCTGTCGAGGTCTGCTGCTTTGTCATAAAAGGGAGTTTCGAAGGGCATGTCATGGGTGCGATCATACCAGCACTAATGCACCGGATCCCATCAGAACTCCGCAGTTAAGCGTGCTTGGGCGAGAGTAGTACTAGGATGGGTGACCCCCTGGGAAGTCCTCGTGTTGCACCCCTTTTATTTTTTGCCCGCTTTTTTATTTTTTGATAATATTTATTTTTAATTTTTCGGCTTTTGGCTTTTCCTCTTCGGATAATTTTTTTCCCCCGAAAATAAACTGAGTCCGGAGACTGGCGGTGCCATGCCGCATAGCGGGACCAGCGCGTTGAATGCTACGCCAGAACGGCCCGGCGGCGCGAATGTCTCGGGCCGTCGAGGTCTGCTGCTTTGTCATAAAAGGGAGTTTCGAAGGGCATGTCATGGGTGCGATCATACCAGCACTAATGCACCGGATCCCATCAGAACTCCGCAGTTAAGCGTGCTTGGGCGAGAGTAGTACTAGGATGGGTGACCCCCTGGGAAGTCCTCGTGTTGCACCCCTTTTATTTTTTGCCCGCTTTTTTATTTTTTGATAATATTTATTTTTAATTTTTCGGCTTTTGGCTTTTCCTCTTCGGATAATTTTTTTCCCCGAAAATAAACTGAGTCCGGAGACTGGCGGTGCCATGCCGCATAGCGGGACCAGCGCGTTGAATGCTACGCCAGAACGGCCCGGCGGCGCGAATGTCTCGGGCTGTCGAGGTCTGCTGCTTTGTCATAAAAGGGAGTTTCGAAGGGCATGTCATGGGTGCGATCATACCAGCACTAATGCACCGGATCCCATCAGAACTCCGCAGTTAAGCGTGCTT
Organism: Phoenix dactylifera; assembly: GCF_009389715.1. Classification (NCBI taxonomy): domain Eukaryota; kingdom Viridiplantae; phylum Streptophyta; class Magnoliopsida; order Arecales; family Arecaceae; genus Phoenix; species Phoenix dactylifera. The sequence continues at coordinate 3,977 of NW_024067954.1, read as the reverse complement.
GGGCGAGAGTAGTACTAGGATGGGTGACCCCCTGGGAAGTCCTCGTGTTGCACCCCTTTTATTTTTTGCCCGCTTTTTTATTTTTTGATAATATTTATTTTTAATTTTTCGGCTTTTGGCTTTTCCTCTTCGGATAATTTTTTTCCCCCGAAAATAAACTGAGTCCGGAGACTGGCGGTGCCATGCCGCATAGCGGGACCAGCGCGTTGAATGCTACGCCAGAACGGCCCGGCGGCGCGAATGTCTCGGGCTGTCGAGGTCTGCTGCTTTGTCATAAAAGGGAGTTTCGAAGGGCATGTCATGGGTGCGATCATACCAGCACTAATGCACCGGATCCCATCAGAACTCCGCAGTTAAGCGTGCTTGGGCGAGAGTAGTACTAGGATGGGTGACCCCCTGGGAAGTCCTCGTGTTGCACCCCTTTTATTTTTTGCCCGCTTTTTTATTTTTTGATAATATTTATTTTTAATTTTTCGGCTTTTGGCTTTTCCTCTTCGGATAATTTTTTTCCCCGAAAATAAACTGAGTCCGGAGACTGGCGGTGCCATGCCGCATAGCGGGACCAGCGCGTTGAATGCTACGCCAGAACGGCCCCGGCGGCGCGAATGTCTCGGGCTGTCGAGGTCTGCTGCTTTGTCATAAAAGGGAGTTTCGAAGGGCATGTCATGGGTGCGATCATACCAGCACTAATGCACCGGATCCCATCAGAACTCCGCAGTTAAGCGTGCTTGGGCGAGAGTAGTACTAGGATGGGTGACCCCCTGGGAAGTCCTCGTGTTGCACCCCTTTTATTTTTTGCCCGCTTTTTTATTTTTTGATAATATTTATTTTTAATTTTTCGGCTTTTGGCTTTTCCTCTTCGGATAATTTTTTTCCCCCGAAAATAAACTGAGTCCGGAGACTGGCGGTGCCATGCCGCATAGCGGGACCAGCGCGTTGAATGCTACGCCAGAACGGCCCCGGCGGCGCGAATGTCTCGGGCCGTCGAGGTCTGCTGCTTTGTCATAAAAGGGAGTTTCGAAGGGCATGTCATGGGTGCGATCATACCAGCACTAATGCACCGGATCCCATCAGAACTCCGCAGTTAAGCGTGCTTGGGCGAGAGTAGTACTAGGATGGGTGACCCCCTGGGAAGTCCTCGTGTTGCACCCCTTTTATTTTTTGCCCGCTTTTTTATTTTTTGATAATATTTATTTTTAATTTTTCGGCTTTTGGCTTTTCCTCTTCGGATAATTTTTTTCCCCCGAAAATAAACTGAGTCCGGAGACTGGCGGTGCCATGCCGCATAGCGGGACCAGCGCGTTGAATGCTACGCCAGAACGGCCCCGGCGGCGCGAATGTCTCGGGCTGTCGAGGTCTGCTGCTTTGTCATAAAAGGGAGTTTCGAAGGGCATGTCATGGGTGCGATCATACCAGCACTAATGCACCGGATCCCATCAGAACTCCGCAGTTAAGCGTGCTTGGGCGAGAGTAGTACTAGGATGGGTGACCCCCTGGGAAGTCCTCGTGTTGCACCCCTTTTATTTTTTGCCCGCTTTTTTATTTTTTGATAATATTTATTTTTAATTTTTCGGCTTTTGGCTTTTCCTCTTCGGATAATTTTTTTCCCCCGAAAATAAACTGAGTCCGGAGACTGGCGGTGCCATGCCGCATAGCGGGACCAGCGCGTTGAATGCTACGCCAGAACGGCCCGGCGGCGCGAATGTCTCGGGCTGTCGAGGTCTGCTGCTTTGTCATAAAAGGGAGTTTCGAAGGGCATGTCATGGGTGCGATCATACCAGCACTAATGCACCGGATCCCATCAGAACTCCGCAGTTAAGCGTGCTTGGGCGAGAGTAGTACTAGGATGGGTGACCCCCTGGGAAGTCCTCGTGTTGCACCCCTTTTATTTTTTGCCCGCTTTTTTATTTTTTGATAATATTTATTTTTAATTTTTCGGCTTTTGGCTTTTCCTCTTCGGATAATTTTTTTCCCCCGAAAATAAACTGAGTCCGGAGACTGGCGGTGCCATGCCGCATAGCGGGACCAGCGCGTTGAATGCTACGCCAGAACGGCCCGGCGGCGCGAATGTCTCGGGCTGTCGAGGTCTGCTGCTTTGTCATAAAAGGGAGTTTCGAAGGGCATGTCATGGGTGCGATCATACCAGCACTAATGCACCGGATCCCATCAGAACTCCGCAGTTAAGCGTGCTTGGGCGAGAGTAGTACTAGGATGGGTGACCCCCTGGGAAGTCCTCGTGTTGCACCCCTTTTATTTTTTGCCCGCTTTTTTATTTTTTGATAATATTTATTTTTAATTTTTCGGCTTTTGGCTTTTCCTCTTCGGATAATTTTTTTCCCCCGAAAATAAACTGAGTCCGGAGACTGGCGGTGCCATGCCGCATAGCGGGACCAGCGCGTTGAATGCTACGCCAGAACGGCCCGGCGGCGCGAATGTCTCGGGCCGTCGAGGTCTGCTGCTTTGTCATAAAAGGGAGTTTCGAAGGGCATGTCATGGGTGCGATCATACCAGCACTAATGCACCGGATCCCATCAGAACTCCGCAGTTAAGCGTGCTTGGGCGAGAGTAGTACTAGGATGGGTGACCCCCTGGGAAGTCCTCGTGTTGCACCCCTTTTATTTTTTGCCCGCTTTTTTATTTTTTGATAATATTTATTTTTAATTTTTCGGCTTTTGGCTTTTCCTCTTCGGATAATTTTTTTCCCCCGAAAATAAACTGAGTCCGGAGACTGGCGGTGCCATGCCGCATAGCGGGACCAGCGCGTTGAATGCTACGCCAGAACGGCCCGGCGGCGCGAATGTCTCGGGCTGTCGAGGTCTGCTGCTTTGTCATAAAAGGGAGTTTCGAAGGGCATGTCATGGGTGCGATCATACCAGCACTAATGCACCGGATCCCATCAGAACTCCGCAGTTAAGCGTGCTTGGGCGAGAGTAGTACTAGGATGGGTGACCCCCTGGGAAGTCCTCGTGTTGCACCCCTTTTATTTTTTGCCCGCTTTTTTATTTTTTGATAATATTTATTTTTAATTTTTCGGCTTTTGGCTTTTCCTCTTCGGATAATTTTTTTCCCCGAAAATAAACTGAGTCCGGAGACTGGCGGTGCCATGCCGCATAGCGGGACCAGCGCGTTGAATGCTACGCCAGAACGGCCCGGCGGCGCGAATGTCTCGGGCTGTCGAGGTCTGCTGCTTTGTCATAAAAGGGAGTTTCGAAGGGCATGTCATGGGTGCGATCATACCAGCACTAATGCACCGGATCCCATCAGAACTCCGCAGTTAAGCGTGCTTGGGCGAGAGTAGTACTAGGATGGGTGACCCCCTGGGAAGTCCTCGTGTTGCACCCCTTTTATTTTTTGCCCGCTTTTTTATTTTTTGATAATATTTATTTTTAATTTTTCGGCTTTTGGCTTTTCCTCTTCGGATAATTTTTTTCCCCCGAAAATAAACTGAGTCCGGAGACTGGCGGTGCCATGCCGCATAGCGGGACCAGCGCGTTGAATGCTACGCCAGAACGGCCCGGCGGCGCGAATGTCTCGGGCTGTCGAGGTCTGCTGCTTTGTCATAAAAGGGAGTTTCGAAGGGCATGTCATGGGTGCGATCATACCAGCACTAATGCACCGGATCCCATCAGAACTCCGCAGTTAAGCGTGCTTGGGCGAGAGTAGTACTAGGATGGGTGACCCCCTGGGAAGTCCTCGTGTTGCACCCCTTTTATTTTTTGCCCGCTTTTTTATTTTTTGATAATATTTATTTTTAATTTTTCGGCTTTTGGCTTTTCCTCTTCGGATAATTTTTTTCCCCCGAAAATAAACTGAGTCCGGAGACTGGCGGTGCCATGCCGCATAGCGGGACCAGCGCGTTGAATGCTACGCCAGAACGGCCCCGGCGGCGCGAATGTCTCGGGCCGTCGAGGTCTGCTGCTTTGTCATAAAAGGGAGTTTCGAAGGGCATGTCATGGGTGCGATCATACCAGCACTAA